>NW_023998417.1:10723761-10976401 GCF_014805625.2 Glossina fuscipes
TATAGACATGACCGCGTCTGCTTCATATCCAGAAGTTGCCTATTGTCGGCTAACCTAATAGAAACGTAAACTCGACGGTTTTAAGTGCAGGAGTTATCTAGTGCCTGTTAACCTAATATAGACATAGCCGCTTCGGCTTCATATCCAGAAGTTACCTATTGTCTGCTAACCTAAGGGAAACATAAACTCGACGATTTTATGTGCGGAGGTTATCTAGTGCCTGTTAACCTAATATAGACATGACCGCGTCTGCTTGATTTCCAGAAGTGTCCTATTGTCTGAAACATAAACTCGACGGTTTTATGTGCAGGTTAGGTTTCTAATGCTTGTTAACCTAATAGAGACATGGCCGCGTTCGCTTTGCATGCCGATGTTAACCACTACTTGGTAATCTGATACGAATGGAACTGGGCCCAGAAAGTAGCTACTACATTAGCGTCATACGCTTACTACTTTGATGGTTACACTGGCAAGTAAACTTTAAACAATTTTGCTGGATTTGATTTAAACCGTAGGTGGGATTTAAAACTGAAAGCAATTGCTTTTCATTTGCAAATTCGCCTTAACAAAAAAGAAACATACAACATTTGTAACTAACGATCTAGGGAATTAAGAGGTTGTATTCAATATTCAAACTCAATGCTTGTATTCAATGCTTGGGGACTATGTCAACTATATCTGTTCAATATCAAAGAATAGAAAATTGTCGAAAAATTTTTACTGCATTTAGGAATTAAAAAAGTGTTAATATGCTTTTGCGACACCTGGTTTATACACGTAAACAACGTAAAGTTAGCTTGAAGCAAGTCTTGTTCGGTTTCTTATAAATTTTGTATTGCTTTAGTTTTTAAGACCAGGCACGCGAGTTAAGCTTGAATAAAACAAAACTTTATAGGAAAGCATGAAGAAGTGCGTTTGTCGAGTTTTTTTTTTTTTTAAGAAAGGAAAGATCCCTTCAGATTGATTACGTCACAAATCGAAAAAAAAAGAAGAAAAACATCAAGTATATGCTCATTATTTTTGGTTTTACTAAAGCAATGAACAAATAATTGTTGGATTTAAAGAATTTCTCTGCTGTTAAGTTTTCTTTAAATGAATTGTTAAAGAAGTGCGGCACAGAAATTGAGAAACTCAGATTTAAACAAGCGCCAGCATATTGCAATACGAAATATTAGCTCTGGCGGTTTATTCACTTTATGCAAACAAAGAAATATCCAAAAAGCGGAGCATGCATATAACGTCCTTTTTGCTTTAACATCGTTGTATGTGCATTTACGTGCAATTATCAACAATTCATATACTGTTGCTTTTTGCTTTTCTTTTTTTTTTTTTGTTTATTAATTGCTCTTTTTTCCGGCTTCTTTGTCTAGCAAACCACAGCATTATGTTAGCTATATCATGTCCTTTGTAACGTACGACTGCGTTTCTGCTGACGGCTTAATGAAATTAGCGAGATCTCTCTCTCTCTCTGTTTCTATGACTGCCCTGTCTACTCCTTTACCCCATCTGGTTATGCCAAGAATTGCACGAAATCTTTTCTAATCCTCGCATACTTCTGTTCCCATTTTTCTGCGCTATACACCCTTTTTTCCTTTTGTCCATGTGCCTTCTTGTATCTCTTTCTATTCGACTGCACTAAAACTGTCCATGTACCAGCCATTGCCTTTACGCATCGCGTTGATTATTGTCCGGTAGTCCTTTATTCAGCTCCGCACAATATACGTCGCTCTGTATAAGCGATCGTTCATTCGCTTGCCTTTGTTGGGCTGTTCATCTATCTTTGTTTTTTCCTCTGTCCAATCGTCTCTTGTAGTGACGTATTTAACCGCTAGATCTGTCTTTCCTTGCGTCGATCGCTTTTTATCTGTTTCTTTCTGCGTCGATTCATCTGGCTTTGTCTTCGCATTCTACCGTCGGAACGATACAAAAATCTGATAGAAAAATTTACATAATTGGTCAATTAAAATGGAGACCTCAAATCGGTAGGCAATCGTTCGACCTTGTCAAGGCCCCAACTGGCTTGGCATTCAATAAATTTTTTGTTCCTAACGAACGCGTAGTGACGTAAAGATGGTAAACCTCCACTGCAAAGCATTCTTATCTCACATGAACAGCCATGTAAATGTATTTATTCAGAAAATTTTAATTTGCTGCCATCAATTTTATAATCAATGGCTTCCGAAACAACATCAATTGCGCTTTTTTCCTGGAGAAATAACTGTCGGTTTTTTTTTTAGTGCTTCTTAGGCATATTTGCTAAAAGAAGAAGTGTAAGGATATGAGAAGATTCGAACAAAACTGAATCTGACTGAATCGTCTGATTGCTATTCACTATCTCTTTCTATCTCACATTCTTTTTAGAAGTAATTAGTTCTTGTGCCTTTTATTTCTCTTGGAAATGGTTCGTTTATATGAATGTTTTCCCGCATGTATGCATAAGCATATGCATATGCACATATAGTTACGAATGCATCCATGCATACAAATATTCATAAAAGGATATATAACATTTGGTTTCCTTATGCATATTAATGTCGTTCATTGTTTTGTCATGGCGTGTGAATTAATTTTCTTTGTAATCTTAATTGTTATTATTTAAATAATTACAGTAATTTACAATTAGTGTATGTTTATGTGGGAGCTTTATGTACGCATTATGCAGTATATGCGTGCGTGTATGTGTGTGTGTTCATGTACTTGCATATGTATGAATATGTATGAGATATGTAACGCAACTGAAATATGCATATGAAAGAATTCTATTTAATCGAGGTAATTAATTACTTAAATGTAAAGGTTAAGGTTACACACATAGCATACATAACACACATAACACATTTTCATGCTTAGCATACACACATATTTGCTTAACATATAAAAGAGACTTATGCGAAACCACTTGCGTGCTTATATATATATATATATGACTTTTGTCATTCAACCTCAATTTTATACTTTTCTCGTTTCTTCTCGGTCTTCTCGAATCTCTCTCTATAGATATCATTTTTCATGCTTTTCTTTTCTTTTTTTTTTCTTTTTTTGTGCTTTTAAGATTTCATAAAAATTAATTGAATATAATTTTTTTTTGAACGTGCATAGGTATAAAGCGCTTTCATTAAATTTAATACCTCGTCTTTTTTATTATGGCGCAGTTTTTTCCTACTTTTTTTTTCGTTTTTTTTGCGATTATTACCTCAATTTTTGTTAAGTAAAAGATGAAATTTATCAGATGTTCCTTTTTAACAAATAACCGAAACGTGACTTTCACTTCATGCCGAGCTATTGAAATGGCTCGTAAATAATGGTGGGTCGGTTTGTGTACGCGCGAAAGTTAATGTATCCGAGGATTAAAGTGCCAAGTTGCAAATGTCACAAATAGATAAAATGTAATAACGGATAAATGAATGTTAAACGATACGCTAAATTGTATATATATAGCAAATGTAAACGCATCTGTGACGAATAAAATTATTCAGTTTGCTTCTTTCAGTTTACATTTTCATTTTCATTTTCATTTTGGTGTTCGCTTTTTATTTTTCATTCCAAGTTTATCTTATGCAAATTCTATTTCAAGTTAACACAACGTATACTTAAGCCTAAAATTCATTTCTTAGCTATGGCCATTACATACTTACACTTCGATATTTTAGTAAGAACACGAGATTGCCTCTTTACGAGAAAAAGCAATTGAATTACTCGGTAACGTACATTAGAATAAAGGATTTAGCCGAACACGTCAACAGCGAAGGCATCCTCGTAGAGTATGTAAATGTAAGATGTCTACTCTGCTTTGGTTTACTAATTCACTCATTACAATACAATTTTTGTGAAAAATTTAATGCAAATTTTCTTTAACTTTCGAGTTAATCCTCGTTCGGTCGATGCAAGCTACTCTTGGCAATTACGCAACTTTTCTCTCTCTCTTTTTTGCTAATTTTTAACTATTAGGTTGATTGCTCCCTTAGCCGAGCTATAGTGTGTACCGATTGATCATATTCTTCTCAGGCTGTCCTAAGTCTTTCTATCTGCCGCCAGTCCGGAACTTTACTTTTGTCGAGACCTCCTCCTCTGTGCATTCGTTCCGAATCAAGTAGCCTTTTTGTCTGTCCATACGTCAACCTATTGCTGTAGCCGTTCACTCGTTTATCTAATTGTTCGGTTATCTCTTTAATCCTCTGACAATTCGCTTGTGTGTTGCTCTCTCCAGTTCTATACCAGTCCAGACATCTTCCTGTACATTCCACTATACGTTTAGCTATTGCTCTGAGCACTTCTCGGTTCAGTTACTTCTCCCATCATCTGATTATCTACGAAAGTAATAATCTCTGTGCATTTGTTGGTCAATTCGATCATGCTTATGCAAATGATTCCCGTCCAACCATCTTCGGTCTCTGCTTTATTGCAAATTTCTCATAGTAAACTATAACCTGACATAAGGACTAAAAATAAATTTAAAAACTAAAACCACTCCAACCTTCACATCTAACAAAAGACAAATACAACAATCTTTCAATTTTTCATTTAAACTACACTTGATGAGGTACTTACTCTAGGTACTCTTTTTTTAAATTTTCTGCTTAAGTTTAAGCCGCCACAACAACTTCTATAGAAAAATAATTCGCACGAGGTATATTCATCATATACCTGTACTTATATGCCCTGTCCTAGCCACAAAATAAATCGAGTCTTTTTCCTTGCGTTTTATGTTTTCTTCCTGTTCCTTCCGACCTTCTGACTTTGCCTATATGATTCATGTCTTGTCGTTTTTTATCTTAATTTTTTTTGTTTTTGTGTTTAAAAAAAGAAAAAAAAAAGGACAAGAAAATGGAAAAATTCTGAGATTTGCATGTGACAGGCCCTTTGACTTTAATCATAATCTCGCCTCGTTCGCATACATAATAATCGTTAGCATTTATAATCGCAATTGTATAGTTGTGTCATTTTACCGTCACATTACGTATGCGTAATGTATAGCGCAAGCAAACACTTTCACATGTACTGATGATGTCTGACAGGCTTAATGTTAATGTTAGTTGGCTGGTTGCTTGGTCGGTTGGTTGGTTGGTTGGTTGGTTGCTTCGTTAGTTTGTCGCGGTAAATCCAACAAAATATGAGATGTCTATACGGCGGATATGTTAAACATATTCATTAAAATGACTTTGGCAAGGACGAAAAAGATACTAACAGTGTTGTGACTGAACGATTGAGTGAGTGAGTGAGTGAGTGAGTGAGTGAGTGACGGGTAAAGGGAAGAAAAACCAAAAAAAAAAAATATATATATATATATGAAGTGCAAATATGCTGAACCAGTGAAGTAAGTCTTTCGGTTTTCTTTGTGTTTAACATCAGTTATATGCGGTAATAACAACAACAATAGCAATGATAATAATGACAACGACAAACTTGATAACAAGCCATGCTTGATGTATCAGCAGCATAACAGATTGAGCTGCATACACCTATGCAGTTTCGTATGCTTCCGTATCAGTACGCTCACGTTGCAATTGTGATGTGTGGCGATAATAGAGGCGAAAACAGTCTATCGTACGTGTGCTTTATAGGATACGGATGCCAATGTGTTATAGGTAGGCAGGTAGGTAGGTAGGTAAGTAGGTATATTCTTATATATTGCACGTGTTCGTAACAGTTGAGCACAGTTGGGTGTGCTATAAATCTGTGACAGGATGTGTGCAAATGCAACATAAAATGTTTTCATTTCCTTTACAGCTTCAAGTTGACATCGTTCAAACTTCTCACCAACATTTTAGTGCACTTAATGTCGTTGTGTTAGCTGATAACCACAGCAGGGCACAGATTTGTGTTAAGAATTTTTGTAAATTTAATATCTTAAAGAAAATTCAATTTTCAATAATAAAACGCATTTTTCCACTCGATTTAACTGTTTATGTACAATGTAAATGTAATGTATGTGTCATACGAGGTTTTCGAGTTATTAACTTTAAATTTTTCATTGAAGTTTTTGCATATACAACTAAAAAAAAAAAAAAAAAAGAAAAAGAAAAGATAAAATATAAATAAATAATCATAACCATAAACGAATGCGCGTTAGCTTAGAATGCGTTTTTATTTTCTAGTTTAGTCACGTTCAGCGAGCTGGTTTCCCTGTTTAATTCTCATGCATCCAAACATGTACTTATATACTTTAAAAGCATTCGTTTCTTCTTTTTTTTCTTTCTTATTTTTCACATTTATCCGCAACGTCATTAAGTAGACTAGATATTCCTTCGGTTTTCAATTCACCTTTCAATTGGGTTTTTCTCACTATCCTTTTTGTTTTTTTGTTGGTTTCTTCATTTTTTGTTCTTTTTTTTTTTTTTTGTAATCATTCCTTTCAACCATGCGTCGTCCATCTGCAATGCAAAACATTTGCAAACAAGCAATACCACCAATACCATCAAAGCAAAAGGATTGTATTAAACATCGACACTTTCATCATGAACTATAGCAGTCGTCATAGCAGCAATAAGAGTACTAGTACTAGTAGTAGTACCAATGATAGTAGTAGTAGTAGTAGTAGTGACGGTGGTGCGTAAACTTTTGCAATAGTATTCGTTCTAACTTCGTAAGCGTCACAACATCCACTTGATGTTAGTTTACAGTTAACCTAATTTCTGTTTACTGTTAGGCTTTTTTAAATAACATAACATCCGTATTGTCTGTTAAATATTTTGTAACAGTTTTAACATAAAGCTTACGCTCTAGAAACTTTAAAAATTCTACAATGAATTTTAAACATTGTGGAGCGTATTTTAATTCATTCCATGGCAATGTTTTATGAAAGTCAGTTACGTGTGAAATAAAAATTTGATAAAATTGATAGTAATTTTTACACAAAATAAAGAAAAAATAAATATATTTGTTGTAAAAACATGAAAGCATGCCGGTAAACCGATTAATATCACTTTTAGGCGTAATAAACATGGGCGGATTGCGTTCGTTTTTTAATCTTCTTAATCAATCGAAAAGCATACGGCGCAAATTTGGATTTTTATTCTGGATTCCAGCGATGAGTTCTCTTCGAATAGGGAGACAATTTAGGTACGTTCATCTGCGTAATGAAATGAAAATCTTTATTCTGATTCATTCTTGATCAGAACGCTGAAAACTTAAGTTATAATGCAGGTTCTATTACGCAAATGTCAAAGATTCTCTTCAGAGCCAATGAACTTCTTCCAAGTGTATATATATATACTTCGTTAGCTTATTGGCAACGCTTTAGTAATATCCATGCTATATTATAGATCAGCATTTCTCATGTAACTGTAACCGTAATGGCTTAAGCAAATTAGTTTAGAGTTAACTTTTTCAACGTTTTCGAGCTAATCAACTGATATAGGAAATCAAACAGAGACTACATTCGCTTGGGTGTAAAATTTTTTATTTTCAACTTTGAAGATTGAAAGCGTCCCAGGTAGCTTGTGGATTTCGTAGTTCAAATTAACTCAGAAAAGTGTATCTTCCACGCACTCCCTCTTACGTCTTCCGCCATATTGCAAACGGAATAAAAATATTTGTATGAGACGAACAAATTTTTTTGGAGCATCATCCCCAATAAGATCATTCTTTTCATTCGATTGTGTCTGTGTATGTGAACAACTTTTATTCATTCTACAGTGTGTCTGCGTGTGAAAACATAATTCATTCTGCTATAAGCTAACTTCATTTTGGTCAATTTAGAGAAATTTTTTTCTATGCTACTTCAACGCTAACTTGTCGGATATAATTGAATTTCATGTACAAATTTGAGTGTAAAACCATTCTTTGGTTACTCAAAATAAAAAAAAAAAAAATGCTGAACACTTTTAAAAATATTTATTTTATAAAAATTTATTTATATACCTTTAGGTTTTTTTTTTTTCTTTTTTTTTTTTTATTAAAAAGAACAACTTAATAAACACACATTCAAGTTAATTGAACTAACCACTTATATACATATACACTAGAACTCGAATGAGCAAATGCTACATTAAGTATAACAAGAAAATTAATCATTTAAAAAAGTATTAAAATGGTAGTGATGTGAAATATTAACAAAATATTTGTGTTCTTAGAAAAAAGTTAGACGAAAAGCTTTTAAGTCGTCTTACAGTCTTGGCAAGTCGACAAAAGTTTTCTTATAAATTGCACATTATGGCTTGGTACACTTAATCATCTAAAACAGTCGACAAACTTTATTCCTATGCGAGATGAAAAAGACTAGGGAGCGGCAGGACAATGGCAGTATACAAGTATTCCGGGATATTTTTGAAACTTATGTTTAGTATTTAAGGGGAGCCATCTATCATGCATGGATTGCCCATCTGATGTGCCTGATGGAAAGGAAAGCAGTGGCTGAGGTGCACAAATCCAGAGTGTACGTTCTCACACTCTCACGTTTGTCATCGGACACCGCCGACTATCTATGTTTAACCCCAAAGAGAAACCTGGAGATCTAACACATTGACATGAATATTTATGAGACTTCAAAGCGATACTAGACAGTTGAAATAATAAATATTCACACTTTAGATGATATATGTTAAGTTTGAATAAAAAAACGATAAATTTTAGATATTTGTTGCTTGACATTATATGATAGAAGATCTAAACTTTAGATAAAATATCTAAGCTTTAGAAAGAATAATTAAACTTTGGTTAATTGATGCTTTAGACAAAGTATCTACAAACCTTAAATAAAATCTCTAAACTTGGCTAAATTTCTTTATATCTAGTTACGATATTATCGATAAAATATCTAGAATATCAAAAACTACAAAGTACAATATCTAAAATATCTAGATATTTAATGGTTCAGTTAAAATATTTCAACTTTAGAACCTGATATTTAGATATTTAGATAAATTGTAGATATTTACTGTTTTAGATAAAATCCCCCAACCCTTAGATATTCAAAGCTGTAAATGAAATATCTGGGCGCAAGATATTTGATATTTTATATAAATAAAATATCAAAAGTTTGGACATTTTCTAGTTAACATAAAGTATCTAGACCTTAGATATTTAATGTTGCAGATAAACTATCTAAATTTTAGACATAACGTATAAATAAACTATGCAGAAAATATCTAAACTTTAGATATGTTATCTGTGACGTCAAAATAAGCTAGCAGCTTAATCTCTGTGTGTATTATCGCTACATGTACAATGAGTGCAAAAATAAAAAATATTTTTTCCTTAATTTTATCATACATAAACAATTTTAAATTTTAATTTTCTTTTGTTTTTGTTATATATGTAAGTCGTTCGAGTAACTGGTTCGCTGTAGTAGAGGCGTACATTCGGGCGAGCCGTAAAGCAAACGATTCAATTTCAGCTTCCGTTTATCTGCACCGGGTGCACCGTGTCCTGGACGACCCCAAAACGTGTCAAAGACAACGAAATGTCTGTTGCACATGTCCTTGTCAAGTTGTTGCGCCATGCTAATCGAACGTCGCTTTTGCGATATTTGCTCATTGAGCTCATGCTTGTACCTCAGCTCGGCATCGGCTGTATTAAATCTGTTTCATGTGTTAACCGTGATGATGATGATAACAATGCAAATGGATGTTGATGATGTTGTTGTTGTTGTTGTTGTTATTGTTGTTATTTGTAGTGTTGTTATTCATTTTGTTGATATTGTGGTTGTTGTTGTTGTTGTTGTCGTTATTATTATGTTTTAATTTCAAATAGAATTTAGTTGATTATCAATCATGGATTATAGAAATTTACTTGTGTGAGTGTCGTTTTCTTACTTTTCTTTGTCTTTTTAGTTTAAAGAGGAAGAGAGTGAAGCATATGCTTAATAAATATTTAATTTTTGAAATTATTTAGTAGTTGTTTTTCCTAAATTTGCAGTTGTTGTTGCAGTTTTTATTAAATCTTTGGGTAAATTAAGTTTTATGATTATAGTAACGGTTCTGTAGGTAGAAGCACGCATACGCAATGTTTATTGGATGGGAAGAAAATAGGATAGAAAAAAAGGGTAATTTTCCATTTTTTATTTTTATTATTAATTTTAGTCTTTTTTAACTTAAAAAAATACGACATAAAACAAGTGCATGGCTGGCGAAAAATGTTCATAGAAATTAAAAAGAAAAAAAAAAATAAAAGAAAAACAAATTCGATGTTCAATCGTATAAATGAATATGTCATGAGATTCGCCCGGAAGCCTAAGTTGAAAAGGATAAAACTAATCGAAAAGAAAAAAAAAAAAAAAAAAAACAGAAACGAACGTTTATTTTTGACTCTCTAGAGAAATTTTCGATGATTGCAAGCATGCATGTATGCATATGCGTGCAGTAGATTTAATTAAAAAAAAAAAAAAAAGAGTCTTTCAGGGTAAGAAAAAAAAATAAACAAAACAAAAATAAACCGAAAAAAAAAACAAATGACTATAAACAAATCGTTAACTCGTGTCGTTTATGAGCTTTTGGTAACAAGAACAATTTGCTTTTCGATCTTTTGTTCGTTTGTTTGTTCGTTTGTTTGTTTGTTTGTTTGTTTGTTTGTTCAAATATTGTTTGTTGTTATTGCTTAGCGTATATGTAAAGTGAATTTTTTCAAGCAACATGTGGTGCCATTGCTGTTATTATTATTATTGTTGCTATTGTCGTTGCTACTATTGTTTAAATTTGTATTCAATTTAGATGCGTACCTATCATTCGATGTTGTACGTTTCGTGATATCCGTACTAGATAAACTAATTGGCCGATTGTAAGCACGCCTTCGAGCTAATAGCGGCACCAATTCTACACCATTATTACCAACACAACTAGCATTTGTTGTCATCATTTTAGCGCTTTGATCTGTTGTCGTATCATTGACTTTATTGTTATGACTGTGACGCATTAAACGAGCGCAAATTTTCGATTTATTTTCAGATATTTTGTTCGGATTTGATTTTTTCAATGGCTTTAAAGGATGGCTGGTAAGCGAAATGGCCGGACAAGGGCACGTACATAAATCGCAGCATTTTATTGATTTTTTGGCAGCTCTTGATTTACGAAATGTCGGCTTTTCAGCGGGTGTTACCGGATTATCTTGATCAAGTTCCTTAAGCATTTCTTTATTAGTCCAACCCTAAGAGATATAAATTTTTTTTCACCAAAATGTCTTCTCAAAGATCTTCCAATTGAAACCATAGAGTGCCTCAATGTGAACTCAAAATTATTACGATATTGCGAGATAGTTTTAAGCTATTCATGACCATTGAAATTAAAATTGTGAATTTATGTCGTTCGGCAATCTGATAAGATACAAAGAATGTAGGAATTTTTCTTTTTAACTTGACGTAGCCCACAATTAACGAAAAAATGTGTTACGAAGAAGGCTTGGTTGACTACACATTCTACGGCTACTTTGCTTAATAATATCTAGAATTTTGTAGGGTCTGTGGTGCGTATGATTGATGTCGATGTTCCAAATGGCTCACAGTGCCCGCAGTTGTCAAATAAAAAGGACCTTATAACGCCCTGTACCACAAGTGGTGTCAGTATAAAAATTCCAAGTTCATTCTGAAGCACTCAATGGAACCACTTTTTGCAAAAATGATATATAAACTGAAGCTTAACTTGAAATATTTACGTAGAGAGAGTTCGGAATTCAGTTTAAGAAAAATAACTTACTAGAGATTTCATAAAAGTGCTCCCAACCGCCTTAGGGCTACGCCATGGCTTACCACCGGGACCTGGCTTACCCCAAGGATCCTTACCGGCCTATTTTAACAACAATGAATGCAATTCATTAATATGTTTCCACTCATTTTGAACGTTAAGCCGCTTACCGACTTTTCTAGTTTTTCCAAATTCTTTTTCGTTTTGTTTAGCTTACTTTCCGATTTCGTTTTGTCCTCATTTTTTTCCAGTAATGGACATTTGTCATTCTCCGTTACCACAATCTTCTCTAGTACAGGTTTACCTTTTGCTACGCCAACTGCGGTAGGTTTGTAACGCACTTCAATATCGAGATGACCTTTATTACGAAACGACATCGACGGATGATCCTTTAAAGTAATTTGAAGACGTTCAGCATTTTTATCATCCGCCGTTGTTTCGACATCACGTTCACATAAAGTTAACGTACTATCCGCTTTTGCATCATCGTTCGTATGCTCTACTGTATACGAATGTGCTCCAACCCGTGGCATCGAGTGATGATGATGATGATGATGGTGATGACGATGATTATGGGACAGCAGTGTTGGTTGATACAATGTGACTGGATCGAGACATTTCTTATGTTTAGTAAAGTAATCACTAAGACGGCACGGATTTATGGAATTATAACGATGGCTTCCGGTATTCTAAATACGGATTCAGTTGATCAATGAGATAAGAAAAAAGATCGAAAAGATTTTTTTCTTTAAACCTTACCACAGGAGCAGTGGAATGTAGACCTAATTCGGCGATATCTTTACGTCTAATATCAACGTTAGGTGCGCCACCGCCCGGCCGACCCCAAGGGCAGTGTTTAAGAAACAAATCGTAATACTATGAATATTATTAGGTAAATAAACAAACAACACACAAATACAATTAATCTTTTTTAATTAATCTAAAATTAGTAAATTATATAAGTAATTGATTTAAAATTTATCTCAATTGAAGTCTATTTCATAGTAATTATATAACTCTGACCCGGTATTGATTAATGATTAACTATTTACTTCTTCCATAAAAATAGGAAATAAATTTACAAAGATCCGCACAAAACTTGTTTGAATTGTAGGATAGTTTTTCTCATATATATTTGCTGCGATTTTAGTGGCACATAAGTCAATCATAGGCTTGTCAGTTTTCCAGTCGCCTCTAAGCAAAAAAGAGAAGAAAAAAAAAACAAAAAAAAAAAGCGTTGACTTTGCCAAATGTTAACAAATTTGAATTGCACTGATAGTCACGCAACTAAGTGAAGTAGAAGCAGGAGGGAAGCCTGAGGCTCTCTCGTGCATAACAACATCTATCCATTTGCGGGATGTGAAGGCATTTATAAGTGAATTTGGAGAATATTTTATATATATATATATATACAGGAGTGCCTTTATGCATATTGATCTACATTCCTTTAGGCATAAGTGCCGAAAAGTATAAAAAGATTGACTAAAGAATTTGCTAAAAGCAAACAGTTGTAAATCATGAAATATTATTTTCTACTCAAAGCAGAAGAGACAAACAAAGGTTATTGAACTTTTCCAAACAAAAAAAAAAAAAAAAAAAAAAAAACCGAAAGGAACAAACTTTGATAGTTTAATTTCATACGAACCGATAAAGAAATCAATAAGTTTATAAAATATCTCTGATTAACAAAATTAAAGCAATTATAGGCATAACGTCAGACTTTAATTCTATTCTTTCCCCATTTAGGAGAAAAGGCAATGAGCAGCATCTAATTGGCATTTCTAACCGAAGAAAAGATGAGATTGAAGTTGAAGCGCAAGCTTTGCTACCTTCCCACCACATCATTCTTTCCTTACTTGCGACTAAACTGATTACGATTTAAAAAAAAAAAAAACCAAAGGTGCAGCCAATGGTGGTTCTGTTTATCAAACCTAGATCAAAAGCGTGAGGATTCCTGAAGAGTTTCTACGTACTCGAGGAGGAGGAAAGGCAGCAATCTACATGTTGTTGCCTTTTAATGGTAAACAGCAAAAGTAGTTTCCCGGGCTTGCGCAGCGCTTCTGCATTTTTCATGCTAAAGCCAGACTTTACATGAATGTAGTTTTTGACACTACTCAGGAGATACACAATTATCTTGACCAATCTGCAAAAGGAGAGAATCATAATCATAATCTTTCAAATCCTAGCACTATTTTCCCCATTTGGCGCAATTACGTAACGAAGTGACATCTATTCGTATTCTTCATATCCCAAAAAAATTTTAATTATAATAAATCACCACCCGGGCGTATAAGGCCGTTTGTCGTGATTGCTGGGCGAACTGTGATAAAAAAGCTTCATGAAGAAAGCCTGGCCTATAAGAAAGAACTAATGGAACGAAAACAAGCAATAATGGTCCTTAGGAAAAAAGCAAAAACTGCAAAAATTAATATAATGCGTAAAAAGCTTATCATCTCTGCCTTGAACACGAGCCGAAGATTTCTTCAACATTAGAAAACCCATACATTGCTTACGGTCACTATCGCCATAACTACCGGACTGGAAGTTTCTCCAGAATCACAAGGACGGTAAAACTTTACAGATCCTCTATAGAATTAGGTATAGAGCACAAGTCTTATCACAAGTCTCTCACAATTGCCGAATGGGACGCCGAGTACAAAACTTTGTGTCAATCGGACTCAGGGATTGAAGACTTTGACAGAGCAGAATCCTTGTGCAATTTTTTTTTTCTTTCAAATTTTCTTCCTCTTGAAGTCCCGCGGCAAGAAAGTGTTAAAACGAAGTCAATTTTTAAACAGAAAGTAAACTTAACGAATCATTTCACTGTTTACGACGTTTCTGCGACGTTGATTCTCCGAAACTAATCAATACTTTATGCTCCAAAATTTAAGCAAAAAAATTCGTTGCATTTTGCTCTTTAAAATAGCCAACAAGAAAAGGAAATATATATATATATATATATCGGTAAGTACACCCCAACTTACCTCTTGTTTTTCTCGTTCTTTACGTGCCAGCTCTTCAGCTTTACGTCTACGCCACATACGTAAACTTTCTTCGGCATTTTTTCGTTCTATTAAACGTTTCTTATCTTCGCACCACAACAACGGATGTTCAATGTGATCATGACAAAATGTACCCATTTCATCGCTGGTCGTCATTATGTCTCTAAGCGTACTTAGCAACAAAGCGTCGTAGAAAAAAAAAATATCAAAAAAAAAATATATATATATATATATATTCTAAACTGTGAAACTTTTAACTTGTCGATAGTTAGCTCAAGGATAATTTAAGCGGAAATGAGTGTTACGTTCGAGTTGCGGCATTCAACTAAAATTATCCGTCTACAATAGTTTCATAGAAAAACTATTCTTAAACAGAATGAATAACGAAAAAAATGTTGAAACATTGTATGCATTTATGCCACTAGTAGCCTGGTACCTGCCTGGTACATAGCGTAGACAGCGCGGTGTGTGCGATACAATGTGTTTGAATATGCGCGCGCTTTACCAACACATAATTGCTTGTAGAGTTTTTTCGTATTTTCTTTTGCTTTTTTCGGCTGCGTTGTCTAGGAATTTTTTGGAATAACAATAAAGTATTGTTTCTGACCTACACATGCATAAGAAAAGAAAAAAAGGAAAAAAAAAACAAAAAAAAAGCAAAGAACGTGCAAAAAAAAAATTCAAGCAATACTACAACAATAAAGCCGTTAACGAAGGTAAACCGGGGAAAGTGTATGCGGAAGTGTATTGCGTGTGACGTCCTTGAAGGCTATTAGGGATATTTAATTAGACGAAAATGCATGCTTTTTAGCTGCAGTTCGAGGAAATAGTTGCGAAAGAATACTAAGCATTTAAAATTTGCTAGAATGATTGTAGACTTTCAACTTTGAACACTAAACCAACATTCAGTAAAAGTTTAGTTGAAGATGTTTTTTTTTCTTTTTTTTTTTTTTTTTTTTTGTAAAAAATCTCTTCGAAAAAAAGCAATTAAAAACAACAGCCATAGAACTTTAAGAAAGAATTCAAATTGTTAACCATACCCTTCCTGTGGATTCGATTTAAAGTCAAACTTAATTTGTTTACTAATATTTATGTATGCGTGACTTCGTTTAAAGGAGAAATAAGGTACACTGTGCCTTTCATATTCCCAAAACGTGAAAATACAAATATTGCTTAAGACAAAGTTATTTTCATTTCATATCCTTACTCAACATATTTACAATGTTTTATAAACAGAATGATAGCTTTGTAAACATGACAATTGGCAAAATTGTTATTTTCGTTTCTTCATATCCATCACTTTGTTTACGTATGAGAAAGTTTGCCAATAACCAAAAGAACCGAGCACGAGAGCAATGGCAGCATAACATGACGTTAGTTACATAAACTGCTGCCACGACTATGCTGTTGAGCATAAGGCAAGCCTTTTCCTATCTGTACATATATATATATATATATATATATTCATGCATATAGCATATACATTCTGAACAAACAAATCCGTTATTTAGCACACACACACACACACATCAGCAGGATCCTCCAACGTAAACAAATGTTAATGTGAATAACATGTGTGTGTGTGTGTGTGACTTTTGGGAGTCAGTCAATAGGTTTTTAGGTTAAAGCCTGTTGCCAGGCAATAACTCCTCCTTTTTTGGCATTACATGTTATTGGTGTTCTTTTTTTTTAATACAACATATTTTTCATTTGTTTAAAAATATTATAAATAAAATTTGAAGAGAAAAAAAAAAAAAGGTGTATTTACCCTTAAGCGAAAAGTACATACCGTTAGTTTTTGTTTTCTTTTTTTTTTTTTTTGTCAAAATTGCCAAAGGATAGTGGCTTTTGCAGGAATTTTAATAGGATTTGAATGTTGCTGCTGCTGCCTATGTAAAGATAGTAGAGGCTCATTGGATTATGTAAATTCATGCTGTCTTTCAATTCATAACACACTCGTTATGCTGAAGTCACCAATCACTAATTATTTGCTTAACATAATTGTCGCTATACTAGCTAGAATTATAGTCTTATTTACTCTTTGATGTGTCAAAGACCACATATTTCACATTCCGTATGATAAAATCGATACTTCTTGAAAAAAACAGTACAATTAAGCTTGAAGCAACTCCGGTAATTGCGGAGTGTCTGATGTGTGCTCATGTATATGAAATTTGATATTCTCGTCTGGCTTAAGGAAGAACATTATTATAGCTTAGATGGAACCACTTTCATAATCAAGAAGAAAGCCCTTATTTCTTGATTCGATAGTAATAGAATTTCGACGACGAATTACATTGATATGAAAAATTTAATCGTATAGCGTAATTTTTTGAACCCCTTCCCATGTAACCTTTCCTACGGAAAGTAACAATTCTTATGTGAAAAGCTCTAATTTTTCATAGTCTCTTGTTTGATATAGAAAAGAGCTTTAGCGCATTTAAACTATCTAGGTCCACCTTTTGAATCCATTCTCCATGACGCGTAAGCCTTTGTATGACAAAAAAGTATAGTTTTTAATACTTTAGGGCAAAAATAAATCAAAAATAATAACATCTTTGGCAATAAAATGAATTTTGTTAGATTTGCCTCAAGCCAGTAGACGCTGTGGGTGCCGTTCTAGCACCTATACCTTTCGTATGCATATCAAATAAGAGAGAGGTTTCAAGGATATAGTGTTTGCTTCCAAAAAAGCTAAACTGGAAAAATTCCTTATAATAATGAAGCGTTAACTGAAACCAACAGAATGCGACTTTTAGAAAAAGAGAGAAGCGAAACTGTAAGAGGCTAAAAAGTAAAGAATGAATTTTATAAAAAAAGGAAATTGTTTCGTAAAAAGCTTTTTATGTAAATCTTCGTTTGCTATCAAAAAAATCAATTTCTTTTTGTAGGCATTAGAATCTTAAGCCCTTTCAAATTTTGAGGTTAAGAAGTGACCCCTGGAAACAATTTGTTTTCATGTTAAAATGAAAGCTTATTTCGCAATTCGTAGGCAGATTGCTTACAATTCAAAATTGTAAGCTTTTTAGTGGACCCTTCCAACTATATAAACGGTTCTGTTAAATATTTTTGCTGAATTTCATATCGATGTGTTTTAGTTACTAAGAAAGACAGATGTAGACTCTTGGGGAATATTCACACAACTGCTTTACCTACTCCTCCGATAATACAATAGCACTGCTGGACAAATTACTATTATTTCTTAGCTTAGTCTTGCTTCCAAACTGTCAAATTTCTTCTTGGTCCTAACTTTCGAAAAGAATGTTACTAACTCTAGGCATAGTAGTGAGCTGAATCAAATGCTTTTTTAGGAAAGCTTTTGGCGAATTGAAAAAAATAAGAATTTTTGAAAGTTTTAACGGGGCCCAGTCAGCATGGGATCATGGGTCAACCAGACAAACTAATAAATTCGGAAATCTAAATGAGGGCTTTGTTGAATATCTCTACATATTGCAAAGGAATATTAAAAAAAAACAAAAACTCGTTCCTCCGGTAAGAGAAATATAAGAACTTAATCAAAATTTCATATCTTTGCTTTTCATCTAAAACTTGTGGTCTTTTTATTTCAACGCAAAAAAAAAAAAAAAGTCTCGCAGAAATTGTGTAGAGTTTAAAAAAAGTCGTTAATTTAAAATTTGTATATAAAACTTATTACTTTTTTTTTTTTTTGCAAATAAGTTTATCCCTTGCCTTCTGGTTTTATTTCATAATAAAATATATATTTTTGTTTTTCTATTCTTCTTCTTATTTTTTTTTTTTTTTTTGACTAAGAAAGATTACATAAATTACAAAATTTCATACACATTTCATTCTATGTACATGTATACTTAAATGTATCGTATGTATGTGTGCAAGAAATAACAACAATAAAAAATGAATAACAATTTATGTCTGTATGTTTATGAAAAATTTTCAGATATTATTTTTCCAATCATTAATGTTATCATATACATAATATTAGGGATATTCACTCGTATTAGAGTACATGAGCAGGCAGCATTTATGAATTCTTTACTGTATCGCATGTCTCATGTACTACTTACACTGTGAATAGCCAGCCCTACTGACTAACATATTGACTTTCTTTGCCTTGTATGTTTGGGGAAATAGAACACTGGATGCATATCCAGTTGTTTATTACGTTTATTAAGTATATATACAGTTAGCTACGTAAAATTGTTATATAACTATTTATGAATTGATGTTCTTTTTATTCTTTTCGCATTTCGTTTCTTGTATAATTTATTTAGAAACGAAATTGGTTTTAATATAAATTCCAACAAATACTCTTATTGTCTACGTTTTTTTATGCCTACGACGAATAATTGTAATAAAATTTTCTTATTTCATTTTTTATTTAAAAAAAAAAAAAAAAAAAATTTTTTTTTTTTTTTTTTTTTTTTTAAATTTTATACAATTTACATTTGCCTCCGTAACTCTTTGAAGAGTATTTGATTTTATTCGAAAATTATTTCATACGATTAATGACTAAATCGGCGACCACCTGTAGACCCTTTTGGTAGGGAGATTCCGTTATTTCCTGAGCCAATCGTATCGCTTCAATGCCATGCTTGCGGGCCAAAAAACGCGTCTGCTCCAAGCCATTAGACTTATGCACCAATTCGAAAGCACGTTCTACATCGCCAGGTTCACTGAATCGACGCATTATCATCGGATTCAGCTCCGGATACTTAAGAAGCAGAAACAATACAAAATCAAATGTTAAATTAATTCAAAATAAGCATACAACCTAACTTTAGAAAAAGCGTTCCCATGAATCCATCAAATGTTAACAGAAAACATCTTTAATCACTACGCAAAATACTAAAAGAGTTGTTGTTGTTCCAGGATAGGTAAAAAACATCTCTCATCATTTCTTCATAACCTTTGACTTTGTCCATTTACCTATTTACTTACTGAAATAACGATTTTCAAACGACTTGCCAACAAACTATCGCTATCGTCAAGTTAGGTTGAAAGATCTCCCACAAACAAATACCAAAGATGAGCAAAGCTTCTCGGTGACAACAACCTTCCTTCTAGCGATTTACGTTTCAAAATTTTTTCTCTCCCGCTACAAATCCGCCTAGGATCAAAAAGCAGCTGAACCAAACTTCTGACGATTAGGAGCAAAGGTATATAAAATTTCCAACTGGATCTCAATTTCTGTCTCGAAATTTTTCTCACTCTAATAAGCTTCTACCACAAATCCTTCCGTTATTATTCGTGACAGAGACGACGTCGTATATTATGTTTCGAAAAAACATCAGCCGCTTATTATTTATACATTTTGCTGTTGCGTTCTGAGGGTTATGTTTGAATTTCAACACCAAGTAGCTACGCGTTGGGGGCTGTGTTAGTCGTTCATAAAATTTTAATAAAGTGAAGTTAGGTATCCACTTGAGAGGCCGGGTAGACGAAGTATCTCGACTAACAACTCAATTGAACGAAAGGGAAAATGATTCCAATTCCGTGTCGGTTTATTATTAGTTATGGGTCTTGTGCTCATCCTGGTAAACAGGAACGACCACAAAGCAGTTGTCGAGGGATATCAGAAGAGTTTTCTTTTCTATGAAACTTAGTCGTGGATTCAAATCTCAAGTGCAGCAGAGTATTCAATAAAGCCAAAAGCCAGTCAGATGCCAGTTCTTTAAGACTTAAGTCTTTCGATTTTGTTTTTTGTATCAACAAACGCGACTTAAGCTATGTCGGTTTCCATTTTTTAGTAGCTATCAAGTAAGGCTTTAATAAAATGCTTGGTATTCAAATGCTTTTGCATACAAATTTCCTATGCTTTGAAAAACAATTTTTTTTATTTTTTTTATTTAAGTTAGCTTTCGCTTTATTGCAAATTCTTACGTATGAGAAAGAAAAAAATGTAATTCACGTACTTTGAAAATATGCAAAAGCTAAACAATTCAAACAAGAATTGCGTACACGAGCAGCCAGAAAATTGTTTTAAATGAATTCATATTAGTTAACTGCGAATAAATTTGACTGACACTAACGCCAACTCAGTGACAGCGACAAAGCTAGAAAAACTATTGACGTATTTGCAAGCAAGCAAATGTTCATAAACGAACGAGTGCCGTTGCCGAGATATGCAATTCGCAGGCGCGTTTTATGACTTGCGTTTTGTTTGATATGATAGATTGGGTAGCAACATTAGGGCGTTAAAGAATTCGTTAATTGTTTACGAATTGAATTGAATTTCAACACATTGTAGTTAACGCTTCCCATTCGCGATGATCTAAACAGCATCTGAATGAATCAATCATACCTTGACGTACAAAAATACCACTGAGATTTTTTATGAAATCTTCTTTATCAATATTTCATAACTAACTGAAAACGTGCAGAGAATTTTGAAAATTTGTCTCTTCTTCTTTGTTTAACTTCTTAAAAATCCAAGAAAAAATGACAAGTATTTAGGAAAAACGTACATAAGCGAGAAATCCTGATCGCGTGAATTATGTCCAAGTCTGCTTAATATATTTGTGTTAAGAATATATTCAATCGTTTCCAAGCTTTCAACACAATTTTTGCGAATTCTTCGATACAAGCACAATACCAGAGTCATGTACTCGGTAGATTTGAATAAAAATTTAAATCTTATCAAGAATATGAGGACAACAACTTCCATCGCGAAGATATCTCCCTGATCCTATGAAATGTATATATTTTCGATTATTCGATATTTTCTCTTCTTCATCTTTTTCTGTCCATCTATGCATACAGTTAAAGGCAAATCGCTGGACTTTGGCATAATCGCGTATCTATTTTATTTTCGCCTGTTCTTAGTTTCAACTACATGATAGATGAAAAAGTGTTTCCAATCAACCAACTGGAGTCATCTACAATTGTAACGTACTAGTCACCCTAATGCCAGGCTTTTTCTTGCTACCTTTACCGTATCGTAGTCAATCTCGTGATGATCTATTGCAACGACTGTTGCCAAACTTATATTAAGACTGAGTCTTTCTCAAGGTCAATACACATCAACTTTGTAAACTCAATTCGCTTTAAACCGAACTTCATGTACCATATAACTGAATATAAGTGCAATTGTAACGTTGTGTGGTTTTGCAAAGAAAAACAATTGTTCTAAGAAGTAACGTTACTCGTGCATAAGCATTTGTCAAAATTAATGTTAAATCTGTTAAGTAATTCTGCAGTTGATAAGCCGTACTTGTTTCACTTCCTATCAAGTGCTACGAATGGCATGAAAAGTGTAGCATACTTTTGGAGAATTATAAGAAATCGTATAATTTTATGAGGATGAAAACCAATTTTTTTTTGTTTGGTGTTGCACGGAGAGGATGCGTTCATTGCCAGGGAAAAGCGCTGTGAAGCCAATGAAATTAAATATTGCCTGTAAAGCAACTCAATGGATAGATTTCACTCGATACATTGGAAATGCTATTTAGCTGTAGCTTTATTTTTTTATATTTTGAATTGTTGCCAATTCGTTCGTAATGCGTTGATTGATCATAATCGATATGAATGCATATACAAGGTATGAACAAAGCCAATTTAGCAAAAAAAAGTAAATTTTTTTTTAAAAAAAGAGGAAAAAATAAATTTATATATATATACATATATATATATATATATAAAAATAGTTGCGGGTAAAGTGATTTAATCGCTAAATAATGTTGAACGATTTTAATATTTTAAACACATAAGCAGTTGGTAAACGCGCCAACAATGCAAAATGCAATGCGTTGGAAAGCGAGTTGAACGAAAGGGAATTTGCGCGCATATCGCATAATATAATAGCAAAGCTACAGGCAAACCTATCATCAAGTGTATGACAATATGAAAGATACTTTTACAAATCAAATAACATATTCGTAAAACGATCTATAAGGAAGTGAAACTTTGCCTAGACATACTGCCATGTCGACACACCAAGCAATAAATACAGTAAGAAACGCTTTTAGGAAAAAAAAAAAAAAACAAAAACAAGAAAAAAAAAAAGACAACAAAACAAAAAGGCATTAACTGTAAGACGTTTACCTTTTCGCAGGCAAATAAAACCGGCGCCGTCGCTAGACCCAATTTTAAGTCGGCCGCTGCTGGTTTACCCATCATTTCTGTCGATGACACAAAGTCTAACATATCATCGACCAACTGAAAGGCTAAACCAATATTACGTCCATATTGAAAAGCCAGTTCAGTTAGATGTTCATCAGCCTCAGCAATTACAGCCGTCTGTTCAATGTAGTTACAAAGAAAAACAAACAAAAAACAAAAAAAAAAAAAAAAATATTTTCAGTTTAAAGTTTCAGTAAAATATTGTTTTCACATATGGCCGCCGGCCACACGTTTAGTTAAATCGTTGATTATATGTTAGTCTGCATTATTACATACCGCTTTCAAAGTGTTGGCCACCAGTGAAGCAGTCTTCCGGTATGTCTTTGTTAAATAGTGGGCGAAACGTTCGTTTTCAGTTTCCCTTGATCCAAGTTGCATAAATTCACCTTGGACCAAATCAGTTAATATCTAAAATTAAACACGAAATCATATCATTATTACAACTGCACTTATTATACAAACACACGCACCCGCACCCGCACCCGCACTCGCACTCGCACACAAAATCCAACGTTACGTTCAATGCAAAAGCAATGAAATCTAACCAATTTTTTACATTATTACACAAAACATAAAAAATATAGAAAACGGAAGTGAAACTTCTTCTTCTCCATTTGTATGAACTCAACGAGTTGCATATACACACTTAGTCAAATAAACAATTACGTAATGAAAACTATATATTAATTTTTCGGTTTTTTTCAATTTCGTTGCGTGCATTCAATAATTTAAAGTTTGAAAATTTTTGATTATTTGAAATTCGTTTTCTTTTTTTTTTTTTCTTCTTAATTAACAATCATTTACTTCTACCTAAATACTTGATCGGTGACCCTGAAAGTGAGTTAACAGCTGTTAACAAGTTTCCAATTGCAGTAAATCGACTTTGAGCAGGAAGAGAGAAAAGAATTTACCAAAAAAAATTTTACAAATTGTTCAAAAGTACTGTTCTGGTGATAAAACACAAAACAAGGCGGCAAATAAATTTCAAGTTTAACATTTGTTTATACATCGATGTTTGCCTTCAAGTCATAATAGTGAATGGGATTAGTTATGCGTTCCACGAGGCAACACCTAACGGTATTGAATCGAAAATATGTGTTATATAGCGATGTTTCCACCAACTGGCAACTGTTGAGACTTAAAGGAGTATGCGTTGTTTCACGCCACTAAAAGGAACAAGAGTACATTAAATTTTTTCTCATATTTACGGTAAACTCCAGGCACTTTATAAATCACACTTATTCGGTTTCGCCTCGCCCACAAAGCCTTTTGCAACTGCATCCGTTTGTCTCGCCAGAATTGGGAAAGGAAAAAAATGACACATGTCCTATGCCGGCAGATATGAATCGGCCGCTAGCATGCGTGCAGGCTCTTATGATTTTTACTTTAAATTTTAAATTTGATACACGTATCTCTCACGGATTTCTAAAAGTTTAACGCGATTGACCGCAATCGGTCAACTCGACGTACACCGTTCAGAGAAATTCTCCAAATTCCACATATATTTACTTGAGGAGCTAAGCTTTTACCTTACGATCTGATTTTAAATGTCAAACTGTACAGTAAAAAATTTAAAAAAATCTCTTTTGATCTCTTGGTACAATCATTGTCCGATATATGTCTGATATATTTATGTAATGAAGCTTTATTTCAAAATCC
Source organism: Glossina fuscipes (assembly GCF_014805625.2). NCBI lineage: Eukaryota > Metazoa > Arthropoda > Insecta > Diptera > Glossinidae > Glossina > Glossina fuscipes. The sequence continues at coordinate 10,748,132 of NW_023998417.1, forward strand.
AAGAAATAAAAAAAAAAAATTTATATATATGTCTGATATATATTAGGCATCTTATCCTACCCTAAGTCTTACAACTAAGTTTCTGGTACATTGAAGTTATATAAAGGATTTATGAAAACGTACTTCTACTCCTCTTCAACTATAGAGTAGCGGGCAGCTTATAATAATTTGTTTGCGAGCATTTTGAAAATTATAACAAATACCGATCGATGTCAAAATTTAGCAAAAATATTTAGCGAAATTACTAGATTTTTCTTCTTAAAAAAAAAAAAAAAAAACAAAATCCTCCATCATTTTCATTGTTTGTTGTACAAAACAATCTCATTGTTGCATATAACAATACTCTAATGAATGCCAAGCTGGCCGGAGCAAAAAATACATTCATTTGTATGGTTATTAGTAGTTATTACTAAGCAATAGGCGCAGAAGGTAACATAACACAATCTTATAACCCGAAAGGCGTTAATTGTCATTGGTTTCATTTGGTCAAGTGATTAGTTAAACAAATAAAATTTATATTCAGTTGTTTGGTATATTAGCAAACAAAAAGCAGACAGATACAGCACTCAAAAAAGCAACCTTAGAAACATTTTCAAAATAGTTTCTCAATTCTATCTCTCTCTTTCTCTCCTTCGCCCCAGCAATTAACCATTTTTATTCATCGCCGGGAATACCTTAAGTCTTTTAAGTGCTTTTGAAACTCAGTAATAAATTGGATACGACAAGTCGACACGCTACAAACTATACAACTGTTGTAACAGATTTTGCTTATAATGGTGTTCGTCCGTTAGTTTGTCAAGAACATGATTAGGTTTGGGAGAGAAGTGCGCTTTGAAGAATAAATACTAGATTTTGGTCGCCGACATAATAAACAAGGGCTCGGAAACAATCGCTTCTTTAAGAATTTTAAAACAGGCTATCCAGAGCAAGGAACAAAAGTTAAACTTTAGAAAGGGAAGTTGTAACGCTTAGAATACAAGTAAGGGTTGAAAGGAAGCGCCAAGTGTTAGGTCCATGTTTAAAGGGGGATAAACTGTACCTTCGTAAATGAAAACAAAATTTAGAGGTGGACGCTGCAAGGTAAAAAACAAAAGTTTACGATACAGTGGTGTCAGGAATTTAGAGTTTCATGGGATGTTTTGTACGCAAGGACAGATTGCAAGAGGGTGGGAAAACTTCAAAAAAGGCCTACTGGCTCTGAAGCGGACGACGAGGCGGACAAGAACAAAAAGAAAAGTAGATGAAGCGCAGTTGCAGTAGTCATAGCATTTAGAAGCACTAGCCGAAATGCCAAAAAATTTAGAATTTAAAAGTTGATCACTTCCGTGGACATCATAAGTAGAAGCTGGAAGTAGATGCCGTAGAGCTTTAAGACTCTTAACTACCTAAACCTTGTAGCGTTCGCCTTTGGAAACGTCGTAGCTTAAAGAGGTTACTTAAGAAGTAGATCGCGTCAAATCAAATTAAATTACGTCTACAGCTTGGAAAAATAGTAGAGGAGGCAAGTAACTGAAAACATTTGCAAACAGTTTTAAATAATCAAATGATTTCATAGCAACAATTTTTATGTAATAGACTCTAGTGTGCATTCGTGCTACAATTCGCAGAAACAACGTATTGAGGAAAAACATTATCAAATTTTCAATTAATTTTTTTAATCTTTATGAAAAAAAAAAACAAACAAAAAAAGCAAACAAAAAATATAAGGAAATCACTTAATGAACATAATAAACAGCTTTCACGATAAGCCGGCCAACAAGTAGTTTAACGATGTCGTCGTCATCGGTAACATAAATTTGGCATTTTATGAGTTAAGCCAAATACTTACCGGAAAACTTGTACGATATTAAAATGGGCCAAAATCGTACATATAACGCAGTTAAATATTGAAATCATAATTTGTAATAAAAATAACGGTTTGATAAAACATTTGCATTGCATTGATAATGCAAACAATACATTGTTTATGTAGTACTTGCACTATTTGCTTAGGTAATTTTAATTTGTTTCTTTTCTTCCCTTCACTTTTTCTTTCTTTCCTCCCTATTTTTATAATCTCATTTAGCTGATGACACACTATGGCCTTCATGTTTAATCTTGGGTGAATATGTGAAATCCAGTAGCCAAGGTCGGTCAAGATTTATAAAATTTCCTAAATCTACAGTTAACAACAAAATGTCATGTGTTAAAATTACTTAAGTGACAGCTTTGCATTTTATTATAAAAGCAGCCGCCTTTTCAATATAGATTTATTCCTTACTACTAATAAGTTAGGCAGACGCATAGGTATATGTAATCCTATCGTGATCTCGTGCAGTTTGTGCAGTTTTTTTAAGGAATTCTCTTTTATATTACTTTAATAATTTTTTTTACATACCTTACTACAAAGTATTGTTACTTCATCGTTTCTTAGGCGAGCAATCATTATAGAAGCCGAAGATAATATGAAATCACCAGCCATTGTGACCTGTAATCAATACAAGAATACAAAACAAAAGATAAAAAATCATTAAAAAAAATTTTAACAATAAAATATTATTTCAAATACTACGAAAACTAAATTAATTCCCTCTGCGCAATAGCACGATAGCATGAAAAATTGGAAAATCATTTAAAAAAAAATTAATCTTAATTATTTTATCATCTAAATAAAGAATTAAAAAAAAAACTAAAAATATATGAAATATTTTTTTTTTTTTTTTTATTTAGCCTCAACTAATAGCTTAACCGACTAACACACGTCAAATGCACAAAATTATGTCTAATTAGTCTTGCAATGGAACAAAAAGAGCACAGACACGCTAAAGTCACTGCCCGTGTATTGCGCTTTTAATAGGTACGAATTCACAATCGTAAAAGTGTTCGTGTTGTTATATTACATGTAGTGTTTCTGCCACATATTTTTTCGACTACCGAAGCAAAAGTCAAGTCATGCCAGTTAGGATGATTACAATCTAAGCAAAAAAAAAAAAACAATTACTCGGGTCTAGATAAGTCGCACTACTTTTTGTTCATAGTAATATATATACTCGATCCCAAGTTTTACTTTGCAGTATTATCGAGTTTGATTTCTTTCGGCTGTGAAGAGAAGGCAAGCTTAAGAACCGTTCAGCTTCCATTTTGTAAAATTTCATTATTATTATTATTATAACTAATTTAGCCAGAAAAGTAAATTCTAAGACTAAGGCTAAAAAGTCTTAAAGCACCACCATCTGAGGCTATCAAGTTTATTGAAATTTCGTCTTAATTTAAATTTACGCGAGCAGTCACAGGCGCAATAACAAAGACCGTATCTTTCGATATATATATATAACAAACAGGACCAAGTGCTGCTACATTTTTGCGATAATCAAGTATATATCTTATGTTATATGATATCTGTGATACACATTTCTGTTTAAAATTTTACCAAAAAATCAAAAAAAAAAAAAAAAAAAAAAAAAAAAAATGATAAAATTTGTATATGTCTCTTTACACTTTTTTAATAATTCTACTTTTCATTTAAAACTGGTTTTAATTATTTCTTTATTTATTTACGCTTGTTGGGGAAACTTTAAAGAAAAATTACCAAAATATTACATGTTGAAGGTCATAATATGTTACGCAATATGTGTGATCGTTCAATTATAGTAAGTAACTGTTTGTGATTGAAAATAATTTTTTTTTTTTTATTTGGTAAATTTTGAAAATCGCTTTAAAACATGCAAGAATAGATTGCTTAGATAAAAAGCAGCATTTTATGTCTTGCGGATTACAAAGTTAGCTACCATTAGATAGATTAAAATGTAATAGTCGAGCAAGGCCGACTGGTCGCTTCACTTTATGCGATCATCCTGCAGTCCATTTTCTTATAAAAATTATACGGATACCCGAATCCCTCTACGGAAGTGGACCCGCAAACTTAACTGACGTGATTCATTTCTACTATTCTTCCTTATCTTTGTCATAGAATACAAAATTGCATATCTAGCGATTTGGCAAATATTTGACAAACAGATGGGCGAACGGAGGGACAGACGAACGGACAGGCTTCATTTCATTTAGGTAATAACTTTGAACGAATGGTATAATAAAGTAAAATTCCATCTTTCTCGATTTATTCTGGATGGAGGTAACCTTAAATCAAATACACGTAAGAGACGTAGTAATCAAGTTTTCAGTAACAGATATTTAATAGTAAGGATAACGTGTAGCAAGATTTATTGTACCAATGCCGAGACATATTCTCGAAATCGCATGCAAATGTAGAAAGTCTCTTTTTGTTTCTTTTACTCCGCTTTTGCTTTTTCATGTACGCATAGGATTTTTAATGAAGATTCGATAATGTTTTTAAATAGTCTTCCATGAAGAAAAACCTATAGATAATTACTTTACGAAGTTTCTCATCTGGGCTCACTTTGTTTTTTTAGTTACTATTAGAGAGCTTGTGAAAAGGACAGAATATACATTTTCTTTGGATTTCTTGTTTCTTTTAAACTCTTTCTTTTGCTCTTGCATTTATCTTGTTGCTTAATTCCTGAAGGACCTACTAAGCATGACTATGAAAGCTAAATGCACTTAAAGGCTTATATATTGAGTAGGTTATCCTCAGAAAATGAGCTCAATGTGTTCGTTATAGTAAATGCCAAAGTTATCCAATTATTAACTGATTATTAGCTGTCAACGGTTTAATCATATATTGGAAAAAGGGCACAACGCTACATAAACAAACCTCACTTTCTAATTAGTAAAGTGAAGTGAAACTCGTTTGCAATCAACCTTTCCGAACCCAATTAGATGCAATGCAGGCCATTACGAGGATAGTCTTCAAAATATTTAAAAGCCTCAGAATATCAAAACAAATTTATTCACTTCACTCACCAATCGTTTCACTCATAGTTTATTTCATTATTATAAATGTGAATATTTGTGACTGTATGTAACTTAAGTTTTTTCTATATTCATCACCGAAGAAAGGGAGTATACTAAGAACGTTTTCAGTATTCGGAACGAAGCTGGAGAGATGCCTTTAAGTACACACATTCTCAATAAGTGTAGACTTCGCAATCTACCTAATCATCATCTGTATAACATCTGTGGTAAATACTTTCTGGCCGCAAAAGTGAAGCTATCAGCTATAAATTGTGCAAAAATCCAATTTTTTTGCATGCAATGATATTGGAAATTGGTCAAATCGGTGAAAAGGCATGCCTATCCAAACCTACATCCTAATCGTGCGAAAGATATTAATGTAATGGCAAGTCTAAGATGCCCTCCTTAACTTGGTCCCTTTTACTTAGCATAATTTCTTACGGCTGGTATCACTTACTTTTTTATGATTCCACAAAGCATTAACGCTGGGCTTGCCGCGACGATAATCGGATTGATCGATAACATCATCGTGCACCAAGCTAGCTGAATGAGCCATTTCAGCAAACAAGGCTAAGTGACGTTGCTTGCGTAGCAATGCACTGAAAACAATAATCAATAATCATTAATGAATTAAGCCAACGTATATCAACATCAATCATTCTTTGCTTAAGCAAAATCAGATCTAAGAAGATTAAATGATATGATAATTCCAATTTAATTTTAAATACTTAATCTTTTTAATCTAATCGATTGCCTTCAAACCAAAAATTTTGATTAGCATACAACATTTACTCGTAAAGCGTTTAAAACTAAAGTAAACTGATTGTTATGTCGCAATTGTTTTTACCAATTTAATTCCCGTTATTGCTTATATGATATTCATTTACCTTGATTCTTTGTTTAAATGATAATTAATGGCCTTAGCCATTAGAAATACAACCATTGGCCTAAAGGCCTTACCCTGGCCATCAAAATAATATGAGGCAATCTCGTTAAGTTCAGATTGTGTAGTGCCGACCAACAGTCTCTGCAGAGATTGTAAATAATTTTTTTTTATTATTATTGAAATAATTAATTAATGCATTTTTTCTTATTATTATTATTATTATAATTTTTACCTCCCGTATATCATCGTAAACGTATTTCAAGTCTTCGTCTAATATTATATATGGATCGATTTGTATTTCCCGCACTGGACCAGCTGGTTGTTGTGTGTGGGCAGAACTGTAATGGCGACTGTTTGTCTTTGTGCTTGAACAGCATTTTCTTTTATTATTTACATTTAATTTACTATAATTGTTATGATTACTGCTGTTGCTCTTGTTGTTGCTGCTGCTTATTGTTGAATTATTCTGAAATAAATGGAAATCAAACAGAAATAACACAAGTTAATCGCAAAACTTAGTTGAAAACTTGAACAATTGCTAAATGGTGCAATTTAAAGGATGAAATAAAAAAAAAAACAAACAACCAAACAAACAAACAAATAAAAGCAAAATGTCGAAAATCACAAATCACTCCGATTCACGTTTACTACGTTTTCCCAAAGTCACTCTTAACAAATTTTACACAGCAATTACGATGTCTGTGCAATTATCTCTCATTGCAGTGCCCCTGCACGTTTTCGGTAGCGACGGTCAAACAACTTTGAATTACTATTTTTTCTTTCATTTTTATACTGGCGCACTTTTTTTACAACAATGTTTGGTATATAAAGCTAGATAAATGCATTTCAAGCTAAGTTTAGATTTTTAGAACGATGTGGAAGATAAATCTACTGAGAAAGTATTTATATTAATATTCGATTTGAAAAGAATTTGATGAAATGCTAGTCAATCTTGAATCAATAGAAAAATTCTTCAAAATTTGTTTCTCATCTCTAACCTGAATTTTGAATCATATTTTAAGAATCATGATAATGCACCACGGAATCTTTAGTCAAAGATTCAATCAATGCGATCGACCGTAGCACCATTCCATTTGACTTTTCTTTTTTTGTTATTAAGATTACCGTTATGATCAGAGCCTTTTGAATCCACTGAAGCTTCCAAGGAAAATTCATTATCACAGCTGCAGATCGTATCTTAACCAGCTTACCAGTTGCGGAAACTTTTTACACAGAAATATATTCTAAATACCTTCAACTTGCATGAATTATAATCAAAATATAATCTACATACCTTCAATTTGCATTAACCATTGGATTACTAATTATCGAACATTAGAGAAACGAAGAAATAAAACGAAAATAAACTCTAACAAGAGTTGTCGACAAAAGAGCTGGCAGCCGTAAACAGAAACTTTTTAAAAACAATTCTACTAATCAGTGTACACTTTGTAGGTACTTTTCCGATTATTATTTACCAATATATTGTCCTTTCAGAAAAGGTTGGTAGTCGTCAGGTTGTTAACTAGTAGATGAAAATTTAATTTTCGAAGCAACTACACTGACGTAATATGTTTTCGTCTGGCTATAGGAAAAGTAAGCAAAAGCTGCATACTATTATGTTGCTGGGCACCACTTTTTGTGTAACTTTGAAAAGGTCAGGCGCTGTAACAGATAAGCGCACAAAGGGGGGTTTCACATTTTTCCAACAAACACTCCTCAGACGGTCACACCCAAGAAATAGACGCGCGGAAACCCATGTAGGCAGGCGGACGATCGACTCCGGACTATTCTACACCTTGTCTTTTTCGGGTCATAATTTCGTGTGGAATATCTCGAAGGCGGGAAGGGTGAGTAATACTGACTGGCTATTAATGAACCACGCAATCTGATGAAGTATTCAATAGTACCGTAAGAAAATAGGTTTTTTGGTAACGGCCTAAAGTTAGATAAGAAGCGTGTACTTTAACTGGTTGAACTATAGGTTTTGCACCCCTAAGGTAATACGACATCCAGGAAAAAGTTCGGGTTGCAAGTGCGATTAGGTGGAATAATTTTACTGTCTAATGAATGCATTGAGAAAAAGCGAACTTCATCGCTCAGAATCATTTTGCGATAAAAATTTCTTTGAAATTACTTGGCTCACAAAATAAGCCTCTAGAAGTCTCCAGTTTCTGAGGCCACAAAATCAATCAATGAAACGTATTGCAGCATGGCTCAGTTTCTATGTGCGACAAGCGATCAAGAAATTTAACTTTCCGCCTCCTTGCTTTGATTTTTCCGACAAAGGCTTTTCTTGAATTTTTCCCTTAACAAGCGATAAATTTAATAAAAAAATATTTCCTTCAAAGCTACGACATAACCTCAAAAGAAGCAAAGCGAGAATCAATAGCTTTTGCGGCACAAAGTGCACACATTTTATGGACACCATATAAAAATCGTTAAGAAAAATTATTGTCAAATGGAGCTTTTCGAAAACACGAAATAGTTTATTTAATAATTTATTATTTAAGAAAAAAGATTTTTTTCTTAAGTTGAGCGCAAAATTGTTTCGCGTCCATTTCCAAACTTGCAATCATTTCTATATTTTTTAACTGGGTGTTGAAGTTACCTCAGCCCAAATGCTTATGCAGTGACATAATTTGAACGCTATGTCTATTGCCATTTTTATGTAATTATTTGCGACAATTCATGTTTACTTTCAAAAAAATTTTTTGCAAAAAAAAAAAAAAAATTAATTTGTAAATTTGATTTAGCGTTGGGTGTAGGCGTGATAAGCATATAACATTTTTACTTTGTTGCTGTAATAATTTATTTGTGCTTATTTTCAAGTAATTAATTGTTAATTTTTTAATTTCTCTTTATCAAATTTTGTTGTTGCTGCTGCTCTCATTGTATTATGCTTATCAACCTAAATGCATGTCATGTCGACTAATATCAATCAATTTAGTACGCATAACGTGTAAATGAAAGTTGTTGAAATCACTTTCTGCACAGCGCGCAGCGCACATGCTATTGCTTTTATTGGGCCGTTCGCTTATAAAAGGCAAGAAAAAAAAAAAAAAAAAAAACAAGCAAGACTTGCAAATAAATTTGGCTAAGGAGAATACACAATGAAACAAAATTGGCAATTACACACATAATTTACACAATTCAACGCATACCTACGTAGTATATACTGGTTAAGAAGCAACATATAATCAGTTAGTTAATCAAAGGAATTTTTATAAAATTTTAGCATATTTAATAAAAAAAAAAACAAAAAAAAAAATAAAAAGAAGGCAAAAGGGCAAAAGAAAAAAACGATACCACCAATCACTTGATGAAGGTTTCAACAACATGTGTACATCTGAAGGTGACCTTATTTGAACAGGTTCTCTTTGCTTCTTTTTTAGGAACTTTTTACATCACGTATAAGGATGTACACACGTGTATGTTTTTTGCTCTTCTTTTTCTTTTTTTCTTTTCTTTTTTTTTTGGTTTAGATGTGAGGAGGACGCACGAAGCATACGAGCGTTCAGGGTCGCGGTTTAATGAATTCCATAAGTATTATTTGTTATCTTTTTTTCGCTTGGAAACTCCTCTAGTTTTTATTTATTTATATAAATGTATTTAATCCTCAACAAAAAAAAAAACAAAAAACCGGTTTCGTTTTTGTTTGAATGGTAAGCTGCTTTTATAGACCTTTGTTTAAGACGACTCTTGGATTATTGAAGAGTTTTAACCAAAAAATAATATCAGTATCATCTTTTCATGTAAAATTTATGTTAAAAGATCTTTTATGTCGATAACAATTACGATATTTTTTTTATATCCATTCCTGAAAATAAATTTAGTTTGAAGCGTTTGTGATTATATTGCTCTGGAGAGAAAATAAACAAATATACGGCAATAATAAAAAATCGCTTTAACGCCCATTGCACAAGTCAGTTTATCAGTCTATCAGTGTGTCGGTCGTCTCAGTATTTTGCTCTCTATCATTCTATGGAAGCATAGAAACGAAGCAATCCGCTTAGCAAATTTTTGAAAACAACGAAAGGGAACAATGAAGTCGGGCGTATAATTTTCCAAATTTATTCCCTTAAATTTAAACTCATCCAATCAATTAAATCCATTTTCAATTTAGTAAAATTGTAAACGTCTGTGTAGCAATACAATCGCATCGAAGATATATATATGGTTGAAAGATTTTGAAGAGTGTGACAGGAAACATTGTTTAGCCTCTATTTCGCAAAAAACAAGTTAAACGTTAATATTGAACAATGCCGAGCGTTAAACACACTATCTCGTTTCGCGACCACTTTTTCAATGCGAATAATGGCCCGAACCCATCTATTTTTAATAGAGTTCTCAACTTGGTTATGCAAATCACGGTTATGCAAACTTCAGGAAGAAGGAGAGACAAACTCAAGAGGAAACAATTGTACGAACTATAAGGCGATTAACAAAAAAGTATGCAAGATCTTTATCGCATCTCATAATGAAGATGTATGGAAAACCTTTAAGATACAGTCATCTTTTATAATATTATCCGATACGACCAGTCTAACCGGCCGTCTCACGTCTATGTAGCGCCTTTTTGCAAGCCTCTTAGAGAGCGAAGTTATTTTAATTATATTGTGATCCTATTAAAAGTGGATAAGTTCGACTGGTTTTTAGGCTCAATCCCAATCTAACAACGTGTTTTGAAAATATCCTTGCCAAAGATGTAAGTGATTTTAATTCGCTTTGCTTTTAGAAATCAAATTTCGAAGGCGACAATGGCTGATATTCTGTTACAAGCACTGGGGCATACATTTCGATTCTTATTGCTGGCAATAAAAGTAGTTGATGGAAGCTTTGAAGGACGAGTAATAAAGCCAACTACAAAGAGTATACATTGTCGCCTTAGGCACATGAATGTCAGTCGTCATAAGAGACATATTCAATATCAAATCAACCACTGTGTGTGTGTGTGTGTGTATCCAAATTAGTCATTAATTATTGCGTAATTCTTAGAATTAAATAATTAAAGCCTACAACATATCGTTGCACGAGTTTGCAGAAAAACAATCAACCGAACCTTGACCACGATATCTGGAAAGATGTACTTAAAGCGTTGCAAAGAGTTTTATGAAAAGGTAAGTCAACTGAGAGAATTTGGAAAAACTTGAAGAAAAAATTATTTGAAAAAATATCGAATATTGATTAATGTAATTTAAATTTATTTAAGTTTAAGCTCAGTTAGCCCCAAACACTGTTTCTGCGCAGCTTTTTGCCTGTACATGATCATACGTCTATAAAATGATGGCGTTTGCCCACAAAGAGTCTGCACAAGTGCTCTCCAAATTAAAAGTGTATTAGTGCAAATAATAAATAGTGGTTTGCAAGAGATTCGTTTTTTGCTGTGATAAATATTTCCTTTTTTTTCTAAAGATACAAACAAGTATTCGCGTACCAAAAAATGCTACAAAGTAACAAAGTGGACGAAAAAAGAAGCCGAAAAAGGAGAGTTACTGCAAATCATTGCAATAAATTATTGAAATTTTCTGTGTAGACATATCAACATATATATAAATTGCATATGTATATAGCTATTTTTTTTTTTTTTTTTTTTTTTTGTTTGGTTTAATAAAAATTTTTTATAGCTTTTTATTTAATTATTTTATTTTATGTTTCCCTTATGCTTTTTTAAAAATTCACACCTTCTGAAAGCACCATTTTCTTTATAGCATATCAGTAGTCACGACCGTCAGTCATTGTTACAAAAAATTCAAGCAAACGCTTATCAGTCGACACACCAGTTACCCTATTTCTAGCAGTATGCAAAAAATATATGCACTCTACATCGGCCTTCTATCCATTTTGGATTCATCTATCCATTGCCCACTTTTCGGCATTCTCACCCACTCAACCCGCACAACACACTACAGCAACTCGTCGTTTTTTAACCGTATTGCCAGTCTTTGGACAAACCTACCAACAATGGTCTTTCACAAACACTATTCCCTTTCCCCACCCCTCGCTTCCTGTAACTGTTACCGAATACTACCGCGCCCACGCCTACAGGGGACATGCGCCGAGTGGCTGGACATAGAAAAAAAAATGCCACCAACCACCAATTCGTAAATGCAGGGTAAGTACAATCTACCGCTTCTTGGATATTAAGTATTAAGTTTAATATCCAAGCGGGTTAATAATCGAATAATAATTCGAATCTACAAGTTGCAAATAGGTCTTAGAAGACATTATGTGATATTTTTCTTTTCAGTCTGATAAAAGTTGCAGGCAACGATGGCTACATGGCAGCCATGATACCGACACGTCTTTTAAAGAATAAACTGTACCACAGAAGGAGCATCGGAAAGTTGTCATGCTATTCGACTCTTCAGCCTACGTATAATCAATCTCAGTCTGAAGCTTTCCATTAAAGTACGGCTGCAAAGAAAAGGCAATTTTTTCAGGTAAATCTGCTTAATTTTTCTATGAGGATCCCATCACTTGAATAAAGGTTTAGGGTTAGGATTAGATTTTAAATCAATTAGATAAGGTTTTCGTTCATATTTGACGACGAAATGTCCCTGTCTATTATGAATTTTTTCACATTATCACGGAGGAAATATCGACATCATTCTGTCCTAGTGTCTCCAGGAAAGATATCTATATTCGTAACTTGTAGCTTTCCGCAGATATATAATTATAAAGAAAAGATTATGTTTTCTGCCAGAATCGGATCGCCCGATTAAAGGCTTCGAATATTTTAATGTATTTGAAAGTGTAAGGGGAATGCCAACACTATAGCAACCGATTGGCTTAAGCGTTACACAAAGTCGGTCTTTTTTGCTTTTAAATGAAATTATGACACCTGCTGCTGGCTTATCATTTTTTAAATATGACACTACACAAAACATACACATTCGTTGTCATCCTAAAGTTTTTTTTCATATCGTTATACCAATATCCGTCTGTTTATTCATCCGTTTATTAGCTGGAATTCTCACGGTTGCAAAAACGAAATCAGACACACATACGTGCTATTACTATTAGCCACAAGACATATTTAAAAAGCAGTTGCTTACGTGTACGAATGCCTTTACAAAAAGCATAAAAACCCACGAAAAAAATAAAAGAAACAAATTTGAAAAAAAAAAAAAATATATCGCAAAAATTCGTACATTTTACAACTTAAAGCTGAAGCAGATGTCGCAATCTAATGTTTAGTATAAAGATTTAAATAATATTTAGTGCGAAAACGTTTTCGTATCAATCAACTCAAAAAAAAATCCCACAAAAAAGGTTTCACAAAATTCACCCCGGAATGAATGCAACTTGTTTCATGTGAAGGAGAGAAACACTTTATGATTAATGAATTTTGTGAGGGATCACAAGAAATTCTTTGGACACTTCTTCACTAAGTAAAGTCTAACGTTAGGATTTTTTAAAAACTGAGGGAAAAAGAGGTTTTTATAAAAATTGCTTTCGTTCCGCGAAATCAATCGTGTCCAATATAGTAACTTAGATCCCCCGTTTAGTGTGTAAGCTTTCAAGCACTCAGTATTTACCGATCATCTTTTTCTTAACTATTGTTTGTCAGTTGTTACTCAAGATATCTTCTTTTTTTTTGTTACTCGAAATGTTTTTTTGTTTTTTTTTTTTTTTTTTTTTTATTTCTTTATTTTGTTAATTATTATGAAATAGAAAAACACAAACACACACACATTCAATGATGAACAACAAACTGATTTCAAATGCTGTAAATTATGAAATATATTTTCAAACAAACAATGAAAAATGATTACAAAGACAAAAATATTATGTTTGATTTATAAATTTATTTTTTAAATATTATTTGAAAATATTTGGAACTAAAAAATTTACCAACCAACGGGTGCAAATTATATTACTCGTATACTGGCAAGCGGAGCCAATGTTAATTATTATTTTTATTATTATGTTAATGTAGAGGACTCACTCTAGTGATTCAAGAATTATTAAGTAAGAAGAAAACTGTGTTTGGCTTTCTGTCACTAAAGATTTCTTGCACTTTAACTGGCTCTTTTTTTTTTCTTAAATATCCAATCACTGCTCAGACGTTCTCCTGCACGTGGTGAATATGGTGAATATTTGCAAAAAGTGACTAAAAAGAAAAGGCAATGAACATAGCCTACTCAGCGTGTACAGTAAAGTGCCCGATAGGTAAGTGTTATGCCTTTAGGGACTAAGCAGGTACACCTACCAAATATGGCCAAATATGGTTTATAATCGCATTGAGATTCGCATAATGTGGACACTATGTGCCTGTGTGTGTGTGTGTGTTGCTTCTGCAATTTTTTCTGTTGAAGCTGCTACGAGAACGCCGTTGAATTTCTGTTATTTGTGGGTAAATAGTTGGACCTAGCGATTTGCACAGACCTAGTTTGATGTCAGCTGTGCACAGTGAACCTTAATCGGATGACACGTGCTTTTACGAATCGAATTCTCTCAGCCGCGTAGTGAAAAAGGAATCCCATTGTCTGGGACCCAAAATTTGGAGCAGAGATGCACTAAGGGACTGCGTATATCACTTCAGAAGGGTAATTGCATTGAATGAATTGTTTATGAGCTGGGAACTGAATTAAAGTTTTTTCTATTTTCTTTTTAAACTCAAAGATATATATCAGAAATCTTACTCAGCATATACATATATACATACATGCATACATACATTGATCATCGTAAGATATTACCTCAGCTAAGCCACACTTGATTGATCGCCACTCTGTTGCAGATATGTTCGTAAGATCTTACGGTTTGCCTATGAATAAGTTCTTAATAGATAGAACTCTGAGGCGATATCCAAAAATTACAAATTTCAATTAACCTACACATAAAGCATAATAACAATATGTATCGCAACGGGTCGACCTTCTGACATTTTCCTAATTATTTAGCAACTATGTTAGGTAATGGCTATCTAAACGCTACACACGCAAAATATGTTGAGCACATTAGACGCTAAACACGTTTGAGTGTTAAAATGTCGTCCGACCAGGTCATCAATGTTTCTCTCTTGTAAACTTTTGTGAGAGTTGCGTGCAGTTGCGTCCTCCAATTCCAATCCGAAGTAGGACAAGTTTTCACGGGGATGGCCACTTCTTGAGAATTGCATTCAGAAGTCGATTTTAAATCACTGCTAGCACCTATTAAATAGAAATATTCACCTCACACCGCTTCTTCGCCACGAACACATCACAAATGATTTCATGAAGCCTTTTAATTGTATCACTGATCACTGATGAAATAAAAAAAAAATTTCTATATCGGCTATCCCGAAATGATCCTGTTGTTGTGCTTACAATATTCTCAAATCGTTAAGTGAAAGTCGAACCACTAGTTAATCCCGCCCAAAGAAGGAAGTATGGAAAATTTCAATAAAAACGGGGCATGATTTTCTGAGGGACACTGTCAACCCAGTTTCAACAAAAAGTTCTCAAACAAAGCCCCTACAGCAGGGGCAGTCCAAATGCAAGGATGGAACTATGGTCTCCTAGGTTCCTCGGTTCACAGTGAGTAAAGAATAACGAGTCGGCGATGACGTCTTGTTGTCTGTGTGCTTTGTGTGTTCAAATCTAATCCCTTGATATCTAATTATCATAGCATCTCATTGGAATTTTAAATGACTTCTGCTGTTAGGCGTTCCCTCAAATCATGCTACCGTGTGTAACATTATAGTTTTTGTACTGCAGAAGAAGTTTAGTAAGCATTCGCGCGTTTAAGAGATAAAAGATAAATTTTCAATTTATTATGTGCTACTTTGATGCATAAGTTGTTTGTTTCTGTTTTCGTTTTCATTGTATATAGAAAAAGGAAAACAAAAAAAAGTTATTCCGTGAAAGTTTTCGTATCAAAATATTTAACCACAACAATAACAAAAACAATCATATTTTGCGGTGTTTCTTGGTTATAAACTGCAAGATAAAAATTTAATGTTTTTTAATTTTTTTTTTATATCTTTTTCTTTCTTCTCTCTTTCATTGCTTTATGCAGCAGTGTTTCAACCTCAACCTTAAACGTTGAATAATTGAAAGAGTTGTGTTTTTTAAAAAACAAAACAAAAGAAACATGAAAAATGAAATATGAGAAAAAAAAATGTACAACTACTCGTTGCAACAGTATACGGTTAATAAACAGTCGTTGTTCGTTCTTCATTTTGTTGTTGTTATTGTTATTGTTGTTGTTGTTATATGAAGAAGCGGACAAGTGCACCGCAAAGTTACGTTTTTTTTTTCCTTTTTCCATTTTATTTGCTTTATAAAAATTATTTAAATATATATATATATAAATATATTATTTCGATAGAGCATTAACCACTCAACTCTCAAGTTCACGGTTATTAGTTGACTAACAATCATTGCAAAATCGAATGAGACAATTTTTACTTCATTTAATCGTCTCGTGAGTAGCAAATAGATGTTCTTCACCTGTAACCCATATATTTACTTTTTAACTCATTAAGTCGTCATTAATAGTGTGCACGCATCCGCATGCATTTAACAAGAATTTATCATAATTTATTCACAAACTTTGTTTCGAATCATTTTAACTTAATTTAAAGTCGTTATCATCATTAAAATTTGTACCGAAAAGTCAAAAGAATTATTTTTACTTAACGCAAGATGCAGAGATGTTTTTTATCAAATTACTTTCATATGTCAAAAGTACAATATAATCCATATAAATGTGATGCTAAAGCATTTAGCGACAAAAAATTGTTATAACAAGACACGGTTCGTCCTCACCGCAGTAGCTGCAGCCAAACCTTCTCCATAGTTTTACAGTTTTCCTATTAGCGACGTTTTTGGGGGAAGACTAGGATATGTGGATTGAGTAGTGAATAATTTAGAGATGATATATGTCTTCCCTTCTTCCCGTCTTCTTAGCCTAACTTATGTTTATGTCTTATGTGGCACAAAGGTGCTAAGGTGATGCTCTCAATTTTCAGAGTAATTTTTCTCTTTTTTCAAAAGCAGAAATGTTGGCACAACACAAACGGATTGGTTCAGTTCACTCTTACAAAAATGGTTCTCATTTCACTTATCAAAATGAGGAGTCAACTTGACTCACCCTAACGTTAAGACGTATAGCATTCAAGGAGGCACATCAGGAGCAGATATTCTTGGTTAGCGTAAAATTCTCTGCTAACTTGCCCTCTCTGGCATCTGTTTGTTATCTCTTAATAGAATACTTATGTGGATCGAAGATTGAGATAAAAAGCTAAACTTTTGCGAAAAACAGTGTGTGTGTGCAAAGCCCCCAGTGCAAGAAAATAAACTGTACAACGTTTCTGCTAAATAAGTTTATCTTATTTGCTTTTTCGCGCAGGAGACTACAAGCAAATGCCTTATTGAAGAGTATTAGCATCGGAGACTATCGACTATAATTTTTAAAACCTAAACGATGTATGACCTATCAGAACTACCTGAATTACATTGTTGGTTTTATATATGCGTAGGGCTTGTTCAAAAGAAGTCTCAGCTATGTATTCTTCAATTTTTCCTATAAATGAAAAGCATGACGTCATTAAGGAACAGAACATCTAACGATTTGCAAAATTTTTAATATTTTCATCTTTTCATTTCAAATTTTTTCTTTTAATTTTATTATTAGAAAATGCAAAGAGTTCACACACGATTTATTTGACACAAGTAAGCCATGTATCAACATACGTGTCAACATAACAAAATTTATGTTTAATTGAAAAAAAAAAAAAAAGAAACAAAAACAGAAAAAACAAAGTGTGAATTTTAACACAAATTCATGTACTCACCTATGTAGTGGCATGAATTACAAACATACACATATATACACATACACATAATATCATACTAATAAATTTATGCCTGATTATCTAATGGTAATAAAACGTAACAAGCAACATTCATGGTGTACATTATTAATAAACATTAAAATAAGGTTACGGATGAAATGATATCGACTCGTTTACGTACCTCTACAAGCGTGTTTACATGCCTACATATTAGATAAATGCATAACCGCATGTATGTGTTTTTGTAAATTATCATTCTTTTGCCATCATTGACAATTTAAAATCACAATGATGATCATGATGATGATGATGATGATGATAATGATGATGATGATGATGATGACGATAATAATGATAATAAAAACGATAAAGATAGTGATGAACGAAGGATAAACAAATTATTTATGCATTCATTTATGTATTAATGATTTCTAAAATTCTTTTGGTAAAATTTTAATTCATTAATTCAATGGCATAAAATAATGACAGAAACGTGAACAAATGTCTAATGACAATTTTGAATTTATTGCAAAAAAAAAAAAAAAAAAAAAATGATAAAAAAGGAACTACATGCACATTTCGCAATAGTTTATTAACAACAGAAAAATAATCCAATCGTCATAAGAATAATATTACTATGCACAGTCATAAGTATATCGTTGTGATGTATATGATTTCAATAAAAAATAAAAACTCCCGAGATCGTCGAACAACTTTTGCATATCGAAGCAATGAACAAAAATTAAATAATTTATTGAGGAAAACTTAATTCAAGACATGATTTTGAGATATTTAACAAATGGAGATAATTAGGTCCTTAGCTAGATTAGAAATCATTGTTTCACATTTGGCAAGGAAATCATCTGAAGATAACGAACAAATATCTTCAGCCACCTTACCGCCATCTCATTCATTACTCTGTAATCATGTAAGAAATTTGATTGATATCCCCAGATGTAACAAATGAAATAACGTAATTAGTAAACTTTCATCCTCTTATGACGATTTTAAGTAACATTGTAACAACTAATAGATTTGCTTTTATTTATTTTCTTCCTCAACTTTTGTTTTTTGTTTTTTTTCATCTTTATGCGCTTCATGCGCTTGCTGGAAGAAAGGCAAGAAAAACTAACAAGAGATGTAAAGGTACAAGCATAACCATGTTACTATACCTTGATTGTATGCAGCTCGGCAATCGTATGCCGTATCCAGCATCTATAACTCTTACCTAACATCAACTCGTCATTAATATAACAATAATGAATAATAAAGTGAAAAATGATTATGAATATTTGAATGGACGGACAACTTTACTTTTATGCACTGACAAAAGTGATAATAGAAAATATGCAACGATAGAAAATATTTTTATAAAAAAAGTCAAGTAGTGGCATTCATCTTAATCTCATGTCATGTCATGTCATGAGCGTCAGTACATTCCCCGGTTTTTGTTCACAATGTAAAAAATTACAAGAGAAGAAGAACGTACGGTAAATATCATTCGCTAAGCGATTTAGATTTAGCGAATCTAGCGAAAAAAAAAGTTAAATCTGATTTGTTATATTTTAACGCCCAACACCGATACGCATGAATATGTCAAACAGCATTAATGACCAAGGGATTATTGGTCTCGTTGTAGGTTGGTTAAGGTTGATCTATAAGCAAATCTTATCAACACGCAGCAGTAAACTTATTCTTAAATGAAAACAATGCTAACACACCTGCCTGCGCATAATTCCCAAACTGGAAGAAGGCCACAAACGGGACTCAAGAAAAAAGAGAGATGGCTCTTACAAAGGAAACCGTCCTTTTGGCTTCTAGAAACTGTTAATGCTTTCCAACCTTACCAGATCTCAGCGTAGATACCCCAAATTAAACGTAACTCAATATCAGCCCGCGCTGCTCGAACATAAGATATGTGAAAGCCAAACAAGGGTATGCCGTTCATCTTTATTATATATATATATATGTATGTATAGTTTATAGCATTTCTAATGCAAAGTTTATTAAAATTATTAAGTTTAGCCTGAACATAAACGATCGCTTGAAGAAGAGATAAACGAGACCAAGTCGATTTGTCGTTTATCGTATATAAAATAAAAGCATTTTATAAATGTCTTTAAAGCCAAGAAATACATTAGTGACGGGTATGAGCACTTAAACAATGATTCATCGCCGTTTCTTATAGTTACAGGTGAGAGACATATCGCATACCATGCAAAGTATTTTAACCTAAATAAATTCATAAAAACAAATTATTTCTTATGTTAAATTCATTAAAACTCAATGTTTTTGAAGGTTTTTTTTTCGGTTTTTCAATAAACAAAAAAATAATAATAATAAAAACACTATTGTAGGTATTATAAATATGTATGTTATTGTACTTTTTTTTGTACGTGTATAAGTTTATGCCATTTGTTATGTGTAACACATGCCTTTTGCGGTTTGCTTAGTTTCAATAGATAATTTTCGGGTTTATTTGTTTAGGAATGGAGAGTACCCGCCGAAACATATAACAGCAACCACAACAACAAAACCAATATATATATATATAGTATACATAGATATGCATACATACTATATACCATCACCGTTATTATCATTATTATTAGGTAAGTTGTTGCAATAACATCAAATTGCGAACGGGAATGCGGAAAAATTACCCATAAAGAAGTAGTCCACACGCACGCACACAACCAAATATATTGGCAAAAAATCAATACGAAAAATTTTTCAAAATATTTGGATATACATTAGTTTACAATAATGTAACAAATGCAGTTACTCTCACTTGGGAGTGCGAGAAAATTTCTGCATGCAGCAGCAAATGCAATGCAATTAAAAATTGTTTGCAAAAAAAAAACAAATCAAGTAAAAATTTATACTCCGATACGCATCAACTCAGATATATCGTTACGTAGCAATTTTAAAGATTTCTAAGCATGGTACAATGTCTTCTGATTGGAGGCTTGTTTATATTCCTCTCTCTTCTTCAAATTTTTTGAGAGATATCTGCATCGAATCCCAGATTCACATCAGATATGAAAAGAAGAATGAACGGGTTCCGGTTTTGTTTCCCTTTTTGTATGTAACTGTGAGCTGACCGCGCCTATTTTTTCATTTAAGATTTACCAATACATACTTATGCCAAATACAAGATTAATATCTACATTGAAGCGCACGTTATCTCTTCTGTCTCTTTTGATGGAATCATGTCTATCTTTGAATAGGACGTGCCTGTCCGACACTGTGTGTGTGTTAAGGTTTAATTCAAAAATAGTTGATGGACAGACATGATGGTCACATGGACAGATATTATTAAATGGACTTAAGTGTAGTCTTCTGCATTAGGAATGACAAATCTGATAAGCCACTGTCAGCCGCCCCTCCCTACATGCTTCTTTGGTAGAGGACACAAAAAAGTTAAGCTAAAGTTTGACGCCCGCCAAGGTAAAAGCCGCAAAAAAGTTTCACGCATTTGTGCGGAAGTCTTTCGGAAATAGTCGAAGCTTTTCAAACAGATTTCTTCTGCAGACCAAATTTCAAATGCTTGTTAGGAATACTTCCCCGAATTATTTTCAATTTTGTTAATATCATTTTATAAGCATTTTCCTATAGAGCCAGATGATGTTTGCTAAGTATGTAAAATCATTTATTTAACATGCGCTAGGCGTGCAAGTCTAACCACAATTTTCATGTCTCATATAATATCTTTTTTTAACAAGAAATGTCATTTGTTACTTCACACCATTTTTTTGAACTGTCACCGAAAAACTGTCATTGTGATGCAGTTTGACACACATACACCAGGCGGTTCTCATCTACATTCGGTCTACATACTTTAATTGGGTCCTGAAAAGGCATTAACCAGATTATGATTTTTTTTTTCACAACATGATATTAGGTGACAAGGACCATGTGCGTCTATGTGCGATCTAGGAAAAGAAATAAAATTTTCATATTTGCGACACGAAGACCTTAAGAGAAATAGATGAACAACATTCGACAGTGAATGAAATGCATTAACGAGCGATATTCCTTGGCTATTTTTGTGCAACATGCCGTCCGCCATCTATCCCGATGTAAAAACATCGTAACTCTTTTAGTGAACAAAAGAGCAAATCGCAGCTCTTTCTCTCAATTTCTGGTATCACGAGAAGTTCGACAACAGGTTTCAAAGGAGTGGACGTACGGATAGAAGTTAATGAAGTAACTACACTATGTTGATTGAACAATCCATGTGTAACATGCTTAAGATAATCATTTCGGTAATTTTTTTTTTTTAATTCCAAAGAAAAAAAAGGGAATTTCTCTTTTTACACGGTTTTATTCGATCTAAATTAATTTCAAATAAATTTTGGATTAATCATCAAAAGGTAACTTCTGCTGCTAACAAAGAATACAAATCTATTTTATTGGACATTGGCGTGAGGTATTCTTTGACGACTTTTTACAGCTTTTTTTTTTTGCACGTATTTTTCTCACCATTTGTGTACAACGTGAAAACGGCAACTTGGTGCATGCATGGATTCTGATGTGTTAAAAGAGCAGCAACAACTAAACAATTATATCCTCATTCCGCGTATTCATGCTTTCCTCGGCAAATGATCTTCTGCATGTTATATCAATAACGAAAATAATAAATACAGAGAAAATTATTACATAAGGCTATTACCGCACATGCAAATGCACATATATATGCATATATAACACATATGTATGAACCTGTGTGTAATTTATGCATGTTTATAAGCATAAATTATATGCCAAATTAAATTTCAAGTTTATTTAGTTAAAAACATATACTTATATATATATAAAAGTGGACTCGTATACGAGTGAGTGTAAGTTGAACACAAACTGGATTTTCCTTTTCCCCAAACAGCGTAAAAACGAAAACAAAACCTACTGAATGAACGCGAACATTCAATTCAATTCAATTCAATTCAATTCACTTCAGCTTAAAGTTGGTTTTTGTACGAAATTCCAAAACGTAAACAGAGAAATGTACGAAAAATTGAGCAAAAGAAAAAAAATATTATATAAAACTACTATTGCTACTTTTTCGACTCCAATCAATTCACTTCTACACAGATAAATAGATATTCAAGTTGAGAATTGAACTTTTTTTCTTTTTTTTTTTTTTTTTTTTTTCAAGTAATTGCACAATATCTGCTAATAAATAAAAGTAAAAGCTGATATAATATTAAAAAAAAAACAAAAAAAACAAAAAACCAAAAAGTTGAAAAGAAAACGAAACGAAATGAAACGAAGTAAACGAAAAAGAAAACCATAATTATTGCTGACGACGGAAAGTCTGACTCTCGTTAACTGGCTGCATAACGGATAATAATCACTCGCAGAGTAACAAAAATATTACCTTGATACATGAGCATTCATATACACTACTCACACACCTACTCAAGGTCTAAAAAATACCTTTTCAATTACTCTTTAAAGCATTCCCTTGTGTACGTCAGAAAAACTTTGCTTTGCACTTACACTTTCTGCAACAAGATAGTTAACAAAAGAAAGTACGAGAGTGCTTAAGAGCTAATAACATTACTTATGAATAACATTTTTTTTTTTACAATTATTTAACAGTAATTTTCGTTTGATAGTTTCGCTCTCAATTTCAAATGGATTTTATTTCAACGACTTAGTAGTATTAATAACCATTTAATTTAGCATTGATTTGCGTGAGGAAGTGAGGCCGAAATTGCAATTTGATGAGCAGAACAAAAAAGAATAATGATAATCGTTAAACCGATTTTGAACGAATAAGGGGCGTCGAATAGTAATCATGTATTGGACAATTAGCTAAATTAGTCGATGGGACTTGATTGTACTACGTACAACCCAGAATCTTAAAATTCAAAGTCGGTGCGACATTCTCACGTAACCAATACATACAGGATATAAAGCTCATCAAAAGAGAATTCAAAAATATTGTCCTCTATTTTCTGAGATAAAGTTGAAACTTTCATAGTGACATATTGAAGAAACCACGGGAAATTTGATTGATTGAGCAATGAAAAAAATTTAAAAACTATTCATATCCTACTATAACATCCCCTAGACGTTAGTGTGTTCTCAAGACGTCTCTGCTTAATCACGGTTTACTCAGAATGTAAAAAGCATTTGCTATTCGATCAATATATCTTAGAACAGTTTAGCCGATTTATCTCTGCATATCCACGAACGAAAGCACGTTGCTTAGGTAAACAACACGAGCCCCAAATAGCTTACATACCCATTGTAGATATCATATCTCCTCACACTAACTACTTTATACTTTTTTTTTACAAAGAAAGGCCGTTCAAGGGAAACTGTGGTCTTGAAGCACCTTAAGCAACTTAAGAGGAGGAAAGGAAATTGCAAAAGCGTCGCATACCATTCGCCTGATATGGTTTTCTGATGCGATTCGAAGAAATTTATTCGATCATATATCTGGTTGGGAAATTCTTCTAAGACACTTCATAACGATTAGCTCAAAATTTTCATCAACAACAAGTTGCGAAAAAAAAAATCGCAATTGTAGCCATGAAGATATTTACAGTGTAAGGCCAAGCTTAGTTCTTAGCAATATTGTATACCGATGAAGATGGGTCTCGCAGTCAGTTAAGTCAGGGTACCCTACAAATAAAATTTAAAAAAAACTTGACAATTGAAGCTGTAGCGAAGCAGTCGCATGGCATAGGGATATCGCGAACTCAGGAAAGAAAATGAAGCAAAGGCGTTGCAGCAACTATCACGGGAAATATTTCCAATATTTGAAATTTTAAAAGCTCAATACTTCCTTACGTAATCCCACGCTGCGGCTGCAATGAGCAAAAAATTAATTAAATAATTTTGTGCAAAAATATTCAATACACACACACAATATTTATCTATTACGAGCAATAGACACAAAGTTAATCATGACTAACCTACACACATACATTCATCAATTCTTTCTCTGCTTGATTTAATTTTATCACATATTCCTTCGAGTTTGTTGCTTAGCTGTTGGGTCTCCCATACGAAGTGAATGACTGCCATATTTGTTTAACTAGTCGGCTGGCTAACGTTTTGATAGATTATTTATATAATGCAATTATATGACGCGTGCCATAAATTACAACAACACTGTAATGTTATTGCACTTACATACCACCGCATGCCGCATAGGTTTTTTTTTTGCTCTAGTTACTGATGCAGTTATCACTATTTGAGTGATTTTCTTCTTTTTTTTTTTCTTACGTTTTACTGTCCATTTATTTATTCAATCAATTAATTAAAAGTAGTGTAATGGAAAAGTGATAAAGAAAATAATGAAAAAAAAAAAAAAAAAGTGCGAAAGTAAATCAGTTTAAATATGCATTGATTTTTACAACCATATGCACAGCTTTAAGAGAAGAATTTTTTTTTTTTTTTTTGTGTGAAACGATAACAAATATTAAATGAAAGTCTTCGGTCAAAGCAGTCGAAGCAATCAAAGCAACTTTCAATGATCGATGTGTACGGTTTGTACTTGAAATTGAAAGTTTTTAAGTTTACAGTTATTTCTGGTATTTTTAATGCGCCCTTCTGACTGCTTTCACACAAAAACATCAAACCGACAAACATGATAATCATTGATGCCTGTTCGCGTACTACACACACAAAAGAAAACCAGTTTCGATTTTACAACAAAGCGTTATACGTACGTTGTAAACGAAATTAGGTCAGCAAGTCCAAAACAAAACCAATACCCGATGAAGAAATTGAAACAAATTCCCATTTAAAGGAAATAAATTTATTTATTTTTTTTTTTTTTCTCTCTTTGAAGTACTTCAAAACATACTTACACAGGCACAGTCACTTATCCGAGACGTAACATTAAATTTATGCGAAAACAAGTGTAAACAAGTGTTGAACAAGTGAAAATGTTATAGTAGATAAAATTCGAACGTTTTATACCTTAATGCATACGCACATATATGTGTGTGTACGCAGACATTCTTTACACAGAAGATCACTAAGCATAGTTGCTAAAATCTCGGCGAATCCTTCCAATACAATACAAAGTGACTTGAAGAGAAAGCGGTGATCGCTTATCAATGCGATTTCTAAAAGGAATTTTTAATAAAAAAAAATTGAAAAACTATTTCAATTCATAAAAGGTAATAAGAAGGATAGTGAACTTTAGCCATAACTATCGTTGATATTTTTGAATCGAAGGTCCCCGCATAACGTCGCTCAATCAAGATCAAGAATTCAAGGCTTAACGAGGCACAGTGAAAAGATTAGTTATTTCCCATAGTTTTCGAAATCTTTTAACCTTATTAGCCTTAAGTTAAGTAAGTAGGCATATCAGGGTACGTAATCTTCTGCATTTCCAAAATAGGCGAAAACACTGTCCCTCGGACTGTTCTTTACCACATTATGTCGTAGCAGGAATGTACAGAGAAAAGATGTGAAATTTCTATGTTAGAAAAATTGGAAATCTCCCACTGTCCCCCGGTTACCGATTCTTAAATCTCCCTTCTCACAATACTTACTGGCATCGCGGAAACTTCTTTTACTAATCGCTACTAATTGATGAAGATCGATGAGAGCTTATTAATCTTATTCGTAGTCGAGTTTTTTTTAATGCAAATCCGTATAAAATTCGAAAACCGTCCATCTTCTTACCGGAATTGTTTAAGGACTACTTTCATTTCCTGCACTATTATGCGTAAAATACATTCTATACTAAGCCACATAAGTTTCATTTAGAAGAAGAGGAAGAAGATTTTATCGAAATTTGTACTTTCTACCGATTCTCGATTAAGTTAAGATTAGAAATGCTTAATGAAAGTAATGTTCAGTAGTCATAAGGATCCATTGAGATCCGTGAATAATGCAAATATAAAAATTGCCGCCAATATATAGCTTGAGTATCCCAAGATTCGATGCAAACTACGACATAGTTACATATATGATAAAAGGTTAAGATACCATGTACAATCTCAAAATATTCAATATATTCATCCAAAAAGCGAAATATAGTTTATGCATAACAATGATAACAGTGTAGCGGGAAAAACCATTCATTTTTTATATACAAAATATTTTAAATATTTAACTATTATACTTACAGTAATGTATAAGGTATAAGGTAAGTGCGAGAGAGAGGGTGAGAGAGAGAGGTAGGTGTGTGCAAGTATCTTCGAATGCGTTTTTGTTTTCTTATGAATAATTCATAACGCAATTGCGAACGATAGAATTGGGAAAATTATATAATCATTTGGCAATTTTGTTTTTGTTTTTGTTTTTGAAGCTCACACACATTCACAAAAAGATGCTACTCTTGTCGGGTGCTTTGCTTGTAGTTTTTTTTTTTTTTTTCATTTCTTGTGTGTGCTTCAACGATTTCTGCCCAAATTATTGAACTGAAGAAGAAAGTGAAAGTATTTTTTTTTGTTTTTTTTTTTGCTTTGTTATGTATTTTTGGTCAGCATACCGAGGGTTTCTATCTCAATTTGTATGAAAAAAAAAAAATAAAGAAGAAAAGAAAAATTTTGTAAAAAAAAAAAAAAAAGAAATATTTTTTCGTTTTTTGATTTGAATAAAAGAAATTTCTTGTTCTATACTTATTAGAATGACACGATTTTCATACACTTTTGTAATCAATTGCTTTTGAAGAGCAAACTGAAAAGATTACATTAAAGCACTCGCAAAATGAAACGAACATAACACATTAACCCATTCACTGCCAGCCAAATGTAAAGCATCGTGTCTTGGATGCCACGTTTTTATTCATCAATTTCAACTAGTAGCGGAAACTATTGGTTGATATCTCGTAGTCGGCAGTTTTCAGCTATCCCGTAAATGGCAGTGAATGGGTTAATGAATATGAATTTCAAAACTTAACATGCAATGTGGTTGGTAGACAACCATTTTTAAACATTTTTAAGTTATGACGTTAAAGCAATCAAACTGACGCCAGAAACCCGGTAACAACAAAAGGGTATTTAATTTTTATTTATTTTTTATACCTGATCTTCATTTTGAGAAAGTCTTTAATGATCTAAGAAGCCATAAAGATATGTATCAGTATGCGACGTGCATACGCATTCCATATAATTGTCATATCTGCCCTTAATGCTTAAATTTAAGCGAGTTTTGATGAAATAATTATTTTTATATTTTAGTAAAAGTTTGCCGTAGTAGTTGTAATCACGGTAGTAGTAGTAATAGCAGTAATAGCGCGATATCACTAGAGTTACGAGTTTTGGTAGCATTTTTATACCTTACACCTCCGAGACCTAAATAGGTGCAAAATATGATCGCATCCAAACTAAATAAAAATACAGTTATTTTATATGTCACAGTAACATCTGTGTGGATTTTTGTCAAAAACTATTACATATAGCAACTTTTTTTCTATATAACTTTTTTCAAACGAAGCGTTAGAGGGAAACTGATTTAAAAGCATTGGTCTTTGGACCAAAATACACTATAAAATTTCATGAAAATCTCTTCAGAATTTGACATCAATCGGTTGACAATAAACAGACAATAGACGGATGTACAGACAGATAAGGTTAAAGTGTTCAAGAAATGTTTGTATGTCGATAATAGACGGTTTAATAAACAGTGAATCTATTTCAAGTCCGTTTAAATGTTACTTTCATCCGCATAAACATGACGATATAGGGTATCAGTAATGGGATTGATATTTTTATGTTTTCCTCGACTACGATGTTTTTTTTTACGTTTTAATAAATGTATTAGCTTTATTCTCATAAGCATACCTATATATCATTTTTGGTTTAAATGATTTTATGAAGGACTAACTTGGCTTTTTGTAATTAACTATACATATATATATATATATATGAAATTAAAACCATAAAATAATGTTGGCTCGAGTTAGCTATTAAACAAATGCCTTTGAAAAATCAATGTTAACGGTATCGATATGCGCGATAAACGGCAGATGACCTATTACGATAATAATTAATTAGATAAGACTGATAATTAATAAGTATGCCCTTGAAATTGATGATTATAGCTTATTGAACTAAATTTTTATGCAAGACAATCGAATCGAATAAAAAACAAATTATCAACAAAATTACGTCATGCCACAACGATGACAATGACGGTAGAAAAAACAGTTGACATCCAAGAGTATAACAATGCATATAATGAAATCAGGGATAAAAATTACAAATAACTTTTATGGTCGTTTATGTATGTATGCGTCAATTTGCAGATAAAGTAAAAAATATAAAATATAAACAAAACCGAAACAGGTAATAGAGTCGCTTCAAACCAATGACAACATAGTGAGTACAACAAAAGTGAATAATTGCGTAAAACAAGTAAGCGTTAGGCTAAAGCCAAACAACAACCAGACATGAGAGACAAAACGGAACAAATCATCACCATTTTTAGAGTGAAGACGTAAATATATATATATATATATATGAAAATGTCGGTAAAGCAAAACGGAAAACACTCTCGATTTACGGTAGAGTGTTGTGAGTTTTGATTGTCTCGTTGCACTGGATATTCAACTAACAATGCAACATAAGCAAGCAACGGCTCAATGCTTTTTAATGTTTATTTTTATTTATTTTTTATATATATAGATATACATACATGTACATATATATATATTTTCTTTTTCTTTTTTTTTTTTGTCAACCAAACCAAG
The DNA here is from genome assembly GCF_014805625.2 of Glossina fuscipes. NCBI lineage: Eukaryota > Metazoa > Arthropoda > Insecta > Diptera > Glossinidae > Glossina > Glossina fuscipes. Next base: position 10,777,322 of record NW_023998417.1, read on the forward strand.
TTCTTTTATTTACAATTTTTTCTTTATTTTTTTTTTTTTTTGTTATTGTAATTGCTGCCGCTTTCAGTGCCTATGGATGCATAAATTTCATAAAACGCAGTAAAACCAACAGCAACCACTACTACTGAAAATTTTATTTAATTTCACTTTCATTTACCGTTAAACTATAAACAATATACGAATATGCATGCATGTCCGCAAGACAAACACATCCACGTACATATGCATAAAAAATTGTGGTATCAACAAAGGTAACTAAAGCTTGCTTCACTTACGGGCAGCCAAACACAAAGGCAAAGCTGCAAGTGAGCGCTTCAGTGTATAAAGATAGGCGCCCGTATAATAACAAATGTTATAATAATAAAAACAAAAAAAAAAAAGAAACAAAAATAGTCGTTGAGTTTGCTCAAGTATCCAACAAGAAATGTAAACAGACTGATACCAAAAATCTTTGAGTTTATTTGATGCGTTATAGACAAGCGACTCCAAGACTATGACTAATTTGACATCTGAGGGCGTTTAGTTCAACTTGACACTTTTCTGTCACCGATATTCTTTCCACATACATATGTTATGTGTAAAGATTTTAAAAAACCTATACTACAATTTATCAATTATGTCAAATGCGTCATTGCTTGCGCGACAATCAAAAATACTTATCACAAATTGCGCGCTCCAAAATTTCACGTCCTTTTAGCTACGTTTATGTGTGGAGATTTCCTTTTATATATAAATTATTGATCGGCGATTAATTTTGAATCAATTTAAAAACACTTTTCTGTCTGTCTGTCCGTGTTCGCCATATTATTCGTATTGTAATTCGGACAAATGTAAAATCTTGTAAATTCTTGACACAGATAACAAGGCTGACATTTGAAAAATTATGTTTCAACAGCTGTTCATGTAGTGGGGTGTATTGAAACCCAGAAAACAAATATGATTTATATCATAGCCAAGTTTAACACATATTCCGATTAAAGGTCTTTTAAAAAGTACGGAATTCAGGCATTCATGGAGATCCTATTTACAAGAAACCTAAAATCCACCTTAGATCAAGTCAAAGATTAATACAGAGCAGCTTATTAAATCACTTGGAAACAAAGGCACTATGCATTACTTATAGAATTTATTAAGAGATTATTGCGTTATGATCTTATGTATCATTAGGTGAAGCTCTCAATACTGTTTGCCGAATTCACTAAGCATTTTAGTCAGTTCGAACACTTCTTTAAACGTAAAACGGAGATGGCGCATCATATCACACACTCACACAAAAACTTGTGCGTTTACTCGATAGAACTCATGCTCACTGTCATTTATCCTGATCATGAAAAATGGTTTACTTTGATCTTGATTTGTTTCAAAAGTAATAAGTTTGAGTGGGAGGTGCTTTTATTACTGTACTTGATCGTCGGTTTGAAGCCTTTAACAGAGTTTCGTTGTCGTTTGTTGAATAAAGAAATCGCTTGTACCCTCAACTCTATATATTTAACTAAATGAAGGAATATTGTGGGAATATTGTTCGATCTCAATCACACACGCAATTAATCGTACAAGTAAAGAGCCAGGCAAAGGAAAGTATTAGGATCCCTCATAAGACTTTATCTTCCCATCATTTAGACTCAGTTGGACAGTAAACCAAATTTGCAATTCTTTCTTTCCTATTAGTACCCATCCCAGGTATGGACTTTTAAAAAACAAAGAAAACCGAAGGGGAAAACAGATATAACAAATAAAATTAAAAGTATTTCAAAGATTAAATTTTAAACGGCTTTTCCCGGATTAGTCTTTTTTAAGGAAAAAGTTATAAATTCGCATATTTTTAGAAAATCGTCAAATCCATTTTCAAATTTAATATTTTTCAACTTGTTATATCAGTGAATATATAAATAAGTGCTCTTTAAACAATTCACTTACCATCAGTATCGAGTAATCCTTATTGGCAGAACAAGCCGCAGTTACAGGTACAGTGGTATTTGTTAATAAATGAAAATGACGTTTTTGCACTGGATAACGTGTTGATGTTGAACCATACGATAAGGCGGAAGCGGAAGTATTGTTGCCATTCAACAACAACTTTGAAATGGTTATAGCACCGTCATCGTTAAACGCACCATCGTCGTCACCAACAACATATTGTCGGTTACTTATCTTATTACAATTGCCGTTGTTTTGCAGAAACAGTTGACATAGAAATTTTTGATTACGATAACAACGCGTACCGACTGCCACGAATAATCCTTGACGACCAGAAGTACCGAGACAAGCCATTTTTTTCTTACCTATACTTATATATATACATATATATATACATATATATATATATATAAATATATATATAGTGTGATTATTCGATCCGGAAAATTAATGTAAAAATTTTTCTATGCTATACTATCATTCACATACAATCACTTTTTATAAGGGTTAAACATTCGCAATAAAATACACTTTACTCTGTTACGTCTTACGGCTTGATTTGTTATTCTAATTCTTGAACTTTTTACGCAAATTGTTAGGGAAAATTTACAATTTTTTAACATAAAACCGTTAAAATCTCATTTTCTCTTTTAAATAATTAAACTTTAGATCAGGCATTCACGCTTTCTTTTCGTTTCACTCTCTTCGGTAACTGACACTTGACACTGAGTTCAAGCGTATGATAACGTATATTAAGAAAATTAGATGAAAAACATTTAATAAAATTTATAATTTCACTTATTTAAGATGACGGTGTAAAAAACGAAACGCTTCTGTTTGGCTTCAATGCCTCGGGCAGAGTGATTTCTACTCCAGACTGAAAGTGTCCGAAGAGCTTACCCCAGCCAACCAACCACGCAAATATTCAAATCCTCAGATAACTCAGCTTAATATAAAACTTAGTTGAAATATAAGTAAAAGCGTCTGCGCGCAGCGCATGATACTATTTTGCGCTGTGGTGAATTTTATTCTACCGGCGCGCACACACACACACACACACGTGCACACTCTCGTTAGTAAAGCTGTTTGCATGCAAACATCTGTACGTGCACCGAAGATGGTGAGTTTTCACTTTTTAAACATGTTGAACCTGGTTTTTCAAATATATCTGCTTTATTCATACATCCTGAGATCCATTATGTGCAGAATCGCTAAGATTAACATAACAATTATTCCATCTAATTACCTTCACAACTTGCCATGCGTTATTGGTATAGTTTTTCAATAAATATTTTTGGCGGTTAGACAAATTCTTTCATCTCTACGCGACTTTCATTCACAATATTTTACATAAGTTTTTATGAAGTATTTTATTATTGTATTTAAATTTATTAAATAATAATAGGAACTTTGTAAGAATTTTATTCTATTTTTTTTGACGTAATAACCATATGATGCTAAGCAAGACAATGCCGCCAAATCGGTTATAACTACGCAAATTAAGAGAAAAAGTTTATATGCAACATATACAATAGTTACTGGCTCGAAAACATAAACAGCTGCGATTTTATAATGTGCTAAGTTATAAGGAAAATATAGAAGAAAACATGTCGCGTAAATTGCTGACTTATTTGGAAACTTTAATTAATGATGTGGAGAGATTACTGCCCTTTATATTTCGTCAAGGGGGGCCACCGCCTGGTAATTGGCTTTTTAAGCGAAAAAATATTGTTTCCATTTCTTTACTGTGAAGATCATGTTCACATTGTTTTTCAGCTTTAAGCTTTGCTGCTCAACCTAGTTATTGGACTATCAATAATGACAGTAGATCACACAGGCCATATTCTTTTAAAGATTTGCTTGGGGATGGATTTTTATGGGCTGTACCAAAACATCGACGCACAATTGAGAAACGCTTGAATCGTAAATTCGGTTATCCGGAATACAACTGGAAACTGCTTAAAGTTAAAACGCATTTACGCACTTGTAACCATTGTGGGCACGATTATGAGGCCGGTTTATTATGCACCAATTGCTATAATAAAGTGCGCGAAGAAACCAAACAAATGCAAGAGAAGATACAAGAAGAGTTGGGTCTGGAACCCATTGAAAAAGACGTTATAGTATTGTACGAAGGTGAACGTAAAGAGCAGCCGGCGGAGTTCCTAAATGGTAAGCGTATTGTGGAAATGCCAAAACTAAGACCAATGTGGTTCACCAAAAATTTACTGCAAAAAACTACACAACAACCTGCAACTACCAAAGAAGTCAAACCCAATGATTTAGCTTAAGAGAATTACATGGATATCAAAGGAAGATATTTATATGCTTCTTCTTTATATAAAAACTGAACTTTTATTACATGTAAATGTTAAATTCTCGCCGTTTAGTTTTTTAATAAAACCATTGTTAAAATCGGCAGCAGTCATGGTTTTTTTACCTTCTAAACGCAATTGATGAACTTCGATATGTGTGCGTTGAGCGCACAAGACCAATAAACATTTTAGTTCTTTAGAGAAAACAAAACTACCAGGCTGTTTATAATCTGGAAAGTTGTTGGATATTACGTCCGTAGCATTACTTGATGGAAGGCGTACATCTACTAAGTTTACGTTTTTTCCCAAAAATTTTGTATTTAACATTTTATAACCATACAAAGCACGATATCGATTATATAACTGCAAAGATGACATCCTTAACCAGTTCGCTTCCGTAAGTCGATCGGTAATTTTTGGAGCTAAAATACTGAATTATCTCAAACCTGTGCTCATTGAAAGTTGATCAGTACTTGCCATAAGTCACTTTATCCTCATTTTGCATCTCTACTTTCTCGAAGCTTTGAGGATAAGTTCTGATTACGTTCATTAATAATTTAGCACCCTCTTCAGCCAGTTGTGTATGCAATTCGGGCATGAGCACGTACGGTTTGATAGGAACACAGCATTGAGCAAAGACCTAATAAGCTCAGACTAAATTTTGTGCTCGCTTGAAATTTATTTGTATTAGTGAACTTACACCACCCACATCAAAGCGCTTGGGTTCAATTCTCATAATGCTGACGCCAGTCTCCGTATCACCATTCATTATAGCATGAATAATTGGAGCTGCACCCCGCCATCTTGGTAGCAAGCTAGCATGCACGTTAATCACGCCCCTATACAAAGATTTATTCAAAATTGAATTCTCATCGTCATAAAATGTAACAAAACAAGGTGTATTAAAGATATATTGAAGATATTAAAAATCGTATTATTTGGAACTTACAAAGGAAATGCTTGGATTACTGAAGTCGGTATTAAATGGCCAAATGAAACTACTACACCTATATCGTAAGGCTGGCAGTCACCAGGCGAAACAGGCCATTTGTATAACGGCAGGTTATGCTGTTGGGCGTACTCTTTAACACAATTAGCAGGATTTTTAAACGAAGTCACCACCCCTAAGTCTCCATGTCCGCTAAATGCTCAAAAATTAATTTTTTCATTTCTTGGTTGTAAAATTAACTTACTTACCTACAATTCTTGTGTAAAATTTTAAGTGTTGGTAAGGAAAAATTATCGGTGCCGAAGAATAACAATTTTACTTCCTCATTATTTGTTTTTATACCATAATTGCGAAAACTGAGAAATTTTCTTTTATATTTATAAAAATTATTTAAAATTTTTAAAAACATTATCAGCTGATAGTGTCTTGTCACTGTCACAGCAAGAAATGTTTCATAATAAAAATTGCTTTGCTATTTCAGGTGGCATACGTTACGATCGCAATGGAAGAATTTCTTGTTGTAAAGAGAAATTTTTGTATTCATTATTTATAAATTATACATTCTTTACGAAAGAAACACAAAAACTTATTTTTCTATCAACAAAAAGGTTTTTAAATCATATAGATTAACTAACTAAAAGCGGCAATAAACTTATTCACCTGACCATTTCTTCTTCTTCTAACATTCATCAAATCAATAAGAGATGATTCTCTGTGCTGTATACTGCACAGTGAAGTAGTCAACATACAATTGTTATGCATTATAACATTAAAACATTCAAATTAAAATTTAAACACATTCGAATTAAATAAATATAATCGAAGTATAAATGAGTAGACAAAAATATAAAACATATGCAGGGAAACTATATACGCCCCATCACTTGAAACTCTAAAAAGTCGTCTGTAAACCCTATGTACTATGTATTTGACAGTAGCAAAGGAAGCAATCTGGTACATTGTCAGTTTTCCTTTTCTCTGCGTTGAAAAACGCTAATCGATTTTGGATTACTTTTCATTGTTTTTTGTTTTTTTTTTTCTAAGCGAAATTTTCTTTATTATGATTTAATTGCTCGGAAAAGCTCAGATAAGAATATATTAGCAATTCCTTCAATAATTTTGTAAAAAATGGAGAAGAGTTCAAGCAGCGAAACTGGCCAAAATTTGGCATCTCAATACGCTTTACGTGTGGCTTTGCAAACTATGAAAGAAAGGTGTATGTACCAACAGAAAAGGCTAGCGGAAGTCGAAGATGATAATCAACAGCTAAGGGAGCGTTTAACACAAATTAATAAACCAAATAGCAACAATTTGCAGGCTTATAATGGCGGCGGGGTGGCGGAAAATTTTCAGTTACGTTTGCAATTGTCCGAATTGCAACGTCAAAATGAACAATTAAATGCTCACATAAACATGGTATCGGCTGAAAACCGTAAACTGTGGTCGCGCCTTTCGCAAATGACAAAGGAACAATCAACTACAAAACTTAAAGCTCAAGATGCCGTGCTCATAAGCAATGATGAGACCACGGCGATGCAAACGGGTTTGGCAACACAAAATTTAATACGTTCGAAAACTTTTACCCAGCACTCACCTAACCCGAATCTGCGTCATAAATTAATTACTGCCGATAGTAGTGATATGGAAATGTTAGATATCAGTTTGGAAGAGGAAGCACTCGAAGCTCACGAAGTCGAAAATTGTATAGGTCAACAGGGGAAACAGATAATAGCAGCTAATATTTCACCGGAGGAATCCGTAGGCTTTGGTTATTTGAACGTTGAAGTTCCCAATGTTGATGGTGGTGAACATGATTTTAATTTAGAAGCCAAAAAATGCATAGAAGGCCTACAGGAAATGCGTCGCGAGGCTATGAAACAACAACAAGAGTTAAGCTCTGTTTATAATTTTTTGCAAAATAAAATTGGTAATTGGTGTACATCTATATATATATATGTATGAGATTATAATTTTTGTGTAATAAATTAATTGGTGATTTCAGCCTTAAGACCTTGTGCGGAGTGCGCTAAACGCATAGAAGAGAAACCTGAAATGGCTGATAAGAGCTTGGAAACCGACGAAAGTCTTAGTGACTTTAAACCTTATGCTGCTAATTATGGCATCAGCAAAGAACAAAATCGAGAGATAGACAAAACTTCTTGTAAAACATCAACACAAGATCAGGCAGGAAATAATCATCTTAATATAGTACACGAAAAACTATTGGCGGACGAGCAAGACAAAATATGTCCTATGTGTGGGAAGACCTACGATTCGCGCATTTCGTTCGATGCGTTTTGCGCTCACGTTGAGGAACATTTCCGGGAAGATATCATTGATTTGGAACATTTGAGTAAGGAACACAATTTTGAATTAATATCACATGCCGTTGGCGATTTCTGACACAATAATAAACGCATTTACTTTTCTTCGGAATTGTGATGGAATAAGGAGTGAAAAAATGATGAATCAAATTGGAATTTTTATAAACATGCAAGCCTTATCTTTGTAAGATATTATTATATATTTTGAAATAATTGAAAAATATTTTTATTTTTTTTTTGGTTTAATACTATATTGTCTTCTTTTTATGTCAAAAAAATACGGGTTTTCTTTATAACCTCTTAAGTAATTTGATTGAATTGACAAAAAAACAAAAAAAAAAAAAACAATTGGAGTAATAATAATAAGTTAATCATTTTTAAGTAAATAAATATACAAAATATATAGATAGTTTCTGATCTTCCTATTCTTTTCTACTTATTTACTTTTCTTATCAATTTCAGACATTAATAGTTTAATTATCCTGAAAATAAATAAAAAAAAAAAAAAAAATGAAATGCATGGGAAATAAACTCTTTTTCTTCTTATATTGGAAATAATTTATGTAGAAAAAATCGGTCAAATGAACTACTAATAGATCAATTAAATATAGTTTCATACAATTTTAAGGGGATTTGTAATAAGATTTAATAAGAAAATGCGCACATAACTTATTCTGCAAATATGTCGAATCATTGCTACGTCTATCTATTTCTATCATCAGTGTATGATGTGCAGTAAAGAGCAATGCCGTACAATGAAATGTGATGTAGTTTCAGGTTTGGCAAACCAACGTTTGCCGTCTGTAAAAGAAGACCACAAGTTCGTTTTACTTGCGTTTAATTAAATCAAAGCTTTTGGTACACGTGAAATATCTTATCTTTCATTACCTCCTTCTTCATTACTTCATTCTTTTTAAATAACAAAATAAATATATTTTCTTCTGTTTAGCATAGAAATTATGCGCCGGCATTTCATATGGAAAATCCGATTAATTTACTGACAATAGGGGTTTAAAGTTAAAAAAAACTTAATTTCTCATCGCGTGCATGGTCATAATAGAAATTTTGACAAGCTTAATATAGGGGCTGGTTTTTCATGGAAGACGGGCAGATGATGAAATTTTTGATGAATTCAATAAGATGGGTACCGATCAGGACGATCAAAAGCACATATATAACTAACGGGGCGATTCTTTGACGAGTTATTTCGTTTAGTTTCAATCATTTTATATTTTACTATGAGTTGATTGAAAAGTTTAATTCCGTCTCTTATGCAAGTTCTATATAACGAGTTGTTTATATATCACGGAAACTTGATCGCATTGCTCTTGTGTCTAACCGCCACACGATATGAGTGCTACGAAACTGCTTATCCATGCACATACTTTTATGTAGACGGTATGAATATTATGCTGAATTGGAGAATAGCTTCAATTATTTCTTAGCTCAAAGTTGATCTTCTATTATTATTTAAATTTATCATTAGCAACTACAAAGTCATAAGCCAATATGTATATATGCATATATGTATATAATGTGTACAGAAAGAACCAAAGATTATTCAAATGATCATTCACCGCCATAGTAATAGTCAGCTGCCCTTATCAGACGAATTCCGGTATTCAAGAATGAGGGAAATTCAAGAAGTCATTAAAGGATCTGAAATCCTGCGGTAGCGCAAAGAACGGCGAACGAAGACTTGAATATGCTTGCTATAAATAAAAAGATAAAAGGTTCCTAGTTCGGCCTAGAAAATTATAATCATTGGAACAGCAATTGTGTGTGTGTTTGTGGCTGAAAGATTTTATAGCTACGGATGAACAATGTAAATTTTAAGTAGTCATAGAAAGAGCATTTCAAAGACGCATTTAGAGCGAAAACAGAGAAACGTTGTCGCTAACTCTCAGATTACAGACAAACCGTGTAAGGACGATCAGTTTAATAAATCCAAGTTATCCAAGTTATATGAGGGGCAACCCGAGGTTATTTCAATATATTAGTGAAGCTATGGCCTAAAGGGCGCATGCGCAGTATTATAAATATTTATAATTTTTTTCTACCATGTTCCATATAATAAACTCTTACCGTCTTCATTGATTTCGATTCGCTTTTGTTGTCCTTCCTGTCACTCGCAATAGCAATATTTTATAAAACTTTCGTACATTTATCTTAGCTGAATGGTGTTCAAAACTCATCAGAGATAAGTGAAACTGAAGATATTGCGCAACTACTATTTAAAGGAACAAAAAAAGAAAAAAAAAAATCAAAAATTTACATAAATAGTACAACGAAATTAATTGGAATAACTTTTGTCCCACTCTGCGATCTACATAAAAATCCATTGGTAATCCTACAGAAACCCCATGGTAAACAATATCTGTCCTCTCAGTTTTGAGAATTTAGATGTCATAATTTCTTTCTATTGTTATTATTGTGTTTTTTGTTTTTTTATTATATTGGTGGTACTAATAAATACATAAATAAACAGTAAATCTAAATAGGTTTATACTCTAATTAAGTGAATATTAAAAAAGGAACAAAAAAAACCCTAATAATAATTTGTAAGTTCATAAATAATAAAGATAAGGGCCCGTATAGCTTCAGCAAATTCAATAAAAAAGAATTGTTGTAACGGATAAAAGTCGAAACTTTAGACACTCGATACTTATCTTATTCTATAAGTCCTATTTCGGGTGTAGAAAGCTCTTCCCCGGATTTAACTTTTACTTTAAGGTCGATATATGATTACGCTTCGTCTTTCTGCCCGTGAGAAAAAGGCAGGGAATAGATTTCTCCTGCCAAAGCGTTTGCAATAAACGGGAAGAAGCTTCGGAGGCCTTTTGTAAAGTATATAGACATTTCTGATTAATACATCAAAAGCTGAATCGATTCTTTTTCCATCCAAAAGCAAAAAAAAAATACTTGGGGTTTTCGTCTATTACTCCCACTCTGCAGCAAACGCCACGATAGGAATTTTTGATTTCAATCGGCCACGCCCAAAGTAGATCATATTGAATGTCGAAACTTCGCTTTCTCGCCTGTTTTCTGGGATAAAGATAGTGGATATTAAAGATGTGGTCATAGGTGTATACAGTTTTTTTCTTAAAATTGACCCTTCAAAAAGTTGAAGCTTATGCATGAATCTTCTCCGTTTTTGTTTGTTTTTTTGGTGTGACTAATCATCCAAGGGTTGTCCCCCCCCCCGGGAGAAGATAGGAAAAAGAAAGAAATAAATTGCATGGTGGTGGCAGTCTAATGGCCATGACCCCATTTGGTAAGATTACGCCCATGGCCGTCGCAGCGTTCACTATAAGTCCAACCAAAAACTCTTCCGCACTGAGATTGCAACACACGAACATTGACTTGATAGTCACGATTCTTAGCTATTCGGCTGCTCAAGCGGTTGCCTCATGCATGGCGAAGAAAACGAGTTTAAACTTTTCTAAATTACTCGTCTTTTATGATTTCAGGTCGAAACTCAGTATCGGCAAATATACAATCATTAATAGTCTTAGTAGTAAGTTGATTAATTTCAGTCTTTAGTTGACGATTCGGTGATCAAACCAATTTCGAATAATAAAATTAATATGTTTCCTTGCTTTCGAGTGCAAGCATTAAATGATGGCGCCTCATATGGAAATTCCAATTAATTTATTAATTATAGGGGATTACAAAAAAATTTACTAATATTATCTTTTATCGTAAAATTAGTCATAAATGAAGCGCCACTTTTGTCACTACATTTCATTGAGTGATTTTTCAATGTTTTAAAAGTGACTGGCGATCGATAAGTCATTCGCACTATTCTTCTGACCTAAATACGCTATACAATCTTTACGTATTAGTATCTTAGCGACCCTGAAACAATATTAGTCTGCAGTGCAATTTTTTTTGCAAATAAATCAATTCAAACAGACCCGCCAGAGCAGAGAAATATTATCGCTATCTAAAATGAGTGAATTACTTTTTCAATGTCCTCACGAAAAATACAACCTTAAAAGAAAATTGCAATATATATCAACATTAGACCACCTTTTGAAGAATTTTGCAGTTAGAGATTACTGGGATTACTTTAAAGATTGCGGGAATAAGGTGAACAAACGAGCCCCATTCTCAAAGCATTTGCTTTCTTTGCTTATATTGTCCGCCTCCTTGCCAAGTAAGCACAAGAAACATGTAGACTGCATGTAGACCTAAATAGAAAAGGTATCCCGACTTTAGTTGCTTGAAGTTGATGCCTATAAAAAAAAAAAAAAAAAAAATCAATTTTTCTACATATCCACGTGCCAATGAAACGACATACATTTCTTCTTTGATGTTGATGCTCGTCTTTATCTTAAGTTTATAATAAGGCTTGAAAGTCGATTGCATCTAATTTAAGATAATTCATTTACCGGCTGTTAATACGGTTGATGACGGTTGCGTAACTTAAAATAGACATGAAATTTTAAAATAAATCTTTATTAAACTCCTAGCAACACATACGTAGTTTGACGAAATTTGTCTCTGACGAAATTTATTTATATATATATATGCATATATATATATAGTCACTAGTTAGCGGTTATAGTAAATTTTCAATTGTTTATTTCTTAACAAGTATGTACATATATATTAAACATACTTTATATTAGTTAAGTATCACATTCTAAAAGCGTTTAATTATGACGGTCTTTATGCTTACCTACTCGCTTCAACTAAGCTTATGAGTTTAAAGTTTGAAATTAAGAAGAAGAGAAAGACATAATGAATACGAATTAATCGTTAAGAGAACCGAAAAATCCAAATGCACTTATAACAAACAACAAGTTTGGAAGAAAGTCTTCAAACATTTAAATAATTTAGTAAATCATGTCAGCTTATGTTTTGTTATAACTATATCGGCAAAGAGTGATTCTCGTGTATGCTTACATCCTCCAGAGAGGTCAGGCAAGAAAAAGATATAATGGCGTGCCCAATCGGTAAGTTGTATGCCTTTATGCACTTGAGATTTGAACCTGAACTTGAGATTTTCACCCACTCGACTACTCGTGCGGATAAGATTCGTTGTTGGGCAAAAGCATAGTGAATCGTATTGAATTTCATTCAAAAATCTCGAAAACTTAGGATCTGCAGATCAGCCGCAAGTCCACGCGGTAAGATATCAGATAAAAAAACAAACAGAGGATGATTCTGAACTCATTGGTGTAGCAATAGGGTAGACCCTAAAGTGTCTTGTATCCTAGTGTAGGGTTTAAAGTCTTCAACCGATTACGGGAAGTAAAAAAAAGTGATAAGAGTAAGCAGAAGATCACGTGGATCTTATAGAATTATTGGTGTAATAGGAAGAAGTAGCGGCAGAGGAGTATGCAACAGATTGTCGACGAAGTTATGCAACAGAGCGGCATAGCAATGTATTGTCTATGAAATTATACTGAAATTTGCTGTTTTTCTGCATTTTTTTTTTTTTTTGGGGGTTTTCGAATCTTTTACTACTTAAATTAGTCCCTTTTTCTCAAATTTACTTTGGGGACTACTATTGAGAATATATCTGCCAATTTTCGACATATTCTCTGTAAACTTAAAAGCTCCTATAAGATGCAAATAATGGGCAAAGACTAAACATAATTAAAGTGATTCAGATTTTTTATGTCCTTTAGTAGGGCCCTTGATTAGTATTTCAATCCGATCAATCAGATTGGACAAGAAATTTGAATCGATTTACTTTGTGAATTTTGATTTCCGGAAGATTAATCAAATTCTGGAGTATCGAATGTATACAAATAAGTTTTATTTTTATTTGATTAGCTCTAAAATTTTTAGAGGATTTTCCGATTTTTTCTCTGAATTTCTGCGAGACTTCACAAGGAAACTGCGGATAGGTAGGTAGAAAACAAATATATATATATATATATATATATATATACATTTTAGGGTGTTCCTAATTCGTATAGAACAGCTTATAAATGTAAAATGTGACTAAAAAGCAAAGCATGATTTTAGGCTGGTTTCGTTTTAAACAATTTCTAACCTTTCATTTCTATTTTTTATTACTATTTTTACCTTTATTGACGTGATATTCGATATAAATTAAGTAAGTATGAAAGATTTATAGCACAAAAGAAAAAAAAAAAAAATTACTCATATATATGTTGTGTAGTAAAAAAGAATATGTTAAGTAATATATATAAAGTGTTGCTGCGGTTATATATAGTTTTTGTTGGCTTGAGTTTGTCAGAGAAAACGAATTATGTACGTTTTTTGTTATTGTTTGTCATTAGATCGTAAATGCTGGCTGTTGGTGGTGTAAGCAGCAAAATCAAAAAAAAAAAAAAAAAAAGAGTAGAAAATGAATCGTTATCTCAACAGATATTTACGGTATAAAATAACAGTTTGTGCGGCAACAGTATATCAGTCTGTTATTGGCTTTTAAAATTTAAACTTTAAACGGAAATTGAAATAAATTTTCGAATAAATATTAAACGGAGACAAATTTTGCAATGGTTGTGCTTTACGAACTAATTAAAAAGGTTTTCCTTTTATTCCCATTACATTCATTTTCGCAGCGCACTGGTGGTAAGCGGGAATTTTATGAAGAGATTCAAATGTTGAAAAATAAAATAAGTTAAATAAATAAATAAGTAAAAAAATATATATATAATATAAATAAATTTTCATAATAATATATTAGAAGGATCAATAAAATTAACTCATGAACCTGATACTTTCACTTTTAAATAATTAAAATATATCTGCTTTGTTATAAATTTATCAGTTTTCGATCTTTAATTGAAATAAGTTTTCAAATATCAAAAAAAAATTTTTTTCTTTTTTGTTTTTTTCTTGTGGAAATAGAAAAAAAAAAAAAAATTTGCATAAAACCATTTTAAATATAAAGTGGTGCTATAAATATATTAAATAAAAATCGAACAATGTGACTTAAAACAACAATTTTAATAAAATAACAATTATAGTAAAAGCATTTCTAAAAAAAAAAAAAAAAAAATCTAGTTTGGTATAGATGTATAAATTAACTAAAGATGAAATCGCAAAAAAAAAAAAAAAAAAATTGGACGAATTTAGCAGAGGAATAAATAAAAATTAAAAATGTTATGCTGATTGATATATTAATGAAAACAATATAACAAAAATTAATTTATATTTAAAATAATCAATCAGTTCATTTCTTACTAGAGCAACGGTTTCTTGATGCCTATGACTGCTTTAAGCTAGACCGGTAAACTCCATTCCCATTTTTAAGCTATGTTATGCGGCGTTCATGTGCAGTAAACCTATTACTTATGATTTATTTACTGTTTTTACTGTGTCTACATACTTTTCAAATAGCTTCATATTTTATATCGAATCTATTATTGTTACTCTATTATTGTTATTGCTATTAGCCAGACAAAATATTTTAAAACTAAAGTTTTAAAGCACATCTAAGCACATCTAAGCATATCAATCGGGCTATCGGGCTTCATTGAAAACTTTACCGCACCTGACATTTGAACTTACGACCATTGAGCTGTTAGCCGAGATACTTTGACTACTTGGCGACACATGCGAACACGTAATCTATAATATGTTTTACGACTATTCTCAAAATGATCAAAATCGTATTTGAATGTGAATTGGGTAGATTTTCAAATAGATTGAGTAGCAGTTACTAATAACTGCTTGGTCAATTCCACACAATTTTATCACTGCATAAATATGAGGAGGTAAAATTTTTTCGCTTTTTCTGCCCTGAATATTTTTACTAGTCTCCAAACTTATTCTTCTTGATCTTTATTCTTTACATTACTTCTGCAGAAGCATTTGGATTAAGCCCATTACATCGTATTAGACCGAACGTGTCAGAAGATGATTTTAAACTTGTTTGTCCATGTATTTTTCTGCTCAATCTACAACAGATCGTCATTTCGATAAAATTGGGCCCAAGAACAAGCGCTATTGAAAGCAATTTGGATTAGACCACTCTTTCGATGTCTTTCCATATAACGCTTTGTTTTTAGGAGAAATGACTTATTACTATTATCATTAATTTATTCTGAGAAGTAAATTTTAAGGCTAAAGTCTTAAAACACTAGCACCTAAGGCAATCGGATTTATTGAAAACTTTATTACACTTGACGTTTTTTAACTTCTGTTGACCATTGAGTTGTTTGTCAAAATCAAAAATTCTTGACGTCAAATTGAATCAAAAAAAATAATTTAATATTTGACAATTGAGAAAAATATTTTTTTCAAGGAAAAAAAGCAAAAGAAGGAGAAAATTGGCAAATATTTCGCATTGTGAGTTATCTGCGAGAAGTGAAATAAATCTGATTGATTATCATTTAAATTCTAGCACCGAAAAGAAAAAATTGCAGGAAAAAGAATTCTGCAAAATCATCTCAATAGGTCCATATTAAAGAGCAGAAGATTCAGTAGCTAAAATAAACGGCAAAGGCAACGTGAAACATCATCGAAAAGAGCAACGAAGGACTCCATTTCAGTATCTTGCGCGAATAAAGGTAATAATAATCCAGCATTACCCAAATGAACGTACCGTTGCGTCAATCCCAAAACGAGTTAAGTGATGCCAAACGTAAGCTTTGCGAAACTGAGAGAAAATTGGATAAAGTTCAAATTTTACGTAAGCAAGAGGCTGAAGAATCGAAACAATATCAAGCTGATCTGTTAACCGCTGTACGTTGTGCAAATAATTTAAAGACCGAAGCTGAAAGGATGCAACAACAACTAGCATTAGATAATAAAAAATTGGAAGAGAAGATCAACAAGCTTGAACAGCAAATTGTTGAATTACAAGAACAAATTGTATTAGATAATAAAAACTTGGAAGAGAAGATATACAAGCTTGAACAACAAATTGTTGAATTAAGAATGAACAAAGAGGAGCAACAACAACAATCTGGAAAACATGAATTTATTTCACGTACGTCCCAACAACAGGAAATAGCATTTAAGTGCAGCGAGTTAGGGTCTTCTTCTAAACAAACCCCTCGATTATCGGTGAAGGACTTAGTCAAAGTTCTAGAAAGCAATAAGCAGGTTAAAAAGCAAGTACCGCTTTATAATCCCGGCTTTAACCGAGACGATAGAGGACATATTGGAACGCCTACTGCAACAAAAAGAACAACTGACATTAATAATAAGTGTATTATGCGTTTAGATAAATCACTGCAAAAGTCAACTGAAACCCCATTGAGCAAATGGAAACGCCAGCAACAATCGGTAATAGCCCAATTAAAAATTCGAAATGAACGCGTAGTCGAAGGCAGAACACAGTTGAAGACTCTACAACCAAAAATACAAAAACAATTTGATAGAGAACAAGATTTGCGTAAAAAGGAAATGGAGCGATGGCAGCAAACCCATTCAGACCTTCAGGAGTTAAAGACTGAAGCTAAAAAAGCGCCTATGTTAGAGAATAAAACACATAAAGAAGAAATACGAACGCAGCAGCGGCAAAAACTATCTGTTCTAAGCCCGGTACTAGAACGAAAGGCATCGATACAGGTTAAACCTAAAATACCTATTAGATACCCATTGAGAGAACGGCACCAGTTATCCCTTACTCCCACTAGATATAAAAGAAATTTAAGCAATACTACAATGAAATCCTTACTAAACGATGCTAGTGAAGATTCCTTAAATACGATGACCAAACATGATAGTCGTGATCGTATTGCTTTGTTAAAATGGTGCCAGCAGAAGACTATAGGTTACAAATGTGTTGTTATTGTCGATTTCGGTTCGTCCTGGGATGATGGCTTAGCGTTTTGTGCAATTTTACACTCTTACCTACCCGATCGGATCCCATATGATGATCTAACTTCGGCCGATAAAAGACGAAATTTTTCTTTGGCATTTGAACTAACTAAGTCGTTGGGAATAAATACCATTGTAAATATCAACGTTATGCGTCAAACTGAACAGGCCGACTGTAAAGAGGTGATAGCCTATGTTACCGCTATCTACAAACATTTTGAAACTTAAGCTTATTTCGTTTTTCAATTGATTTCTTTTTAAATTATTTCTATTGTTATTTCCCTTAAGGAAATGTTTATGAAAAATTCGAATAAAGTTTGTCGTTGTCTTACGTTATATAAGCCGTGGAAAGCATTGCAAATTCGAATAAGAAGTTGTCATGCCCTGGTTTGCCCATAATTATGAACGTTTGGACCGGACGCATCCTTCTGATCCGACCAGGTACAATGTTCTCCAACAAGTTAGAAGTGATTTTCCTACGATCCTTTCTTCGCATACTGTCTACGCATTTTATAATTTGAAACATTAACGTTTTCAATTTTTGGTCAATTAAATATGTTCAAAGCGCACATAGTTTTCCTTTCGAAGAACAACTGGCCGATTGACCGAATAGGCTTTTGTCTATAATTATAAGAGATCGCTTCCAATGGCTTGCATGAAAAGTATTTTGTTGACCTTTCAACCAAGCAACCAATTGACTGCAATTGTTCACAAAATTTTTTTTTTTAATTTTTCTCAGTATTCTATACATTATTTAATTTACTATGAAAATTAATAAATAAAAATTTTAAATTTTAAAAGAAAAAAAAGCACGTAGATTAGTTCGCTTAATCACCAAAGTATGTACAGATAAAGAAAGGAAGCAGTTGTACAGGACCCGTGGAAGACAGTGCTGAGTGTATTCTATTGCGTGATAAAGGGGGCATTTCATATTAGATTTCTGCCTGCTTCTGCAAGATGTCGCAAGCAATTGTACGAAGTAAAAATTCCTATCCTCGGCCATTTTTTTTTTTTTTTTTTTTTTTTTTTGGGAAGGGAATATTAAGGGTAAACCAAACGCAATAAAAAAGTTTACCTCTTTTTTCGCTATATTACTGTAAAATGTGATATTGATAACTATCGGTGGAACATTATTTGGCCCCTTATCTAGTTTTTGGTCTTGAAAATGATGGAAATTACTTCCTCTCAGCGTTACAATAATTCGACCAAACTTATGCAATCTATTACAATTTTTCGCACTAAGGCCAATGTAAGAGAAATAAGGGCATTGGTAGTCCGAGTTCTTAAAAACAGAAGAAAACGGGTCGAAGAAAAAGCTTAAATTCGAATATTGCGCCAATCCTAGCTAATAAGTTTCAAGTGCAGAAAGTCTAGCTTTCAGACAAATCCAACTTTTATTACGTATTCATTGCTTGTTTTTTTTTTGTTTTAAAGATAGTAACCAAGCCGTTCAACTGAGAGCGGATAGAAGTCCTCCCTGGTCGTATGAAAATACAGAAGCGTGGGGCAATGACTATGAACAATGCAATGGGAGACGTCAATCACCTATAGCTCTAAGAACAGAGAGGGTAAATGACAATTACTGTTTATATATATATAAAACATTTATTATATACTTTGTAGAGCCTTTGGGTACCCTATTTAAATTTGAAATTTGGTAACTACGATGTCCCTTTGACCAATGTGACATTAATGAATATTGGCTACACTGGTAAGTTGTAATGAATTATCATAAATTTGCATTGTATATCTCAAGACGTTCTTCAATTTTAGTGCAGTTTCAAGTTCCGCCCACTGAAAATGGCCAATTACCCTTTATAACTGGAGCCAAGCTCAACGACCGTTATGAAGCTGACAATGTGCACTTTCACTGGGGTTCCCCGACAAGCCAAGGTGCCGAGCATTTGATTGATGGTCGCCGTTATAGTGCCGAAATGCATATCGTTCATAAAAATGTACGTTACGGGACGGTAGAAGAGGCTACCATGAATCCGGATGGGTTAGCGGTATTGGGTATATTCCTGGAAGGAGTTAACGTAAGTATAAAATTTTTTCACTCGTTAAGATTAAGAAAATTCAGTGGGTATAATGTACTTTTTAGAATCCTACTGTAAGTTATCCGGGACTAGATGAAATTTTCAATCATTTACCGGAAGTGAGGGAATACGAATCAACATCTCAATTAAACAATCCATTTACAATGCGTCAATTGTTGGGCAATTTAAATACTAAAGTTTTCTTTAGTTATTCCGGTTCTTTGACCACGCCGCCATGTTCGGAAGCTGTTAGATGGTTTGTATTCCGCGACGCATTGCAGATTTCCCAAAATCAATTAAACAAATTCTTCCAAATTATGGATCCGAACGGTCAACCATTGCTGAACAATTATCGTCCAGTTCAACCGGTAAATGAGCGACTTGTTCTTTATCGTCCGTCGTTAGGTATACTCAAAGTAAGAGGCGTTTGATTTAATTTTAAAACTAAGGTGACAACGAATTCCAATCTTCACATTATAAAACAATAAAAGTATTAGCAAAAAAAAAAAACGGAAACTTTGCATCTGCTTTCAATTTCAGCTAATTTCTGCTCTAAACCATTATAGGAAAAGGAAAAAATAATAATAGAGAGCTTTAAACCCCCGTAAAATTGGTAGCACTAACCGTATACAATCCGTATTATAGCGTGAACAAAAGTTGAAAAGTTTCATGAATGATTAAAATAATACAAAAAAAAATAAATAAAAAACAATGTAACGTTTGTTCAATTCAATTAAAGCTAAACAAAATTCTGAAAACATTTACTTCGCCGTCTTGTGAAAAATTCACGATGTTTATGGTAAAGATTCTTCATCGAACTGAGAGGAACCAAGTATTGCTTCAACCACAGTACAGAATTACCTGCTCTCGTAAGACTGTAAACCAGAGGATGTTCAGCGCTTCGATACCACATCAGCAAACAGTAAAAAATGTTATGAATAAAATTTATATACGCGAAGTGCTAATGAAGATGGATTTATAAGGAATGGTGAAGAGAGGATCACATACCGCAATAACGGGCGAAAAAGATTGTGGCCCATGGCGGCTAAAGTTGCTCAAACTGTGGCAAAACCCATGTTGACGCCGCATAAGGTAATGTTTAGCTAAGGCCTCCGTTACGTGACAATGCCAAACTACGCACCTTATCATTGAGTCGGCAAGAAGTTCATTGACTTAGTTAAGAAATTTGGCTAAAAAATTTTGATGTATGAAATATTTTAATGGTGTACAAGTGATTACAGAGGAAATCGCTAAATATCCTTTTGTTCAGCTTTTTGATTTAAAATCCCACAAGCTGCTCAATGACGGGTCAGCTTGTCGAACATAACGGAAAGAATTTGACTTAATCAACTTGTTTTAAGGAATAAAACAAATGAGTGCAAATTTCGGTTACAGAACGCTACGAACTTTTTCTTTGACTTTATATATTTATAATTTTTCAAATTCCAAGCTTTCTTAAGATCCCCCACACTGGCAAGTATAGTTCATATATCCTCGCTCTGAGATCTGACTGTGCATAACTCATTAACTTGTGTTCCGCCTTACTCTCAGTAAAGCGAGAGTGCTTTACTTCTTATAGTTTCGATTTGCCTCAGCCAGGGCCGAATACATGGAAACTCGCCTGAAAGATCTTTGAATATAAAAGTCATTATGTTGTTGCAGTAACTAAAAGATTTATATATATATATAAAAATCACTTGGCCCCTAAGACTGCTGTGACTTTTAAAACGACTTTAACACTGATTAGCAAACGTTACGATGTAAAAAATGTTTATCGCTTCTAGAACAATATTGATCACATCGATAGTTTATTATAGGAATGACGCGTCATTCTTATTACATTTAATGATAGGAAACACTGCACTATGGAATGGTGGCCTCGTCGAATTAGCTAATAGAACTGAGAACACTTCCATAGGGAGCCTATAATTAACCAACGAAATTATGAATTTGCTTATCAGACAATGAATTTCACGCTTTCTGTACCGAACAGCAGTTTCTATTATTAGGTTTGAAGCTTTGAATGATTGTGATTTGTTCTTTCTTGAGAAGCAAGATACGGTAAAATTCAAGTTTCGATATAGGGGAGAAGCAGTAAAACTCAGACTTTGCTGTATGAGAGAGAGAGAGAGAGCAACCGTAAAACTGAACGAGCGATATAAAATCCTTTTTATCTGCATATATCTACATAATTTACTCAACTCAACTCAACTTAAGGTTGTTAGCTTTAACACTGCTAGCTATTAACGCTTCTGGGACCTGAACAAAGAACTAACGAAACTGAGTTCAAACAAAAACAATTTTGTCGCCATTTAAGAGTTATATAAACATTTGAATAAACACATTACAAAACTTATTATCGATCACATTGTTATTTGGTTTGAGCTGAGTTACAACGAGAATACGCAACAGTCGTTTTATGTGAAAATGTTCAGCTCACTCTCATAACCAAACCGAATCTAATTATTTATTTTCACTCAATTAATCGAAAATAGTAATAGTTATTAATGATTCGATAGAAGTTTACGCGGAAGGTAAATTTGCGCAAAATGGTAGTTAAAGCTTTGCAAGCTATTGGATATATATATGGAAAATATTGGCGGAAATTAAAAGAAAAAAGTGAAAGTGAAAGTGAAGTGAAACAATCACCTTGCAATGGTGTTCACGAAACTACCAAAAATAATAATCTGTGTACTTGTGTTTTTCACTTTGCGTTTATTTTCGCAGCAAGCTGGTACGCCTAAGTTTTAGAATCGAACCGATTTTTGATTACCAGCAAAAAGTAAAGTTATCGCTTATTGAGTTTGCTTCTCGTTTGTATCTACATCGTTCTACATCTACGACTCCAGATTAGCCCTTATAGTCTATTTTTAAAAATACAAGCCTAGCATAGTTTTATTTGTTAGTGTTTATCTTACTTTAATCGAAGAATTTATGTCTCTCGGATAAATAAATTATAATAAAAAGATATTCATGTAACGACTTTTCAAAGTCAAGCGTTATATTCGAACAATCCGAACAATTTTCAATAGCGTTCGTCCTTGAATCAAAACATGTGAAAAATTTCGTTGAAATATTTCGAAAATTGGGGTCCGTAGATTGTGCAAAGAGGCACAGACAAGCTTAGATCGAAGCAGAAAGCAATTCTGAATCGATCGGTCTATGCTGGATCGCAAACTTTGTGTTTGTGTTGGTTGGTCAAACCTAGCATGTTTCCTAGAACAACCCAAAGGTTGGCTTAGACTTGGATCAAAGAGCAGTTCATTTGTAATTTAGTCAAAATTATTCGTATTTTGAAAATGAGACAAAACTGTGAAAAATTTCCGCGTGTTTCCCGCTTGCAGGGCTCTGAAACGATCTATGGCGTTTGCGGTGAAGATGTTTCATCAAAATCAGCAACATGCAAATTTCTTTGAAAACTCGATGTTCCCTTGTTGGGAGAAAGTAAGGTTTCGTGCGACAACAAGTAACAATTGTTGGTATTTTGCATCAAATTGGGCTAAATTTATCTGCACATTCTGCAGATAAGAGTCTTGATGAGAAATCAACCTTTCCATGGAAAAAGATGTAATTTTTTTTCTTATTTTATGACGACAGAAATAAATGAAGAATTGTACTAAGTGAAGTGATGTAGTCGATCTTATCCGACTATAATATGCTGAGTTGTTTTCTAATGTTTTCCTTTTTTCTTTTTCTAATATTTGGCTAAAAGAAGCAACAAGGTCTTGGTCTTATAAGGACAAAAAACATTGGTACCAGCAATTTTCTACTTGTAAGGGGAGTCGACAATCACCAATACATCTGTGTAGTAACAAGGTTGAAATCAACTCTTTTTTTTATACCCATCACCTAACGATGAGAGGTTTATTCATTTTGTCAAAACGTTCGCAACGTCCAGCAGGAAGCATCAGAAACCCCGCAAAGTATATATATTCTTGATCAGCGTCAAGACCGTCAATGTCTATTGTAACGATTCTTTTGGCCGCAAAAATGAAGCAATCATTTCATTCAAATTTGGCAGAAACGGTCTAAGTTCTTCCACGCACCTAAACATGTCCCCCTGTGCATCTGTCGATCGGTCTGTTTGCGCAACTTTGTAGTATTTATGGTAAACATTTTTCCGTTAGTGAAAATGAAGATATCGCCTACAAATTTTGCAAAAGAATTTCAAATTGATGTAAATTTTTCACAAGACACGTCTAAGCCGCCCACATACCAAAACCTTTTATTTTGAAAATATAAAAAATCAGCTAAAGCCCGCTCCATATTATAGAGTATGAAAATTTTGTTCTTTTACTTCTTTTGTGTTTTTTTAGGGTAACGGTGATGGGTATAAAAAATTCGGTTCTGACCGAATTTAATTTTCTTACTTGTTCTTTTTAAAATATAAACTTCATATTAATTAAATTAATTAAATTTTACAGTGCAAACGTGTACGCGATGATTACTTAACTCTGCCTATTCATAACATTTCTCTGGCTCACACTTTTACAATGGAAAATAACGGTCACAGTGGTAAGACGTGATTATATTAATCAAATCCTTAGGTTGCGATGAGATGTGTATTTTAGTGAAAATTGAATTTCCCCGAGACAAGAAACGGCGCCATCGATACGAACCCATGTCTGCACATTTCACTGGGGTTCGCCGACAAGTAAAGGTTCAGAGCATATGATCGATGGTCACCGCTTTGATGTCGAAATGCATATTGTACATAAAAACAGGAAATATAGGACTATGGAAAAAGCTTCCAAGCTACACGACGGTTTGTTGGTTGTGGGAGTTTTGTTTAAAAAGGTCAAGGTATATAAGAAATTTTCAAAATATTGGGAATTTTATTAAAATGAAATTTTCTAAGGATGCAAATATTCGGTTTAAATTGCTCGATAATATTTTCAATTCATTGCCGAGCGTGAAAACTTATAAGGACTCCGTCCATGTAAAATATCCGTTGAAAATTGCGGGTTTACTTGGCAACGTGGATACTAATGTCTTCTTTTCCTATCGTGGTTCTCTAACCACGCCGCCATGTTATCAATCAGTACGTTGGTATGTATTTCGCGACGCGGTACCAATTACTGAGAAACAATTAAATAATTTTTTTGAAATTATGGATGTGCATGGCGAACCGTTGCTGAATAATTTTCGTTTGCCTCAGAGTAAAGGCGGACGAACTGTACGTTATCACTCAAGGAAGTCGACAAAGCAGTAAAATTGTCATTCATTTTGAATGTAAGTGGTTAACTGGTATACGCCGCGAATTCTTTTTTTCCCGAGTTCAATATTCTAATTTAATCTTTCACCGCACATTGGCGTTGAATGTCTTTCTACTTAGCAAGATATATTGTAAATTGCCTCCGCGAGTGGATTCACACATATTATGGTTGCTATAGAACTTTCATCAACCTCTATAGCTCTGCGCTTCTGTTTTAAAGCAAACTTGAAAGACTCTTTGAAGTCTAAGCTTTTGCATATTAACGGAACACAATAATACATAAAAGTACATATAAAATATAAATTTAATAAAATAGAGATTTTTCAATTTTAGCAAACAGTAAATATAAATATATAAATAATACTTACCCTGTAATCAACTTTACGCATACTTTTCACTTTGAAATTTCTTCTTAAGTCTATTTAAATTTTATTACATTTAAGCGAAATTTGAAAATGATTTTTTGAAACTTTTCTTTTTATATATAATATAAACATATTTTTCTCTTAAGGCCTTTAACACATTTCACACTTTATTTGCTTCTCTTCCATTCTTTTAAAACCTTTGCAATTCATATGCAAACTCTTTCTTATGTGCTCTCTTTTTTTTCTCTCTTCCTCTCTATTTTTATTACTCTTTTACAGCTGATCATGGTAATTTTTTTTTCTAATTTTCACCATAAATTAAGTGATTATATCTGAATATTTCATGTTTTAATTTAAGAAAACACCGCATGTACCGCCCACACCGCCCATTAATTTTACGACGATTTAATAAACCCGACTATCGACGTAATGAACTTATTGCGCGGCTTTGCTGTTTGTCAACTAAATTTTTTGCGGCATTTATTACGAGGCTGACCGGCTTTTTATTAAAATCTTAATATTCCTTAACGGTACTTGTTAATATCAGACAAATATTGACTTAATTATTATTCATAACAATAACTTGAAATGATTTGAAGCAAATTACATCTTTTTTGCACTAAAAAATAAATTCACTAATTTACGGCAATTTTTATCACAACGCGTGCACAACCAACAAGAATAAACTTCTCGCGCAAACTAAAGCCACGCTTAGAGAAAAGCAGTTTGAAACGATGCTGCCATATATCGTAAAATTAATTTCTCCCTTAAACATTTTTTTTTTTTAAATTCAAATTTTATGGCATAGCTGTAGGAGTTGCAAATATTATCAAACTTCTTTTCTGTTTTAAATACTTTAGTAAGCTAAAAAATTTTCTCTACCTTATTTACGCATATACTTGCTAATACACACATCCGCACAAGTGCTACGGTATACAAATAGGAATAAAATACATTTTTCAAATATTTCTGCTACAGATTTCAGTTAATAGGCTTATAAAAGATAATTCTAAAAAAATTTTCTGGTAATTCTGGCTTATAAAATATATTTACGTGAAAATTTAAAGCAATTGCTAGTAGAAAGCATTTAGTAATATAATAAATTATTTGTCAAGAAATTCTTAAATGTTTTTGTGTTAGCTTAACATAATTTTATCTCTTATAGTTATTGTTCGCAAGTTCAGGCTTTTTCCCATTTTAGCTTTGTGTTCGCAAAAAAGCGATTTGCAGATCTTTTAGAAACTTTAACAATTGCTCTGATTACGCAGAGAGATTGACGCATATACTTAAATCGTTTCAGAATTTGATGCTGATCAAGAATGTGTATATATGCTTTAGCGAGTCTTTGATGCTTTACCTTATTATTTTTATATCTACCATTGAAAGACGGTCGTGTGTTCACTGAGGAGGAAGCCATGTAAAGTATAGGTACCCTTGGTCAGCATCCAATTCTGAGTCGATTTAAGTATGTACGTCTGTCTATTTGTGATAAAAAACTTTAATGGCCGTAAGAGTGAAGCTATCGACTTCAAATTTGTTACAAGCAAAGGAAGTCGTTGGAAGCAGATTGGTGTAGAAGGACATGCCCACCGTACAATATAAACTGAAAGAATTTCCTTTAGAGTGGGGAGTGTGGAGGTTTTGTTATACCAGGGCCCGTGAACCGATGCAGCATTACCTGCGCTGAGAAGACGAAGAATTTAAGCAATGTTTGAATATAAGGATGTGTGGAGGATATGATCGCTAATATGTGATCAAGTGTATGTAATATACGCCGGGTTTTGGAAAAACCGGATAAACTAATATTTACGCGGATATAATTAAATGGAATAATACAATGGTCGATTTTCAAGTATTAAGTGAAATGTAGCTTAGAAACTTCAAACGCCGAATGTTGAAGACAATAAGAAGAAAAAAGAAATTAATTGGAAAAAATGAAATATGATGAACTCAGACAAAGTCTGCCATCACACACATCAATGTTGCAAATATTTTTGAGTAAATAAATCAAAATTTCGTATTTAATTTAACGATTTTCTTTGAAAACGATTTATAACTGATAGTTGTGTTTGTCATTCAATACATTGCATAGTTATTAATGGTTTAAATGAAATTCACGTAATGCGATTACTTGACACAATGCATGTCGTCTATGGCTTATAATGTAGTTAAGATCGAAGATTGTTGCAGTATTTGCGCTCGCTTAACATTGCTTAGCTTACACATCGTCTTCAGTAAAAGCTCTTTTTTTTTCCTTTTTAGTGCGTTTACAAACTCTCGTCATATTTATGTGTATATAAAATAATGTTAACGGTATTCGACGATTTAGTTGATTTTAAATTATTGAACGTAATGTCATTAAGCCCAGTCGGCGTAAAAGAATTTTTAGATATTTCTTTAAAAACGATTTATTTATAAATATTATTGTTTATTTATTTGTTGTTTTTTTTTTTTTTTTTTTTCTTTTGTCAAAATCAATAAGTTCTAAACGGTATAAAGAAGTTTATAATTATTTTTTGACAATTGTTGTTTTTCTTTTTTTTTCTGTACATTTTCAATTCTTGAAAATTTTGATTTGTTTCTGTATCAATAGCCAACGAAAAAAAAAAAAATATATATATATATATGTGCATTTATAGTCGTGCGTACATATACGAAGAAAAAAGAATATCATGAGCTTTCCGGTCTTCAATTACTTCTATCCGCGTTTGTTATTCTTTTTGCCATTGGCAATGGGTGCGTCAATAAATAAAAATAATAATAATAATAATAACAACAACAATAACAACAACAACAAGATGTGTAGAAATCTTACTAACGGTAATTTGGTATAAATTAATTTTTATAATAATAAAAAAAAAAAAAATGCAAATATTCACATAGACTATAGAAACCGTAACTCAGTCTCAATGTAAGTGGGCGTAATCGGGCGACGGGTCGACTTTAGTATGCACGCGGCCAATTGCATTTCGCTAAAGTTGAAGGAGAAAGTTTGGAAGTTCTCAGTAAAAGAAATTCGCTTTATGGCGAAGGCGTGTGTGTGAGGAGTCGTAGGGATCTATTTTGAACAATGCATTATCTTTGGCTTTATTGTGTATACGAGGAGATTTTGTTTTATCATTAAAGGAGAGATTTTCGTTCAGTTCACTTCAGTTTCAATAACACACCTCCTTTGACGGACGTATGGATGGATGGATGGTGTGTTACCAGGTCTTTTTGAAATCGCAACTCTTCTACTTTGTCTTCAAAGTCAACATGGCATTGCTATCGCTTACTCCAAACCTCGCCTCAAGGTAGGGGAGATTCACTTCGCTTCTTTGTCTCTGCGTACTGCATTCTTATTGACATAGAAAACATTCGACTTTTTGCACACGACTTCCAACTCTTGTTATGAAAATGCCCGTAAACTTGTGTTAGTGAGTGTAGCAAGTGGCGATATTAGAAGGGAAGTGATAAGAAGACATAATCGCGAAGAAACATTAAGCTCACAAGTAACAAAAATGGTTTACAAGAACGTATACAACTCTACAGAAATCTGTGTACACTTTTTTTTTTTTAGCTCTAAGAATATGAGAAGATGTTTCTTTCCTCTTCTTCTTGGTCAGTGCAATGAAGGTAAACGTTTATTAGTTTTGCTTTTCACTATCTCTCAATTGGCGGGAAAGTTAAGACGGAAAGTTAAAACTTCAATTTTCTTTTTGTCAAAAGCAAGTAGAAGCACTATTATGTAACGTATGTCACTTCGCTTGATGCTTTTAGTTATATGATCATTTTTCAAAATAGGATGACTTATAGGAAGTAGTCGAAAGAGTGGTCCAATCCGAGCCATATTCGGTAGCGTTCGTCCTTAAAACACATTAAAGCAAGACAGACAGACGGACATCCAAGCTTAGGCCGACTTCGAAGAGTGTTGGGAAGCTATCTACGGGCAAAAATTTCATTTTTCATATCACTGCGGAGGCCAGGGCAACGCCCAACTATTACCTCATTCCTAGCCGCACAATCCTTTTACAGAATTAATTAAAAGTCTTGATAGTAATTAGTTATGGAGGCAAGTCGATAACAAGCTCTACTTTTTATTTAGAAATATACGGCACCTAAAAGCGCACATACACTCACGAAGTTAACAAAAAATTATTATTAAAGTATTTAACGTCCGTTGCATGCAACTATTGGCTCTAATTGTTGCTATTTTCTATGTAGAGGTTTTATATAAAATATCGCTAAATATCGGAAAAAACAGTAGAATGGAATGAAGTAGTTGTTGTCGCACAAGAGAACAAAGTGGGTTAGTGTGGTGGTTTAATGTGAACTATGCGTAATGGTTTAACGTAGATATAATATAACTGTGGTGTGTTCCTTATCAGTAGGAGTATATTGCTTTTTAATTTGGATTTAAAATTAAAAATAAATCTGATCTCAATTCCTATTCGTTTTTATGCGAGCAGAACCCATCAGTTATCGTAACAACACGGACGATTGGTATAGTAGGTATCCCCAGTGCCTCGGCTACCGACAGTCGCCAATTGCAATCTTTCGTCATAAGGTATGTTAAAGTATAGTTATATAAAAAAATAAATAAATAAATAAATAAATGAATAAACATTTAGAGAAATAAAATAAAAAGTGGAAAAAATGGAAAAGAAAGAAAAAATAAAAGAAAATAAAAATATAAAAAAAATAAATAAACGGTAAACAAAAATGTTTAAAAAAATATATTAAAGAAAATCAAGATAAATAAAATAACAATGTGGCACGGTCACCCTTAAATACCCCCGAATACCCTACACCACGCTTCCAGATATTTATACAACGATTTTCCAATGCCAGTGATTATATGAAAATGGGGGCCGATCAGAAACCTATTCAATAGCATTCGTGCTTGGGTGGAAAAACGTCCGAGTATCAAATTTCATCGAAATATCTCGAAAATGACGGCCTCCGGATTGAATAGAAGAAAACAAGACGGACAGGAGCACTGACAAGCGATTAAGGAAATGATTTAAAAAATCTTAGAAAATGATCCTGAATCGATCGGTATCATAAAAGATGGGCCTTTCTCAAGTCCTTCTGATTGTTGCATATGCCCGCACAAACTTAATATGCTCTTATACCACAAGGGTGGGTAGAGTGTATATAAAGAAGTAAGCAAATTATTCTCAACTGCCCGTTTTTTTCAAAAGCGCTCAAATAGAAAGAGAAACTAAATTTTTTAATAACCTATAACATTTGTGGGCGTGGCTGATTTTTTATACTTTCACGGAATAAAGACAGAAATTTGTATCGTGTGTCTGAAGCGGTTATCTTGATTTTTGCAACCATGCGTACGGTTATCACAGCGATTAGCAAACAGATGGAGAGACGGACTGACAAACATGTCTGGAACGACAATCAATGACATGTAGACCTTATAACGGCGAATAAACCCCTCATTCTATAGTAGTGGATATGAAAAAAACGGTTAAAAAAAATCCCAAAAAAAGCAAAACGAAAATATATAAAAAAAACACATGGGTAAGACGAGAGAGTAAAAAATAAAAAATAAATCAAAAGCTAAATTGAAAGAAAACCAAAAATTGTAAAAAAAAAACAAAAGAGATTGAAACTAATTTACGTTTCACTTCAAGTCTATAGATATTGTAGTGCCACCGATATTGTTTGGCTTATACGATATTCCCATGTCGGAACCGATAGTTTTACACAATTCAGGACATACTGGTAAGTGATTTTGTTCCGTTTAATTTTTTTGAAGGAAAATTGGATATAATTTAAAAATGCGAAAAATTCCAGTTCAATTTCAAATGCCTAAAACGGTCTTGGGTGAGAGGCCCTTCATTACTGGCGGAATACTTGAGGACACGTATGTTGTCGAACAAACGCATTTCCATTGGGGTTCGGCTACACGCAAAGGCTCTGAGCATATGCTAAACGGTCATCGATATGATATGGAAATGCATATAGTTCACCATAACGGCAAGTACGCCAACGTGAATACAGCTAGAAATTTTGAAAACGGTATTGCCGTGATTGCTGTTCTCTTCAAAATTGTCAAGGTAAACGCAAAGCAAAAATATGTAGATAATCCGCACATTTTCGTACTTTCTCACGCGATTTCAATTAGATGCGCGATATAGGTTATGCCGGTTTGGATGTGATTTATAAAAACTTGAAAGGCGTTCAACTTGCCAATACGTCCGTAACGGCCGGGGAGATCATTAGTTTGGGCTCATTGTTGGGCAGTGTCGATCGCAACGATTTCTATACATATCGCGGTTCACTGACAACGCCGCCATGCTCGGAAGCCGTGACATGGATAGTCTTTGCAAATATTCTTCCAATCTCGTATTCAGATGTAAGTTTTCTACATAGAAGGCTTCACCTTCTTCGCTCTCTCTTAATTTCAATACTCTTTCCCTTTAAATAGGTCAAAAAATTCTGGAATCTTAGAGATACCACCGGTAATCAATATGTTAACATTCGCGGCTTACAGAGCAGCCTCTTTCGTAAAGTTTACCATTTCGGACACCTTACATTGAAAGCCTCTACATGGTAATTTATTACTCTTCCGGATGTATCTTCTGCGTTGTTTTTTTTATTTTTTTTATTGCATATTAAAGAAAATTTGTTCCTCCGATAAAATTTAATATATTTGTAAGCATAATTTTACAATAAAGAAAAGCAAATATATTTCATTTATATAAATTGTTATTGTTAAGAGGGCTAGCTAAGGGCGCATCAGAGATTATTGATTGGAAGCAAAAAATTAGGAGGCATAGTTGTCAGGTAGACGTCGAAGCAGTCTTCCAGCTGCGGCCTGACAACGGTAATGGGACTTATTGCAGGAGCTTTGTTGTGGCGGTGGGAAGAGCTTGCTTGCTTACTCAACCAAGTATTTAAGCCAAAAATTTGGAAGAATTAAAAGGGCCTCGTTTATCACATGTGGGGATATTTTCAAGTGTGTATGCTCTTCTGGCACTCGGCAGTTAACCACCCTGTAGTCGTTTGCGGATGTCTTTCCCTGCCTGCGTTATCGGGCACTGTGGGATTAAGCCTTTACCGCACGTACCTACGAAAAACACCTAAACACAATCTGTCGTAGGCAAGTAAAAGTATTAGGACGACTTGAAATTTTATTCAGAGCCAATATATGAACGCTACTGAAAATAGATTAGGTGTGACCAGTCCTACGAGTTCTCCTCATTTAATACTTTATTTTGAATAAGTTTACGGATTACGGAAAAAATATTTGGATTTATTTGGTCATGACACGGGCCAGGCGAACCATGAGCATTGTAAGCCAACCTCTGCATACTCATCAAAAAGCCAAGATCGTGCACCGTATTTGGAGCGAACAGAAGGCTGTGCTTCCCAATCATCGCGAAGAAAATCAATTGTTGCATTATAGTAAGACATGAATTTACGATCTTTAGTAGATATAAAATAAGAAGCTTGAAAAGAAGCTATGCTTGTATTAGAATAAATGCTGAAATGCTTCTGTTAAGCCAAATGGCACGTCTCCTATTTACATACTTAGTCTTGTATGCTCATCATATGTTAGCTTCAGTTAGTTGCTTGGTTGGTCGGTAACAATAAAATTATTATACTTGTATTGAACTGAGACGTGATTGTGAGAAACTAAATGAATTCCTTTTCTTTACTAAGTATTAAATCGCATTTTCACTAAAAAGGAGATTTATTATAAAAAACATAGCGAGACATTCATTCAATTTTCATCCGATGGACGAGGTATTCATATCAAAGGTACACAACATGTTGTACTGAGGCGTAATGGAACGTTTCATTAAGTCAATCTCTGCTTAAATTTACATAATTTGTTATACGGATTTAAGGGTATTTTCAATGAAACCCATTGACGGTAACGGTGCTAATTATTTTAAATATTAAATAAAAAAGTTTTGTATTTAAACATCAGTAATATCATGTAACTCAATATGGGTAAAAGGAGGCCACCACCGCTGCTATCAGCCAACCATCATTGATTGAATCATTATTGCTCCATATTGTTGTGGATTTTCCTGTACATTATTTAATAATTAAGTCAAACATGATAGCTGTGTGAATTATGGTTAATTGTTATGACGACAACCATTGCTAAGTGAAAAAGTTTCTTAAACTTAAGTTGAATAAGGTAATGTACACTTACACCAATCGATGATGATGATGATGATGATGATGATGATGATGATGACACAATCAAGATCCAATCAATTGAAAGGTTATATACTTGGCGGTACAATGGTTAACCAGCTAAAGCGGAAAATATTTTAAATCACTTACCTTTTCTTACTCGGCTCTATTTAATGTTTTTATGAACATTTCCCCTGATTTATTAATAAACAAATGTTTTTCTATTTTTTTTTTTTACTTTTATGAAAAGTTATGCTTTTATTATTTTATACTATTTTTTTTAATTATTTGCTTAATTAAAACTATTATTCTTACTTAATATCATTTTTTCTCTTCTCGTTAGCAAATTCTTCCAAAGAAACAATTTGTTGTTTGCATATCGCAACATAATTGCGACTTGTTTTGTCATTTGCAGATACCACCGAGAGAGAGGGAAAATTCTTGTAAAAAATGTGTACTTTCTCGTTGTTTTTTTTTTTTCTATCGTTTGGCAGGAATTTGAAATTTGTATTTAGTTGTCTGGAAAGTTAGTATTCGCGACGCACTAAAACGTTACCAAAGTCATCTCTTCTAAGCGGGAAAGGTATTTGTAACTCCTTCTTTCGAAGTGTTTAAATTAAATTTCGATTCTCTTAACCAGTTAACTACTTCGATCCAAATATTCATTTTGATGCGTTTGACGTCACATAAAGATCATGACTTTCAAAAACACATTAAGTTGCCAACGAGCAGTGAAATATAAAACATCCTTCGCCTTCACTTAGACGGGAATTGATGGCATTGAATACTTGATATAGCATACAATAATTGTAAAAAATTTCAAACTTCATGTCACTCAAAAAATTCGTGGAGGTCAATAAGGTTGTGTCATCATGATTTCTTTTTGTATAACTTACGTCACTTATGGGGCGGATCTATCTGCAACACCCAGAAGAGCTTGAGACAGGTGCATTTTTTATTATAGCGATCGATTTGGAATCATTTTTTGAATCAATATAAGTTTGTCTGTCCGTCTGTCTTTCTTGTATTCTTGTGATTAGCCTACAAGTCTCAATTTTCGAGATATTCTGATCAAGTTTGGTATAGCGACGTGTTTCCAAGGACAAATGCTATTGCAAATGATTTGTATCGGATCACTTTTTCGACCATTTCCTTTAGCTTAGCCCTTATCTTATTTTGAAAAGTCCTTCTACCAATAGCGTGTGGAGTGTTTAATATATAATGTTTTTACTTTCCAAACACAAAACATTTAAGAATAAGTAATAAAAATTTGGTATACCTGCCATCTAGGTTCCAATATACTTAAATCAATTGTGTATTCAGTAAATCACTTATTACTAATTAGTAAAATTAAGTTTTGTACATATTTGAGTGTGGACCGACCCGGATCAATTCGATGTCAATGTTCTCATAGTTTCGAGAAATAAGATGATGAACTATTAGAAAGAGACACAAAAATGCGTAAAATAAATCTTGCGCTGATTGAAAATAAAAACAAAATGGGCGTAACAACTTTGCTGTAATATCAAAATAAATAATGAAAATAATAAATTATTAAGATAAGCATATCCAGCCATTACTACTCTTCACTACCCATGCATCGTGTGTTAGTTAAATGTAAATACAAAGTAGGCGCAGCATCTCTATCATAATAGCTGAGTAAATAAATGATACAACAAAGAAAGAAAGAAAGAATTAATAAACAAGAAGCGTCTTCAGCGAGCAGATAAAAAAGATCTAATCGAATTTTACCACTTATCACCTCAGTACTCCATCTTATCTCGATTAAAAGAAGGCGTACCCCTTTAGGCTTTATCATAAGAATAAAATTTTTAATAGATAAGAGCAATTACCAAGTAGAAACCTCCAGGCAATGCGGACGAGTAAGACATGCATAGTCAACTTGCGGCATATTTTCATTACCCAAGTCCAAGGTATTTGGTCAATTATAAGCCGGTTAAAGTTTCAAACAAGACATATTAAGACCGCTATTAGCTAAGATCTTAAATGGCTTTATTAGATTTCCCCAGTTACCTTGGCAAAACCTTCTCTTGGTTTTCGTTCGTAAAACGTAACGTAAGCATCTGAGTCGATCTGATCATAGTTTTTCGAAACACAAACTCAAGTCGATGTACTTGATATATTTGACAGTAGCTGATTCCCGTGGTTACCTGGAGATCTAATTTTCACCGTCTCAATGGCATCATGAGACTCTCTACTTTCATTGCCGGCTGAGTATTTGTCTTCTTCTGACAAAGAAATAAAAATAAAATAAAAAGAAAAGTCCCGTCGGTTGTCTGCTGTCTGTCTGTCCACTGTAAGTCAGTCGGTCGTCGTCTAGCGTCGGCCCTACATAGCCATCATATGCACACCCCTTCGTCTCAGCCACAGCGGTGGCAGCTCGCGGTTAGCCACTCATCGGGGACAAAAAATTAAATAGACTAAAAATGACTTACAATACAAGCATCGGCGTCGGTGCACTGTCGGCCGCGGTAGCTGCTACATCGGCAATCCCTGCTCCTCTTTCTATTAAGCCTTTTCCACTCCAATACAAACTTTAATTTCCCTTGCTGTGTGCGTAGGTTCACGTGGGTAAACGCTGTTTGCAATAATAACCTGGGATCTAATTAATTTCTCTTCCGAACAAATTTCTTAATCCGTGTAGTTTTCTTTTCTTTACTCCAATTGCGTTTACTTTGTCAAGTTGCTGTATTGGTTATTTATTTTTTTCTTTCTTTTTTTTTTATATAAATGCTTGGCTATTTCTTTTTATTATAAAACATTGTTCTGCTAAAACGTTTTTTTTCTTTATTTTTTTATTGTTTGCATTATTCCTATGCATATGTTTTTCTTTACAGCAAAGTTTTACAATCGTAGAATTTAATATGTATATAAATATTTGTTTATTTTTTTTTTTGTTTGTTTCAAAAGCACGCATACAAAAAGAAATTTTTTTTTTTTCACGGTGGATCTGTTGGGCAATATAAAGGGGGGTTCGCCAAACTGTTATCGCAGTTCTGTCGCTCCGGCGTGGATCTGTTGGGCAGGGCGGCAATATAAAGGGGGGGTTCGCCAAACTGTTAGCGCAGTTCTGTCGCTCCGGCGTGGATCTGTTGGGCAGGGCGGCAATATAAAGGGGGGTTCGCCAAACTGTTAGCGCAGTTCTGTCGCTCCGCCGTGGATCTGTTGGGCAGGGCGGCAATATAAAGGGGGGTTCGCCAAACTGTTATCGCAGTTCTGTCGCTCCGGCGTGGATTTGTTGGGCATGGCGGCAATATAAAGGGGGGGGACGCTTGTAAGGCTTTTCAGAAGCAGGATAATCCTCACCCAAAGTCGATTCTTCTATCGACTGATTGCCAAAGCTTATCGCCTTAATGAAGGCACACTTCTAAAGCATTAATTTTTTCAAGGGTTCACACACCCACACACACACAGAATGGATCTTGCGTTTTGGATGAATTCAGCTCGGCACTTAACACCTAAAACTGTCCTTCTTACAATTTTGTATTTTCTGAAGTCCTAAGCGTTCGTAGATCGTATTCCAACTTTTCTCACCAAAATTATAATGATCGCAATGCTATTAGCAAAGCATCTGAATTTTTCGGAATCGAACAAGTGCTTCGGTAATTTGTAAATGGATACCATTCAGGTGTGTATCGCTTCCCAATTAAATATTCTACTTAATACTTTATTTAGAATCAAGCACGATTTTTAGGCTCAATACAAGAGGGTTAAGAAGCGTGCCTAAAACAAAAATTATTCTTTGTTTTAGTTTAACTTTGAATTTTTAAATGTTTAAGAAAAATCAGATCAGAGACTCAGATGCTCGCTAAGAGATAAGTCATTTATAAGTTGTCTTCGATGAGAATTTGTAGAATTTATAAATGAATTCGATGGCGGCTAAGAAGAGATTTGTATGCATTGTAAGTATGGCGTGCTGCAAAATCACATAATTATTTCATTTTGGCTTTTCAAGAAAGTCGCAATTGTTTATTTGAAAGTAAAATATTTATTCATTAAACAACAAAAAAAAAAAAAAACAAAAACAAAACTTTGGATTTTCAAGCATTTCTCGAATTAATAATTGTATTTAAATAAACAAAACAATTTGTGATAAAAGTAAAATAAAGAGAGAGGGAGTATTTATATTCCTTCATAAAAAAAATAAAAAATAAAAATCCCATTTTAGTACTTCGAAGGGTAAAAACTATTTAAAAATTTTGCCTGCGAAATATATAAAAAATAAAAATTGATTTTTTATTCGATTGAAAAGCGAATTAATTTTTATTATCTTAGGAAGAACAAAAAACGAATAGAAAATAAAACAAAATTGAATATAAAAACTTTAAATCTCTTAATAAAAATGACAATTGAACAATATTAATCACCTCGTTAGTGTTCAAAATAAAAAAAGAAAGCAAAAATATTTAAAAACATTTTTCATATGGTTTTATAAAAATTTCTATTATTTTAATAACAAATATTTTAATAAATTCTTTTTTTTTTCTTTTCTATTAATCATTGCACTGCACACAAATAACAATTATTTTATATTACTTTATTTACAAATGCAATTTTATTAAAATGATATAAAAAAAATAATAATAATAATTTGAAAAGAAAAATTATTTTAAAAATAAATTGTGGATCGACTTTTCAGTAAAAAAAATATATATGATTGGAAGAACAAGGTATAATTTTCATTGTGAATTAAAAATTTTTGATTTTTCTTTTGTACAAAAATTATTGTTGCAATGTCAGGATCATAGAATACCCGAAGTCTGGAGAATTATGTAAGTGTTTGTTGTTTTTGTCAAGTAAAATGATAGAAAGTTGTGTGTACATAAATATGATGGTTATATTAAAGTTTTGGAGCGGGCGTTGATGCTTGCCTGTATGAAATGAAAATTAACAGAGAACATTACTTTCCCATGCGTTTAAGAACCATAAGAGCAATAAGAGTTATACGTACGTGTGTTCGGGATGAGCACGTATTCTTTCAATCAAACATTGCGGTTTTATTTGACCGGTACAGATTTCATGAACCGCAGTGAATAAAGGGAATCTATTGTATATAAAAAAAAAAAAAAAAAAAAAAAAAATATTTATTATAAAACTTTAGAAAATTGTTTTACATCATCGTTTTACTTCTCTTCCAATTTCTTGCTCTTCAGCATGTAATTGACTTCTTCAGCGGTAAGCGGTCCTTGAAGCTTCTGACCATTCAACAATTCAGCTTCTATCTCGGCCAATGTTTTGCCAGTCTTCACAAAAGCTTCAGCGCAGCGACGATTACGACCGCCATAGCAAGTGGTAATCAAATCGGCTATACCGCAGCTTTCGAAGAATGTTGTCAGTTTGCCACCCGGATACATGATTTCTACGAAACGTATCATTTCCATTAAACCTAAGCGAATGACAGCCGCCTTAGTATTATCGCCTAAGCCTAGACCATCTACAAAACCCGCCCCCATAGCCACCACATTCTAAAGGGAACGAAGAAAGCGTATGGTATGTGATCACAAACACAAAGGTCTCATATTAAGTCATGAACTAACCTTTAAAGCTCCACATATTTCTACGGCATCGGAATCCTGCACTACCACGACCCTAAAATTTTCTGATTGGAAGAGGTCACGTAATGTTTTGGCATATTTTGGATCACGACAACCGATCGTTGTCTCACAGAAATGTCCTTCGGCTACTTCATTAGCCAGATTGGCGCCCATTAATACCGCGCATGGTATATTTAAATGGCGCGTAATGATGTGCGAAATTAAATCAATACCCCCTCCTTCGGCTTTATCGAAACCCTTAATCAATGAAATGGCCAATGCGTTCGTCTTGATTTTGCCCAACAACATTTTACATTGACTGGGAATGAATTGATGCGGTACGACAAATATTAAAATATCAGCATTTTTGGCAGCCTCTACTAAATCAGGTACAGCAACCTATAGCAAAATTAAAAAGAAAAAAAAAAGCATATGTGCACAGTTATTATAGATCTTGTATACACCCTATACAATTTGTGGTACAAGGATATATTAAGTTTGTGTGGATGTATGCAACACCATGAAGAAGTTGAGATGTACCCATCTTTTATCATACAATTGATCTAAGCTTGTATGTCCGTCTTGCTTTCTTGTGCTCAAATATTTTGATGAAATTTGGTGCAGTGATGTACTTTGGCCCAATAATGACCTCTGTAACGTTTTATTTTGAAAAGTTGATGAATGAATAACTGTAGGGTGATATGGGGTATTCAAAGGGGGACCGCCGCTTCTCATTATACTCTTTTTACTTATTAACTAACAACAAACTGAAATGTAAAGTGCTACCGCCCACCGTATTAGTTACAGTAGCTAACGACGGCTGACAACTTGTAATTTGCTTATGTACATGAAACAACTTCTTATTGAACAAGCCTATGTTTACAGTGTTTAGTCAACAGATGATAGGCTATTGTCTACGTCAACACCATTTTTACTTATTTTTCTTTTTTACAAGGGTATCTACACTATGTGCGAGGGATTTAAGTTTCTGTTCATATTCCAAACATTAAAGAAAAAAAAATTGTAAAACAATTAAATTTTGAAACAGAATAGAAAATAGGATCAACGGTATAAACTTTGATAACCACGACCATCAATAATATATAGAAAAAACAAGATGCATTTGGGCTCATTACGTTATAATAACGGCCGAGGCCGACTGTTAAGTATCCGTCGCCGATATGCCTTTTTTTTCATAACAAGTCATACATGAGAAAAATAGATCAATGTGATCCAAATTTAGCACAATGAACTTATATGTCAATCAATTCTTCATTTTGTTTTCACTTTACTCCGAGAATACTTAAAAGATCTTATTTAGATCTCATTTCCTTATAGGGGTTTATTTTTCTTAAATACACTAATAGGAGTACGGGGTTGGAAAATGGATTTTTGTCAAGAGATTTTGTAACGTGAAATTTCTTTCGATATAATGACTTTTTCCAAAGAGGGCTTTATATGAAAAGTAATCGCAAAAATATCTTTTCTATGCTGTTCATCTGGAAAATTGGGGCCGATAGGCTAGACGAACAAATCTCTGGGAAGTAGTATTTACGTTCAAGTCGTTTATCTGCACCGAACTTATACTACATGGTAAAATGAATAACAACTTTATTGCTGGTTAGTATAAAAAGATGATCATTGTTCAGCGCTAAACATTTTTCTTTAAACGAAGTTATTAATAATTTCTCAAATGAAGTTTGCCCACGCTATTGATGTATATATTTACACATTTATGTATACATATACCATGCACTTGGCTATTGAGTTTTATTATATTTATTATCTTACGTTGTATCATAGGAAAGCACTTGAGATATTATATATAAGTTATATATATGAAAAATTGTTATCTGGAGGTAATAAAGATTTCAGTAAAAATGCGGCTAATACGGAAATACTATTACCCAGAGATCTCGGCGAGACAGAAGACATTATATTGAGTTTGCCGTAAAAGTGATCTGATCTGAATGATTATAAAAACACTCCGTCGTTGAATGAAAAACACATGAAGCTCTTTGAACAGATGGACATAAATGATTAAATCGATTCGCAAAACGGTTCTGAATCGATTGGTATAACAAGAGATGGGTCTATTTTAAGCTTTTGGGCAAGCGACGTAGAGAACAAAAAGTTATTCAGATGTTTTAGAAGCGTTGAACTAGTTGTATCACTCTTGAAGCAGACTTTGCCGATGAATGAGGAACAGCCCGTCGGACATATAAACTCACAGATCCTATACGTCTTGCAATACGAAAGCCGCACCCGCCTATCGGTTTACAATTTTTCTTTATTTCCTTTTACTTTACAACAAGATTTCTATTTTTCTTAGTCTAAAGTATCCTTGAACTGATGTGTCTGGGGTGAAAATGTAAAACATTATACCGATCCGTGATAACGCAATAAAAATATAAAACTTCTGTGTACATCTATATAAGTATGTACATATATGCATACATAAAATCAAATCTTTAAGTATAACATATTCATTATGACATAAATAATTTCCTTTCAAAATTATAAAAATGAATTTTTTCTCCGACCAAAGGTCTTTGAACTCATTGAACAAAATATTGATGCAAGCTGATATTATGTTTGTATATTTATCGCTGCTGTGACAATTAAACGCAAACATAAGCATAATAAAAATTCTATAAAAAAATTATGATAATAACGATGACGATGATGAAGCGCAAAAGTCTTTCCAAACTTAATTAAAAATTCATTAATAAACAAGTTTTTTTTTAATCTTTCGTTGTTACACGTGTCATTTATTACTTTTGTACGCGCGTTTCATTTTTGAAAATTTCAAAATTTTCGATAATAATTTTAATGATTATTTGTTGAAAATATTATGTTTTTCGAAAAAAAAAAAAAAAAAAGTAATAGATTGCATATGGAAAGACGGCAAAGCATGAAGGGCTTCTGCATTTTGTTTATGCCGCTAAACGACCTTGACCTACAGATAAAAGTATTATTATTATTACGCTCTTTTACATGTGCACCTATATGATGAAGAATGCCAATGAAATTATATTTAGATCTCTCTAATACCCACGTAATAAACAAGAGAGTCATCGGAAGAGCAAACAAAAAAAAAAAAACAAAAAAAAAAGCAACAGAAATTTACAAACCAAAGCGAAAGAGAAATTGAGAGAATTTACTCTGTTGCGCTAGAGATGCAACAAGAGAAAGTATTTGTAGTGCGAGAATATAAACAAATTATATTGCATTTCGGACAGAATACCCTGCAAGCATTTAATTGATAATCAGTAAAAGTCAACGTTCTCTTCTTAAAATTTGTATACAAATGATCTCTATTGAGACAGTATTTTGTACAACATTTCTCTTATTAATATTTTTCAAGTGTTTATTTAACATATGGCAGAGCATTTTCATATGAAAATTTACTTGAAAAAATATATACTGAAGAAGACAATTTATGCAATTTGTTTCCTTATCAGAAATAGAAAATGGTGTTTTGTTTTCTTGAACATTCATCCTAACATATATCTACGTCCTTCGTAATAAGCAAGCTGTAAATCTCTGTCATCTGGCATATCTCCTCCACTTCTTAGTAATTGGGAAAAAGTATTCAGGCAAAAAGCTATTTAAGGTTATTTTACGATATTTTTTCACCATATTAACAATCTTAAACATTTATATCAAATTTCATATGGATGAGATATTAATAGAATCATTATTATCTTTCCAATTAGTTATATAAATGACAAATGGCTTTCTGACTACTACTTCTCTCTCTCTCTTGCAAAAGCAAGCAGCAAATGGTTCTTGTTGATGCCCTGTAATATATGTACGTGCTATGGATGCTGGATTCTATAGCAAAGATAAGGAAAAAGTTAACATAATTCCCTCTTCTCTATAATAATTGTCGAATTGATTTTTTGTCAAATTAGACATCTATGATGTCTTCAAGCAAGTCGAGGAAAAGATAAAGGATAACAAGATGTAGTTAAAGTGAAGATTTTTCTTTAAACACAATGTCACTCATTAGCAGATAAAGTTTTTTCTTCACTCTATGTGCTGTAGTAAGACAAATAGAATATTCTTGCGATTAGTTCATAAACTGCTTTCTAAAAATGAAACAACGCAGTAGTTTGTTAAAGAAACTATACGAACACTATATTGCGGTTGAAGCCGGTTTCAGCCTTAAAATAGTCACAAGAATTCATTTAAATTGCAAAATGTAAATAGTTAAACTTTTGCGATAATAAGCGTATTTTTAAGGGGAAAGGCGGATTAGGGAAGCTTAGCTTGGAAAACCAGCCAAACAATTGAAGGTAATAAATATTTTCTTCACTTCAATAGCTAAGTTTTCTGAAAGCATTTCTACGTCTCTTTAGTGAAAGTGCATTCTCTTGTGTACTCAATGTCAATGGTTGTCAATGATTAGATAATGCTTGATGAAGAGAAGCAGGAAGAATTAAAAAAAAAAAACAAAAAAAAAATAATAATAAATTGAAAAATAAAAAGATAAAAACCATAACGAAAAAAACAAATAAATATAAAGCAAAACAAAGCTTTCCGTGACGATGAACTAATGAATGTTAATAAGTACGTTCACTGGGTGGTATAACAAGCAAATGCATTGCGAAAAGAGAGCAGAAGGGAGCGAGCGGGAGAAAAGTTAAATAAGAATAAAATCAATTTATTTGTATATAAAAAGATAAAAAGTTACTTGCATTGCTTTTTATACTTTTTTATATATTTAATTAAAAAAGTACCGGAAATCATCGTATTTCTTATTATCATCAATATTCATACGATCAATAATTCTATATGCACTATCCAGTTAAAATGCTACTCGTATATCTTTCAGCCTTAACTAAATAATTGAAGCAGGTCTTATAATTTTTCCATGATCGTTTTGAATTCCTTTATTAGTGGATTCATCGGGAGATCTGAGTGTTGATACTAGAACGAATTCACAAGAAGACCATAGTAATGATATTAGACTCTTCTTGCTAGTCTTACTAAGGCATAAAGCCAGACGAAAATACCCCAAAGAGAAGACATGTCAAGCTTAAGTGACAAACTTCTAATATCTAGGTTTTTACAATTTCTCTTCTTACAATTGCCGTTTATAACCGTCAGCTAATTCGAAGTCATTGCTATAATCTGCACTTAAGGCTCAAATTTAAGGACAAATTCTTTGTTCTTTGAAATAAAAAATAATGAGACAACATTCTTGCACAAAAATTATTTCCCGAATGGACTTTTAGAAAGTAATTAGCAGTTCTTCGAATGATTGAAGGGAATTTTGTAAGCCTTTTACCGTAACTTTTTTGACAGAGGGTGTCAGGAAATATATGCACTACTTAGGAAAAAGAAAATATTTCGTGATATTTTCTTAATATTATTTAAATTAAGAAACCCGTGTATATATGTACATAATACATATACACATATACATGTTCAGATGTGTATATATATAAATTGTTTAGCATATTTAGTATATATAGACGAAGATAACCTATATAATAAAAACAGTGTCATAAAAAACAATTGTCTCACATATTCCAAGAGAGGCAGACACCTGTTGTTGTGCCTGTTCGCCTGAGCTTTTATCAGTAATTAAGTCATTTAAAAATGCTTTCTGCCTCAATTAATTTGTTTACAATATTTCCCGATAACGCGTTTCCACACATAGAGAATAGACTTTGCTTTATGATGAAAGCCTCTATATAAAATTTTTAATTTTTATTAGATTAAAGTTATAAAACTTACCACATTTGCTGGTAATTTATGTCCAGGTAAATATTTAACATTCTCATGCGAGGTATTAATGATTTCTGTTAACTTTTTCCCATCGATCATCTCTTCATATACGTACATAGTGACACGATCTTCAAATTCGGGCAAAGCAGCACAATTGGCACCAACAATTTTTGCTATAGCCGAACCCCTAGAATAATTAAAAAGTTTTTTTTTTTTATTTTTTAACAATTTCTTAAGCAGATAAAAAAAAACAAAAACTTATATAATTTTAATATAATATTTTCTATTTACCAATTACCGGATCCCACGATGCAAACATTAGTTTTTTCAGACATTTTTTTCGAGTTTTTCTAATTGAAATAAATTTAATAAAGTTAGACGTTACAAAAAAAAGTTATTGTTGTTATAATTTTTTGAGCATAACTCACACTATCCCCTTCTATTTGCTAATATTACGAACGTTATTAACGGCCAAAGCAATCAACTAAGACTGATTATATTATTGTAGGCAAAGAAAGAAAAAACAAAAAAAGACTAGCGGCTGCAATTGTTGCTGGTTGAGGATTCGCTTTTAATACTAAAAGCAAA
Organism: Glossina fuscipes; assembly: GCF_014805625.2. Classification (NCBI taxonomy): domain Eukaryota; kingdom Metazoa; phylum Arthropoda; class Insecta; order Diptera; family Glossinidae; genus Glossina; species Glossina fuscipes. The sequence continues at coordinate 10,822,229 of NW_023998417.1, forward strand.
GAGTACTCCTTCTTTACTCAGCTAACAAAACTCTCTTTTAAACAAATTTTTCTTTTATTCTCTCTTCGAAAAAAAATCCTCTTTCTCTTAATCACTTTTCTAATGTGTTTGTTGTTGCGGTTGATAATCATTTAATTTGTTAAGATTAACGGATAATATTTTTTTTCTTTATGAATAAATATACACAAATTTCATATAAATTCACTTTTCTCTTATTTATTAAATTAAAAGGATTTTTCTATTTCACTAGCTATCGTATAAATGTAACCACATGTTATCGTCGTTTGTCTTCAGCGATGCTACCGCTGAAAAAACAACACAAATATTTATGATTTACTTATTTTCTTTTATATGTTTTAAGATTCATGGAAGGAACAGGCAAATTTCAGGTTGCCCTGCTTATAGTCGAAAATTTTTCTTTATAAATAATTTTGCAGAAATTTCTATTCGAGTATTTTGTTGTCTTTAGTAAATTCTATTTTTAACTAATCATTTTGTTTTACTGTGTAACAACACGACAAATACACCACGGTTGCCTTTAAAGTATTAATTGTAATAATGAATTATTAGCAGTACGATAAAACGCAACTTTTCTTTAAGGGACAGAGTGACATCATGAATGTTTTTATCGATTAAGAAGTCGTATAAAAGATTTATGTCTCATTCAAAAATCTCTAGCAAAAGACGTTCATTAACCTTGTTTACTCTTATAATAGCGGAAACAGTTTTCGTAAAAAACAATCATTCATTTTTTCTAAGTCAGTTATTTTAATAGTATGTTAACACAGTGACTTTTACGAATCGTATGCATTTGCATTGTATTTAAGTCATTATCTCTTATATATTCTGCTATAGTTTGCTATGAGGATTTTAATTTTTATTTGTTTTTTATTTCCTAAGCAAACATTTAAACTCAAGCAAAACAATGTTACTTTATCGACCATTAATTTGGCACAAAATCAGGTATGTTAAGTCGTACGGTACAGGCAAAAGTCATTGCGGCTGCGTTTGTTTGGTTTGGAATCCGTTATCTTTTATAATTTTTGGTCCATTTGAAATGCCATCCAAATCGATTTGAATTCACTGAAAGTGTATACACGCGATAGGAAGAGACCTTGTAGATATTCTCGATTTGACATTTAAAGGAATAAAGAATACTTTTGTCAAAGTAATACTTAAACTTTTTCTTTGCGTTTCACATTTCGTAGCACATTTTTGAGAACTAAGTATCAGGAGGCCCTCTCAGCAATTCCAAAGTTTAATGCTTGAAAAGAAAAAACAACGGACTCAGACTTATACAAGGCGCACATTTACTTTCGTTTCTCTGCTCTATCTCTTTTCGATTTATTGATTTAGAAAAGATTATCTTTTATTTGATTTTACGAACTTTGGAAACGGTTCGGATCGGACCACTTGCCATATAACGCCTTATATAGATAACTGTAAGGTAGTATGGGGTTTTTAATAATGGGTTGTGCGTCGTTATAGTGTTTTTACTTTCATGTTTATTATTAAGTTTTTTTCACTCACCACTTCAATCACCATACTTGCTTGTTTATGAGTACTTGGATTAATTGTGCATTTCTTCGCAAAATTACGAGTTAATATTAAACGGAAAGTGGAAGTACTGGATGACTTTTTCAACAAACTATTAATAGTAATCGCACCATTCTCGGAATAAGGTCGGCTACTAATTTCGTTACCGTTTTGCATAAAACAACAGCATACAAATTTCGAATTTTGGGAACGCGTAGTCGTTAATAAGTTATGGCGAAGTACTATACCAAGAGAGGCCATGATTATGGGCGCTGTTTTCTTATATCCAGGCATTTTTACATATGGTCCGAAATTGTATTCTTTTAATTTTTCAAATTTTAATTTTTTACTCTAAAATTAACACAACTAACAAAAGCTACTCTCCACTTTTTAATCGAAAATTGAATACCCATCACCGCCTGCCTCCTAGCGATAATAATAAAATTAAAAGTATAATTTCTTCTTAACCCATTAGAGACACTATGGAAAGTTTTGTCTACATTTTCTATAGAAAATGTCAAAATAGAACGCATGCCACGGGAATGCTTAGAAACACGATAATCTGTCGAGCGAAAGCTTTTTACGCAATGTCTTTTAAAATGAGGAAAATGTTGTTAAAGGGTTAATTTACAAAAAATCAAAATACTTGAATTTGACTTGCTTGAAACTTAAGAAAAATTTTGAACATTTTCGAAACCCCTCTAGGCTTTTTGCGCGCATATGGTCCGAATTTAGTCCTGAGTAATTTACATAAATCTTTTTCTCTTTCCATCTGTCCACCAATCGCGCGTATTCTTGGCAAGCTTGAAAATTGAAGTCAATTTAGTTTAAATTCATTTGAGATGCAATAGGAAAATGTATGCGCAAAACACTGCCACTAAAATCAGTTATGTTATTCGTTTGTGTATTGAATTCCCATAATATTATTCTCTACACATTTACTTTCCCAAATTTGAAAGCCGAATGAACCGATTAAATTATTTTTATATTACATTTTTATATTTTAACAGAAATTTTGAATTTTCTTAATGAATTTTGTGTTTTCTGATTAAATTTTATTCTTAACTGACTTTTTTTTTTTTTAAATAATTGACAAATGTACAGAGTTGCTATTTGTAAATTAGAAAAAAGTATTTATATGAATCTGCTATCATTTAAAATTGTTTTGCGAACTAATAGTGCCCTGTAACGTTATTTTATCTTAAGGGGAAATAAGAACATTAAGAGAGAGATGAGGTGATGAAAAGAAACCAAAATTTAATTTGCTTGCTTGCTTTCTTGAAAGGGAAAGGGAAGGCCTTTCACTATCCGCCCTACCTAACGGTCTCCTTCGGCTTCTGACTTCTTTGGGAGACTCCCCTAATCTAGTATCCTCTTTTTTGTAAGCGAAATTGGATGAAGCGTAGACTTAAACTCCTTGCTTGAAACCAATTCCAATGAAGTGTTTAGTCTACAATTAGAACTAAGCCGGCAGCGTCTTCTATCTGTTTATATGTGAAAAGGTTTGCTTTCTAGAAACCCAAACACACACTTAGTACACTCCAAGTCTGCATGTAGTGGGCATGAAGTAATTCGATTATTAGGTCTCTTCCACACATTAAGATCAACATTATGCTCCCATTTCAGTTGATTTATGGATCACTATAAGCCTTACTGTACCTTCGTCCATTATACTGTAAGTGCTTGCCATAGACTGTAAGTGGTGTGCTTCATATCTTTCTTTGTGATCCTCTCCATATTCTAATTTCATTTCAAGCATACGTATTGACTTGATTATTATGAAAATGATGTAATATGCAATTGACTCTGTTAATTTCATAAACGCAAACATATTTACAATATTATTAATAGCGAAAGTTTGCATTTCCCAAATATTAGAGAATTTGATTTTTTCTGATGATGATTTTTTGTCTGCAAATAAAGAAATCGTCAAATCAAGTTTTATCTATCATTTTATCATTATCTTCATTTTTTCTACGAATGAATTTGCCTGACTGTCAAAATGTAAACAATGTATGAATCGTTCTTACGATTTTTATCACTTTAACGAACCGGATAAGTCCAATACATACATTGTAGAGAATGTCATACTTGCGATTGCTGATATGTTTATGCATTTTAAATGCAAACTTGATGAATAATACTTTATAACGCGTAAATACTTTCTAAGCAAGTCTTAAATTCTAAGCTTAAGCAGCAACTTATTAACTTAACATTGTTTTCATTGCAACAAAGAAATCCACTGTGAATAGTTTGTAGGTTTAATAAAAATATTAATAATATTGATATGCGTATGAAAATAATAATCCGAGCATGCACGCATATATATGCGCACACAAACACACATCTTCATAAATATATGAATTTATTTTCAGATGCATACATACGTGCATCTTATTGAAATAGAAAAAAAAACAAGCTGGTAAATATACATAAGAAGAAAAAGCTAAAAACGCAAATTGCTTCCTAGTATCGAAAATGTCAATAGAAAACAAAAAAAACCTTTAAGCGGAAATAGAAAACTAATCAAAAATTTACTTAGAAGGTAAATTTTTAAAAATATGTTTAAAAATATTTTATATGTAAATTATTGAACTCAATTTATTTGTATGGAATATGGGTGAATGATTTCAAACACGAGATAACCGCGTTATTATTAATTTTAAGTTGTTTGTTATGTCCACGCAAACAGACGTTTGTTGATGTTGTCGATGTTATGCATTGTTATGATATGTTCATGACACGCTAATATATATTATCGTCGCTACTTCCGAAGAAAGGTGCATTTGCACAGTACTCGTAATTTTGCTCTATAAGTTGAACATCATTTTGTCACACATTTGACACACGGCTCGATATACTTGGAACACAAACCACCTCCAAAAATACATAAAAGTATAAGAAACTTACATATGTAGATAGCAAGGATATGGACTAAAAAAGTATAAATAGTCGATGGAATCATTGGAGAAAACGATGTGGGAAAGCCAATTAGTCCAAATAATTTTGCGGCTATTAAGCTCATACATATTCAAAATTCATACCAGAGCAGATATAATTTTTCTTTTACTTTTAGGTCAAAAGGCAGTTTACCAAAGAAAATCAAAAATACTTAAGTAATAATAAATAATTAATCGAGTAAACGTAAAGCCGCCCATGGTTCCGTTAATTGTTGGTGAATACCTCCACCAAACGAAATCATCTCTATATCAAATTTGTTTTCTAATTTGGCGAAGGAGTTTTCTAGTATTTTCCTATATATAGATATTCTCTTACATTTATAATGAGAAGTGAACCTCGAAAATATATTGGAAGACTAAACTGATTCGCTCCGTTTTCTTATCGTCAAAATGGCATTTATTTCAGGACAAAATTGATAGACAACCAACTAATAAAAGTATTATCCATGGCTCTTAGGCAATTCTTGAAGGCAATGCCAAAAATATTGTTTCGTTTTTCGCGGCTATCCCCAAAGATCGCCACAGGAGCAAACAAAAAATCAACCACTGAAACCCGTGTTAACTGAAAGTAGAAACCACTGCTGATAACAGCGGGGAGAGTGAGATATTCAAGCTTAGATCTGGAAATACTTCCTGAGCGAGTTTTGCCTTCAAGCTGAAAACTCACGTTATAATGGGGTTTGTGATGTTACTACCATTTTTGTAGAGATTATATAAATTATTGTTGATAGCACCTCTTACTGATGATGATTTTATTTATTTGCAACGAACCGTAATACATCGCGTCTAGTTGACCGATCAAAATGTCCCTGTCTTTGAATTTGGCGGCGCACCTGTCATCCTTCCAATTAATCAGGAAGAGTACAGTTTCCCGAAAAAAATTTTTTTTTTGGACAAAAGTACACCTTTCAAAGTAGTACACTATTCAAAGCTCAAAGCAACTATGTTGTGAATGCTTCGTCGTGATAATTTATATAAGTGCGGGCAAATTAAAAGAAGAAGTCACAGCCCACATCCTACAGTATTACTTACACGCCATCTTAGGATCAAACTGACTTGTACACGCAATATATCCTGGATATCTCATAACTGAGTTCATTTCTTGCCCTAAGACTATTTTTCGTCAAGCTTTGTTTTTAATAACTCGATTCATTTGCCGGCTTTGTGGGTTCTTGTTGTGCGACGCCGTTTTAGTAGAACCGCAGAAACCTACACAGAAATGTTCAGCCACTAAGACAAACATTTACTAGGAACATCTGAGAAGTTTAAGGAAAATTGGCTAATGTAAGATAAGGAATCCAATCCAATATCCAATGCTATCGATGCCGTTTGCTTGCCAATATTATCAAGCTTAAGCAAAAGCTGACGTTTGCAGATTTCCTTCATTTTAACGATTCCTTGAAGCTGATTGAACCTTTCCTTTAGCACTTATATGAACTAACTATGAAAGTAAGAAAGTTATAATCCTCCGACGAGGGGAGCTATAATGGAATACTCTCTATGCTGAAGAATTGTTTTAAACATAATCCAAAAGATATTGAGACACTTTCACTATGCAAAAGCTTTTGCGGAGGATTTCTCAGGCTTATCTGTTCCTAAAATATATTCAGTGAGAAGACAAGTTAAGAGGAAAATTCACTACATCTTCATTCATTACAATTATGGGCGCCTGAGATGGACCCAATGCCGTTGTTAATTAAACCAAGTTTATTATGCAAAATGTGAGCCTAATCTGAGGATAATAAAAATATATGAACCCTTTCTTTAATAGTGTGGTTAGCAGTTATCTTCGAAATAATCTTTAAAGAAACGAAGAACGATAAAGAATTTTGATAACGTTTAGTATGTAATTGCGAAAGCGTAAAATAAAATATTTGCAGTTACGTGAAAACTTATCGTAACGTTTGTGGCTGCCGAAGTGCGAAAAAGGCGGACAGATATTCTCAAGGTTAAATCGTTTTAACATTTCATACGTGTTCATGTCAGCGCAGGGCAGAGTGAATAAACAATTTAATACACTTTCCGATAATGATTATACCGTTGTTGCTGTTGTTGCTATTGATTAAATATTATTTAACAATTGTTGTTGCCGATGTTTTTATATAATTCATAATGTACACTGATTGCAAATGTGTTTGTTGTTGCTGATGAAAACAAAAAGAAAAAAAAAAAAGTAATCAAAAAAAATATTCAAAAAAAATCTAAAGTTGAAAGAACTTATTTGCACAAAACTTTTCAAAATCAAGGACAACATGTTCATTTGTACAAAATTTTCTGTAATATTGATGATAATTTTGATGATGCCGAACAATGTGTTCTGTTCGTGCGCTTCACTTTTTTTTTTTAACACTTGCCTTTAAGAACAAGTCAAAGAATAAGGAAAATACTAAAAACACACGTAAACATATGATTGTATTAAATGTCTCAGGATAAACAAAAAAAAAAAAAAAAAAAAAAAAATTCAGAGTAAAATAAATGCAGCAACATAATAATGTTTAACTATTTTAATTGATTCACAATCTCTGACAAAACTCTTTTTTTAAAGGAATATTTTCTTAATATTTATACATATATATATATATATTTTATTTTTTTTTTTTTTTGATTCTACAGTAACCTTCAGATGCACTTAACTGGTGGTTTAGGAAACTAAAAGTATACATGAACATACACAGCCACGCTTACAAATTCATATATTCATTTATTCATATATATGTATATGTGTGTACATATAAAGTTATTATAATGACGTTGATTTTTATGATCTTTTCTTGTGGGTGTCATTAAAAATTGCTCAAGCTGAAGTTCACAATGTTATTGACCAGTCTTATATACGCACAAAATTGAATTTGAAGTAAGCTAAACGTTTTTAACCTCAACGTTTATTCAATGGATTGATACGAGAAAGGCAAGCAAGAAAAAACAAGTAAAACAAAAAAGCAAGTAAAAATATTGTAAAGCTCCAGGGCTCACCATTAAATATCTTTTACTATTTCGCTTAGCACGGTATGTGGGAAGTGCTGAAAAAGTCATCCGATCCGAATCCATTTCAATGCCATTCTTTCTTGGCCGAACACACGTGCCGGTGTGCCATTCTTGTCAACATATATAGAAACTAGCGACCTATATATTGAACACAAACCTACAAGACAGACAGACAGACGGCAAGCTTAGATTAATTCAAAAAGCAATTCTGAATCGATCGATATATTTCAAGTCCTTCTGGGTGCCGTAAACTCCTGCACAAACTTAGTTTTCTAGTAACATAAATAGTGTAGGGTGCAAAAGAAACAATAAGCGTAAATAAATGGTAAAGCTTGGCCTTATTCCTAGGAAATGATGCTGCTTATAATGCCATTATTGCTACCACTACTAGCTCGGTATGTATTAGTCTTTTCACTACTTTCAGTTTTCTAACTTCGCCATCTTCTGCTTCTATGTTTGCCTCTACTTCTCCCATTTCTATATTGACTACCACGTTTAGATCTATTTTCAATTCTATCTTTGCTTGTGCTTCTGTTTCTAATTTCACCGGCACTTCCGTTTCCACTCCAACTTGGAGTTCACCTCCATGCTGGTCTTCGATCTCTAGTTGTTGTAAAAAGAAGAGAGTAAATATTAATGCGAGAATTGGAACGTGAAATGCGAAATTAAAAGTGAACGCAAAAGAAACGTGAAATGGACCTAAAATGAAATGAGAGAGAGAGAGAGAGAGAGAGAGAGAGAGAGAGAGAGAGAGAGGGAGAATTCAAACGTTAGCATTCTACATTTCACAAACGTTATTCTGAAGATCGGCGTCTACGTCTATTTCTTTTTCTTTCCTCTATTTTTGGGCTATTATTCGTCTTTCTCCCTTCATTTCATCTTTTACTTTCATTGCTTTAGGCGTTTATTTTGTACGTATTTTCATTTCTTTATTTCTGTTTCTATTCCGTTTCCTGTTCTTACTTGTATTCCTGTTTTACACATTATTTCCACTTGTAGTGTTTTATTTCCATCATTGTAATCCTATCCACTTCTTATACTCTCCCGTAACGATTGTAATAGTGCCGCATGCAACTAATCAATGGCGTATTAATAGATTATATTCAGTAATTTTGCATAAGGATGGAAAGCCCGTTACCTAATTGAATCTGATTAAAATGGTAGACCGACTTCTGTCCTGGAAACTTCATCGCATCATCGGCAGAAGCAGACAAGTTGAAGATGTGTCTGCCTGAATCAAGCATTTGCAGCCGAGATCAATGTATAGAAAAACACCTGCACAACCTTTAGAGAGTAGACAACAAGCATTTCATCCTTTAATAGGGAATGTATGCTCCTTTCAAGTGATCATTTTACTTGCATTGTTGTGATGATGACGGTTTCCTTAATAAGCTGCTTGTGTTGTCATGCGGAAATGCTTTAGTCCTCGTACTTGAGAGAAAAGACATAATCTAAACTTCTTCACTTTTGCTGGCGGCAGTAAACTGTACTGCACAAGAGCTATACCAAGAGAATCGATTGAAAAATAAATAACAATTCTTTGTAAGCATTGACAGTGTTTATATAATATGCGGAAATCATCATCATTATGAACATTATATAAAGAGAAATGTATTTTCGTATAAGCACAAATTACAATCAGAGCAACTTTTGCTTCTTTTTATTGGAGCTAAGCTATAAAGTGTCCGCAATTGCTTTTATAAGGCATGAGGCAGCGCTTTATTGTACAAAGTCATTAAGAATTTTTCTCTTGAACAGCTTGCATATTTGAAGATTTCAAAGTATTTTAGAAATTTTACACAAATCGTTTGTGAAGTATTATAAAAACATTAATGTCTCTAGGCTAAGATGCAAAGATAATTAATTAAAAATGATTAAATGATTAATTAATTGAAACATCATTGAATGAAATTACATTGAATTTCATTCTTGTTTTATTGTATTATTTTAAATGTAATTAAAAATTAATTTGCTACCGTCAGTCCAAGTTTCCAGTGTCAACAAGATCGTTTCATCTTTCCCGGAATATAAACGCACGCCATCTTTGCGTATTAAGCGAACACAAAATAAATTCCAATAAATTCTCTATTGTAACTTTCGGTTTTAAACTATTCCGTGAATTTGTTTATAATGCTAATTACTGATCGATTTGTTTTATTAAATCAATCGGATTGATTCAGGATCGACTGACTGCAACAATGACTCTCTCTCTCTCTCTGAGTAATAGACAGCATTAATCTGCAATAAACTCTAACAAAAGCTTATTTAATAAATTGGAGTAAAAAATTGTATGATCTGGCAAGACTGGTCATGACTTATCCTATACCTATCTTATGTTTCTCATGTTTCTTAAATGAGACGTTGCATGGAGAGTGACGGTAAACATAATCCAATGCCAAGTGCAAGTAGAATAAAATAATACCGTGAAAGAAATTAGACGGAGGGACGGGCAGCTAGATATGCTTAGATGTACACAGACAAGAAGATAATCATCTTTCAAGACTTTCTGTCTGCATTTCATACATTTGCGCAGACATATGATATAACGTTATCGTAAATGGCATAGAGTATAAGAGATAAACAGGTTTTACTTCGGCAAGGTCGACTATTACGTGAAGGAGAAATTTCTCAATATTTTATTTCTTTCTTTTCTTTTGTGTCGCTTGAGCATTCACTTTATCCACTTTTCAGCATGTGTTCGCAATCCCATGCCCAAAAAGGCGAGTTGTGTACACGCCTATCATTTAATATTTACAAGAGTTCATAACCAGATCTTCTATACGAATACCTCTCGCCTTCTTTTTTAAATACAAAAAGGCAAATTTCCCGAGTGAAACCGAAGGAAGGTGCATCTTAAGGAGATGAAAAGTCCTACCTACCATCATTGGCGCAGGATGAAGCATGCGCTGAATGCGATAGGGCATAAGAGGCGCAGTTTTATTGATCAAATTTTAACTCTATTGTCTGGCTTAAAATATTTTTTATTATTTTTTTTTTTTTTTTTTTTTTTGCTTGAGTTTAACAGCATTTAGATAGAACCGTTATAGTTGATGGAATAAAATATGATTATGCCACGTTGATAAACCTGTTCGAGAAATGGAAATGCAAATGGAATTTTTTAAATATAATTATACATTCTATTATATATGTGTAAAATCAAGAATCATGCCTACTTATTAAGTATTTATTTCATATTAAAAACAAATGAAAACGTAACCGGGCAAAGAGGTCGACCATTACATACACTACACCATTTTGTCTAACACAACTCTTCATTCATTTCCATCGAGAGGAACAAGTTGTGGCCGGGGGAAACAACATACTGTGAATACGACGAATGGGGTAGAATATATAATTGGATCGCCCCCAAGTTTGATTGACGATGTTTGCGGTATATGCGCTAGCGTTGTTCTGCTAAAAGATCATTTTGTCATTTCTTTTGGCATATTAGGAACATTTGAGTTTCAATGTCCGGCTCAGTTGTTGTTAACTTTCTCCAGCGATGGTTCCTTAGGGCGGAGTAGTTGATAATAGATAGGTGATCTCACCAGATGAACAGCATGAGCGTTGAAGTCGTTAGCCAGGTTTACTCCACGATTTTTCACGAAATCCTTCAGATTGTGTCTTTGAAGAAGTTGTTCGCATATAAAAAACAGCATCTCTTGGCTTGAATTACGGAATACGGAAGACAATTTGCTTGCTTTTGCGATATACTTATAGGTCTGAGTCGCTTGTTGAGTTCATCTCATGGTTTCAGAGAGCTCCCCTTGAGTCTGTCATGAATCTTGGTCCAATAAGGTCTGATTTTCCAAATAATTATGGGATCTGCTCTCGGAAATAAGACATGGTGCAACGTAGAAGGTACGGTGGGATACTATAAAGTTAAACAAGGAAAGCTGTTTTTAATTTTCGTATCATGAGAAATTCGAGATATTTGGTCGCTGCGCAAGCATTTATTGTTTATTTAAAGGTTACTATATTAAACTTTCCTGCCTACTGCTTCGTCATGGGAAAATTGTTCCCTTTCTTTATATATCAAATCTATATTAAATCATTTTTACAGGCAAGTGATCGGCATATTAGAAGTGGGTACCTTGGCAAAGTACACTTAGCCATAATTTCTTAGCAAATTTTTCCTAATTCATTTAAAGAAAAGGCTTTAAAATTTTAGAGCTACAATCTGCAAATATCGTGAGAAGGAGGCTGATTTATCTCATCGAAAGATACTCATAAGAATTTGAGATCACATTTGTTGTTTTTACATTTCCTTTAATCTTAATTTCTTCTCCATAAGATTTATTACGAGCACATCTTTGATATTTCTAAGCGTTGCAAACATTTCCAATAATCTAATGTACTTTTGTGGTGGGTATAAGAGTTTAGAGAAGATCAGTTTCTAAGAGTTTAGAGAAATTAAGTTTTTGCTAATATTGCAGTTTCGTTTATAACAAAAACAAAAAAAAAAAAAAAAAAAAAAAGCGAAAAATATCTTAGCATTCAAGAGATAAACGATGTTAACAAAATATTAATTATTCAAGTCTTCGTGAGACCATGCTCACAATCATAATATTAAGGGATTAAATTCGGGTTAGGAGAGGGTGAAAAATTATAGAGATACTGACAGGTGTATATTATTGTTGTATTAGTATGAGTTTCAAGTCCTAAAGCTTAACGCTCTTGCAACGCCAAGAGCATAAAATTGATCAAATGAGTAATATTCATATTAAGTAAGCTCTCTGCTGTGCTCAAAATTCTTTTTTAACGACTAAACTCAATACATGCGATCAAGACTTTTAGGCAACATATAAAAGTAAAGTAGCAAAGCGTAATAAAACTTATTTCAGTGATTTGGATTTTAACGAAAACGTTGTTGGACCACAATTTCATAACAAACGCTATACAAGACAACGCAGCACATATATATTTATATATATATATATATATATATATAGCACTTAAATATTAGCTGAAGTGTTGTAAAGCTGGTGATTAAAAAGTGAAAATTTCGAAAATAAATATATCGAAAATATATATAGTAATAATAATCAAAAAAACAAAAAAATTCATATACAAATATTTATAAAAAAAAAAAAGAGCTTCAAATATTGCAAAGAAATTAAACATTAAAGGAAATTAAAAAAAATAAATAATAAAAATAAGTTTAAAAGAAATATACATATTTATATATATATATATTAATATAGGAGTGTGTATGTATACATATATATAGAGCTATATACATATATATATATATGTTTATTCATACATGAAATTGTAAAAAAAATTAAAAATTTTGAAAATAAATTTATTTAAAAAATCGGTGCTCTATTCCAACTAATGCGACAAAGAGAAAAAGAAAAGGAAATTAATAATAACACAAAAGAAAAAAGTTTAAGAATTGTCTAAGAAAACAGTTTTTAAGCAAAACTATAAGAAAGAAGAAAAATAATAATTATTAGTGCAATCAAAGTGTTTTCTCCTCAAAGGATATTGAAAATTTTATGCAATCCTTCAAAACACATAGCTAAGAAAATACAGTTATAATAATAATAATAATAATAATAATAAATAAAATCAAATTAACTATGGTGAGTTGCGAATTTTTAATGATATTTTCTGCAATTAATGAAAAAAAAAAAACAATTTTTATTTATTTATTCTTTTTTAAATGTTTACCAAGTTAGTGGCGTTGCTCAATACCTTTTAATGAGTAATAATCGTTTTTATAATTGTTTTTTTTTCTTTTTCGTCTTTTATTTTTTTTATTTTTCTACAATTCTTAAGATTTTTATAATGATAATAAGAAAGATAATTTTTGCTTTCTCATCAAAAGTAAAAAGAAACAAAAAAATATTACAAAAAATAAAAAACTCAAGTACCTTGAATAGAGTACAAGTACATTATTAGCGCTCGGTGTGAAACAAAAAAAAAAAAAAAAAAATGTAAAAAAAAAAAGTAAAATTGTTTTTGTGCCATTTTTGCACTAAACTGCTGACAGACAACACATTTAAATATAAAACTTTCTTAGGAAAACCCTGAGCTGAGAGAGAGAGAGAGAGAGAGAGAGAGAGAGAAAATTGTTCACAAATTTTCCCAAGTTTATATCTAAGAACTTTATAGCGACCTTAGATATGTGTGTGATGCCCGCGCAAATGGCTCTCTAAAGCTTCGCACAAAGGCACATTAGTCTTCCTATTGTGTTTGTAACCTTAAGGAGGAGCAAGCATAATAGGTCTGATTAATAGAATTTAAAAATTGTTTATTAAAAATTTTAATATAAAATTTTTTAAGACGCGGCATGCTCGCCTACTACTTTCAGACTTTTGCAAGACTTGAAAATTTCCAAAGTTGTTAGCAATTACTTACAACCTGAAGCAAAATCAAAGGCCATCGTCACTTCAGACGCAGGTCTTTTAACCCGCACTTTACTAATAAAAAAAAATTATCTGCAAGGTTCATTTATAAACTTGGGTTCTCTAGGGGAATTGTTTTAGAAAGAAATTTGTTTAAAAAATGTATTCCGTCTTTTTATCAACTGTTGTAACGTTCACCACCTTTGAATCATATGAGAAGCAATGAATTGGTTTTCCCCCCCTTTAAAATTATAAATAAAACAAAACAAATGCTATTCGAAATGCAAATATTTGTCCTTTTGTGTCTTTCCTCTATTTCGTTAATTAAAGACAATGACCATTAGTTTTATGTTGAAATCATTCAAAATCATTGATCAAATATATATAATTTTATGATATGTGTGCTTTATTGTGTAGAGATTTTGTATATATATGAATGTTTTTTCGATTTTTTATTTTTTCTTTTTTTTCTTTTTTTCTTTCAAAACCAGTTAAAAAATCTTTTGAGTTTGTAGGAAAAAAAAGAAAAAAAAAAAAATCAGGTTTAATTTAAACAAATAAATACCAAAAATATGATGAAATTTGGCTTAAAAGAAAAAATAATTTACATTCATTAAAAGAAAAAAAAAATTTAATGCTTTATTAAAAATGGGTTAAGTTTCTCAAATTCTATTAAGTGAAGTGTTTAGAAAATATTTGAAGAAAAATTATAATTATGCATCAAAAGTTAAATCATTTCGTTTCACTTGACGCGATACCTTGGACTTGAGTAATTGCGTTAGGTTGTAACTTGTTCATGTATTAAGAATTTTCACATGTCGCTTTTGACATTTGACCTTGAATCCTGTTAAGTCGTTTAAATGAATAAAATATTTTGTTAAATCATGTATAAATGTATATGTTCAGGTCATAAGGTTTTTTATGAAGATTTATAAATCAAAGACATTTCTACTTAGCAACTACTTGGCAACTTTTTGCAAAGATTTATTTATAAAATTACAAAATTTCAAAAAAATAAGAAAAAATAGAAATCTTCTCCTTGCAAACTAAGCTGTACTTCTGCTTACTTAAAACACTTAAAGCAGTAACAGTTCATTAAAAAGTAGAAATTAAAAAATAAGTAAAAGAAATTCCTTCTAAATTGCAACTAAGCTAAATTTCTGCTTACCCGTTTTGCCTTTTTGTCTTTGCAAAATTAAAGAGTCCAACAAGATGCACTACTTACGCAAAGGGTTTTACTAAGGACTTTGAGCGTACATTTTACAAGGTTCCTGATCCTCTTCCGTCCAATGACGGGGATAAAGAAAATATAACTTATGCAAAAATTTTTTAGAAAACCTTCTCTCACTCGAAATATAGATGGCATAGTTTTTATCTTAAACTTTGACCCTTTCTCTCATTTTAAATATGTCCTTGCATAATCGAGACTATATATATATATATATTAAATTTCTACGGATGTATGCAACATCCAAAAGCATTTAAGGTCGATCGATTCTTCAAACCTATCAGCGTGTTCGTCTGACATCTGCTAGCTAAGCAGCAAATTTTCAAAAACTTTTGATGAAATTTCAATCGTTGAAAGAAAAAAATATGTGTTATAGTATTTCTCAATAAAATTTGGAGTAGGTTGGCATTTACTATATGAACTATCGAAAATTTAATTGCGTTGGGACCATTTTTTCGATCCCATCCGGTATAAATATTTTTGTAGATAAGTAAGAAGAGTTTAATTTTGTAGTACTTAACGATGAATGTAAAAAATATACGGTCCAAAGTCTCGGCAACTCAGGTCTGGTCCTTAATAGAGCAATTCTGCTTTTTTGGCTTAGTCGTAATATTTTAACTTTACTTTTAAACGAGCATTGTTTGGTTTTTTCATGCCCAGCACATCAAGAGCTGGCACTTCTTCAACAGTGACACGACCGAAAGAGATGGGTTGTTCATAATTTTTCCTATGCGTTAGGGGACAGCTTTGTGTTTTGATGGCATTTAAATTTCCCATGTTTGCCTAACCCCTTTCAGATATTTTTATGAGGTCCCGATTTAGAGTGTCATTCATCGTGCAGCCTTTGTTCTGTATCTCGTAGCTGCATGGCTTCTTACTGGAAGAAGGAAAACGTTTATGGTTTTGTGCAATTGATCAAATAACATAAGATTCCATATTGTATTCGCTGTACCAACTTCAATCCAACACAGGAGGCACCAACACGACTGAGAAACTTAGTGGAGAAGACCCAGGATGTTACGCCGTAAAGGAAATGCCGTTCATTTTGTAAATTAAATTAAATTTACTTTAACATTATTTAGCTTTTCATTGCATATATACAGAGTAGTGCTGTGTCATCAAGTTCGCAAAATCTAATAACAAAGAATAACATTTGCGGATGTTGTTAAGCATACCTTTACGCAGTAGGGAAGGAAATTATTTTAAAAAAATATTAAAAAATGGCAACCACTCTCGCGAGATTCTGCCAGCGAGCAGTATAACTGAACCAGTTTTGAATATTACAAATAACAACAAAAAAATTATTCAATCCAATCTACACATTCCTACATCTATATAGGATTATTTAAAGATTTCGATTTTTGCGTTATTAGCGATTGTTGCAATGAAGATGTCAAATGTCGACAATTGTTCGCAAAATGGTGACCTTTTTTTTAATAAAAAATATTTAAATTAATTTCTAGAAAATATTCCATGCCTTTTATTAGAAAATGTTATTTTAAAGATAAATCGTTAAAAGCCGGAGAAGAAAGAAACGAAAAAATAGTTGGTATTATGCTGCGTACCGTTTCGAAAATTCGTAACTCCAGCAAAAGGCAGGTAAAGTTTCAAGTTCTCGTATGTTGCTGTGTGTAATTATTTTCGATAAATCAAATTTTTTAATTATTTAAAATATTGCCACACCCATAATTGTCTTTTTATGTCATTCGTAACTATGTAAGACATCATTTAAGCCAATAAGATAAAAGTGATTTTTTTTTTTTTTTGCGCAAAATATTACCATTGCTTACCGCCCCCTTAAATGATTTACATGTATAATAAATATGAGTGGCGTTAGTATTGCCGAAGTGGGTTAACATTTTCTATAATGGAAAATTGCTGAAATGGCTGAAACACTTGCACGCACTTGCACATGCGCATAATTTAAATACGCATAAACAATGAAAGAAGAAATTTTACATGCAACATATCTCATAACTTAATAGATAAGTTAGAATTTTTAAATATTTTAACTATGGCATAAATGAAAATATTTTAATTAACTTTTCGAATGAAGTTTGGCAACTTGAAGATTTTACACACACAACATATGAAAATTCCCTCCTGCTTTACCTCATTTTCTTCCCAACACTTGCTGTCTTGTTTGCATAAAGGAAACAGTGTAAAGCCGTGTGGCCGGCCATAAATAACAATAACAATAAGAAAAGAAAAAAAAAAAGCCTTAAACCCAATACAATGCTTTATAATTAAATAGTTAAAAAAGAGTTTTCAGCCTAAAGCGCTGTTATTTGTCAGTCATATGTCTTAGATTTTTATTTCCCCTTATATATTATAATTGTCTTTTTCTTTTTGTTTGGAAGCTTTAGTAAAAATGAATTTTACTTTGGCTAACAATTTTCCTAAGAATCGGCCAAAAATAAACGGCCACTGTCTGCGTAAATAACACCTTACTTTGAAGGTAGGTTATTAGGTAAATTTACTTTTCAATAACACAGCATATTAAATATCGTATACACAGCACCAGCAGCTTACTTAATGCACTTGCAATATAGCAAAAACAATAACAATATGATAACACATTACTACAACACAAATCATTATTAAAGGAAATAAAAGTTAATCAGTCGATTTGATTGCAAAGTTGATGATAACTTTGCCATACAATTGTTTTTATTATGATAGGAATGAGTACAAGTACAAGCGCACGCTTACTTATACATAACAGTATGCAAGTGCGCTAAAATTTACTACATATGCATGTTTATCATTACAAAATTAAAAAAGAAAAGAGAAAAAAAAAAAAAAAAAACTTATAGAAAAAAGAGAAAAATTAAAAAAAGCACACGGAGGTGATGACTAGCGTCGGTTGGGCGGGCGGGTGTAAGTTATAATCATAATAAACGTTTTGTTTCTTTCTAAATTTTATCTATAAACATGTGACACAATATAACAAACAAAACATTTCAAGTGTAAACACGCATACTTTATAAAGTTATAAAAAAAAAAATAAAAAAACAAGCAAGAAAGTTATATTCGGCTGTGATCGAATCTCTCATACCCGTCGCCATCACTTTCCCAGTAACTAACTAACTATACAGAAAAACCAGTTGACCATTTCAGAATACAATGCCCAAGAAACACACTTAGCTTTTCATATTCTACTCTCCAAGCCTTTTTTGTTTTAATACCCATATCGATGGTATTGTGATGAAGATATGAATCCATCCCGTCGTGGTGTCCACCATATATGTTTTGGAATTAACTCGTTTTTAGGCAGATAATATGTCTTCATTTGACATATGTAAAATAAGTCATTTCATGTATCCTGTCTTGTTTACCTTATCTCCTATCTTTCATAATGTGTGAGTAACAAGCAGAAAACCACGAATTTTTGCTTACAGAACAGAAACAGGGTTGCATTCACTTCACTATTTACTGCGGACGTTCGTTAGGCGTAGTCAATTTTTGTATTTTTAGATAGTTACTACGGCAACGCCCATAGAATATATGTTTAAATTTTCGAAGATTTTTCCGTTATAGTGTAGAAGCAAGGGGCAGAAACCCAATTTTTTATTTCTTTTAAAAAACAGAGATGTTCTCAATGGTACACTCTTTTGCGTGCAGAAATTTCCCGTGTTTCCGTCAAATTTGAATTCGATTGCGACCATGACAGCAACAACAACCGCACAGACCGACAGACCGGCATGGCTTAATCGATTCAGAATTTCACGCTGATCAAAAATATTTATATATTATATACTTTATAGCATCTCTGAAGCTTGCTTTTGGATGTTGCAAACATTATGACAAACTGAATGGATTTAAAAAAATGATAATAATAACAATAATTAGATAATTTTATTGATTTAAATAACAGTACACCGTAAACAGTTGGAGTTTTCGTCTGTTTTCGCGTAGAGCAAAGCGTTTTTTTTATTTTTATTTTCTCTCTAACTCATAAGAATAATTGATATTTAAAGTTCGTATTAAAGTGTATTTAAGTAAAAATTCTAGATTTTTTAAAGAAATTATATATATATATATATATATATATATATATATATTATAAATATATGAGTTTTAAAAAATTTATTGAAAACGAGAAAGACAACAATAAAATAAACATAACTATATTTTAAATGATTGTTACTTTAAAAGATTCGAAAAAAAAAGAAAAAAGAATTAAACAAATAACACAAAAGAATATTTATATTCATCACGAGTTGAACGTCTTCTTGTCATCGCTTGTATTGTCAGATACATATATACATATATATATATATATATATATAAAACTCTCATACTAGATATATACGGAAATCAAAATTTAGTGTGAACTTAAACGTTTTTGCTTATCAAAGTATAACATGCTTAAAAAAAAAAAAAAAAAACAAACACAAATTATGCTAAAAAGAGAAAGGATTTACAATTCGGTTAAAGCGAATCTTTTGATGTTTTGATGATGATATGCTTGTGATTTTAATGAATTCACCTCTCAACTAGAAAGTGCGCGCCCGTTTTAAATTCTTGACTAATTTTCTAGTTCATATAAGCGCTTCTTTCACTTGCCAAATCAATTAAGTCGAGAAAAACGATAGCCTTTGTTGCGGCAGAGAACGATTTTCATATGCATATGTAGTAAATTTTAATTGTTTCGTTAAAAAATGTTGTAAATAAATTTTTATCACGTTTCACATTGGAGTACGAATTGATCTCTGTAATGAATTATTTATTATGATTTAATGGCAAAAAGCAAAATTTTTATCTCTTTAATGCTATTTATGCTTATTAGTAGAGAAATTTATTTTTAATATACAGTGCAATAGAACAGAAAAGGAAAATTTCGAAATCAATTTTCTTGATCATGAGTGAAATATTCACGATATGATATTGATTGCAGCAAGTGGACGGACAGACCTAGAAATTTAATTGAATTTTTTTTTTAAGGATTTCCACTTTTCTTAACAATAGGAACAATCAAAAATTTTATAAAGCCCATCCCATCCATGTAAGTGAAAATTGAAAACACCAAACGCTACACAAGGGACCAATCCAAGATCAATTCTTTTGGATGTTTGGAAAATGTACTCCTTTTCCATTTTTAATTTTTTTTTTTGCTGGAGTAAGTACTTCTGATATTTAAATCGAAGTCGAAACAGAAGTATTACGAGCCCGAATAAGCTGCCTGTCGGAAACTTTTACTATTCGATTCATAGCCGGATGAACAAATGGATCCCAATCGATTAGAGATTTATTGGAGAGACTCTTCATGGTGTGAGTGCTTGTAAATATTTAAGCGCAAAACTGAAAACTTACTGCACATTATCTTCTCCCCCGTTAATGAATATAAAAGCGCAACGATACCCATTGCCACCATCGCTACCGCACTGCCGATTATTTACTCGTTTATTTAGTTCAACAACATTTTTCTTGTTTCGGTTTGTTTACGTTTGGCCCATAACTTAATTGTGGCTCTGCGTATATATATATATATATATATATATATAGCAGAGTATGTGTGCGTATGTGTTTATTTTGGTGCAAATACTAATCAAGATTTCGACATTACGTTGAAGCAATAACATGCTTTTAATTAGTGAGAATTTTCTCAAAAAAAAAAAAAAAAAAAAGGCGACCAAAAAAAAAAACGAGACACAACAGTAAATAAAATTAAAAGTGAATATAAAGCTTCTGTATGCGAGATTGACAATGCCTGCTGCATTCATCCATTCTCTTTAATAGGGAAGAAATACAATCGGAATGTTATTATTATTCCAAATATTGATAACATATACGTATGTAGACATATGACCTCCATTTGTGGTAATACATTTTTCTCTACAGCCTGTTTACCTTAATATCTGTATGAAAAAAAAAAGGAAAAAAAGCTTATGCGTTTTTCTTAAAGCTTTTACTTCACACATAATTGTTTACTTGCTACTAACAATCAAGTTTGTAACGCGAAATAACACAACAACAACAACAACAACAGCACACCAATAACGTTGCAATGCCCATTTCTGCATGAAGAGTGAAGTAATCAAATAAATTTTCGCTTTGATTTTATCATAATCGGCAATGATGGTAAGTGCACTGTTAGAGTATATTACACACACACACACACGCACACATTCAAATACACCCATACATTCATAAATGAATGAATATTCTCTTTCATAGACAACTTTAGTAGAAAGTTAAGTTTGCCTCCTATAAGCTCCGCTCTCAGTTGGCCTGGGTAACTCATACTCAATCAAGTTAATTCAACGACAATCACAAAAAAAATTTCATTTTTGAAAACTTGCTCAAAACAAATATAAATGAATTATTAAATTACGAAGGCAGCAACAAATCTCTATATTCATTTTGGAGTGAATTTTGAATACTCCATGCGTGCTTTACATACATGCAATTAAGAATTAAGCACTGGCCTTAAAAGCATTTCTCTTTCAATATCAGCGATTTTTGAGATCGTTAGTTAGTTGGCAGTCTTTTTTCATGCATTCGTACATTTTTTAATTACATATATATATATATATATCTGTACATTTATTTGAATTCATTCAATTAAGACCTAAAGACATTTTCAAAAGATACCCATGACACTTGAACACTTCACAGTTCACAGCTCTTGTCGTTAACCAAATATGAAATAAGTTACACTATTCCATAGTTTTATTTAATTTGATTAAAGCCAATAAATATTAATTTATTCATATGCAACACAATCGTTAGTAAAAAAAAAAAAGCCATAAATGTTGTGGAAGTTTTTAGCAGATCGATAGAAAGGCGGTTTTTACAAAATGACCAACACAGCTGGCTTTGCTTGGTTTAGAGATGCTGACTGCTTTTAAGCAAAGTCGATTGACCCCTTTTCCAATCAGTGTTAGTAGACATTCTTTATTGTAATTGGCAATCATTGATTTGCATCAACACATACTGGCTCCTTCTCGAGTTCCCCGTAATGCGCAACGAAATAAGTTAAGCTAACAAAGTTCAATATTAATGGCGACGAATTGTACCAATTAAGATCACTGCATTCATTCATCGTAAGATGGTTCTATCTTACCGCAACAACACCTTAACTATTGAAATGTTTCACATTTTTCTTACCCGCATGGACTCATGTACTTAACTACATGTTGCAGACCATCAGATATTGAGAAGTACTTTGCGAAATTTCCAACTCCAGCCGGAAGTAGTGAATGTATTTGTTTTTTTCAAACTGACTATAGAGTGCAACATAACTGTTTATTCGCTTAGTTGAGCTATTAATAATTGTTAAGATACATGGTTTTGCTTTTTATCGTTAAAATCTTAAATCAAAAAAAATTTAATTACTTTCGGGAACATAATAAAAATATTTAAAGATATAAACCTTCGTAGATTTAATATAAAAAAAAAAAAATAATAAAAAAAAAAAATATTGAAAAAATATATCATAGTATCGCAGCAGACAATTCATTTTCTTTGTCTCCGTTATTATTACTTTTTTTTTTTTATTCTTTTTTATTTGAACTAACGTTTTGTTGAACGATTTCAATGATATCGCTTTGCATTCAAAACGATTTAGTGATCAATTTGGATTCGTATTTGTATGCATACTTTTCTTTTTGCCAGTCAGAAGTTGTCCCCTTAGGGCTTAGGTTTCTTAAAGCCTGCTCTACTTAACCATATATATATATTCTTTACCCCCATTTGTCTGTCTAGCTATCTGATCTCGGGAAAAATCTCGAGATATTTCTGGACTGGAACTAATAGTTTGATCTTTTTGATTGCTTTACTTATTACTTGTATTCGAGTAACTGAAAACAGAACAAAAAAGCCAAGGTTTGAATAGGACTTACGAGATAGTGACAGATATAACTACATTTACTACGTACGTTACATCTATGTACTTGAGTAGACAGGAGGGTATATAATAATGACAGTATATGCTAATAACTACTTTTTTTCTTTATCTTGGTTTCTAGGTCTTTTTTGTTTTTAGGTATTCCCGCAATTTAAGCGGATTTTTTTCTTTTTTTTTTCTTTTAGGTTAAATAAAAAACAAGAAATCATGTTAAAAAGACCCATACACGAGCATATAAAAACGTAACATTAACGGGCTACAAGATGAGAAATAATATACCAGTTATTGTCATTATAAGCATAAGCTGCCAAATTTAAACCATACACTCCCGTATAAAACAACAACACAAATAAACATCTTTTTGAAGAGATACCAGAAGTATGCGCAGTGGCCTTGTAATCAAAAACAGCCAGGCCAGCACATACATGTGCGCATACATTTGTTTTTTTTTTTTTTTTTTTTTTTAACTTTTTGTTTTTATGCGATTCATATACAGCTTACAACATCAGCTTGATGAACAATCAGCATCTTCATCAGCATCATAATCATCATTTTCATTATGATCATTATCACGACTAGCGATAGTAGTATCATAAATATGATAATGGAGTGTACACACATATTGACTTGCACACCGTACACCACTAGTTAGTTGTATGTATAGTTTTATCTACGGCACATTATTTCTCTCAACCATAACTACATATTACTTATGCACATTTAAAAAAAAAAAAAAAAAAAAACAACACCAAATATTTACTATTCTTTTTCATGTGTATGTCTGTCTACTCGATGCTGTGCGAGATTTGAGAAATTTTCTTTGCTTCGCTGCTTGGGTGTTGACCAATAATGGCTAATATGTCTGAAGATTGTGACACTCTTTGTAAAGCTTAGAAATGACGAGTCGAAGAAAAAACTGTATTTGATTGATGTTAATTTGAATTTAATTACAAATCAAATGATTTATGTTTCAAAGTTTATTGTAAAAATATATTAAAAAAATTGACTAAATTAGTTAAAAAAAAAAGTTTTACAAACGTAAAAAAAAACGACAAAATTTGAATAAATTCACATCACGTGCTCCCCGAAGACTCTCGGCGAACTTTGAAATTTTTTCTTTCTAACATCTTCATATCGCATTGGGTTCACAGAATTTCATACAATAAAAACGAAGATTAAGTTTGTTTAACAAATGAAGTGTTTCTCTTATTCTTCTTCTTTATTTTTTTTTTGTAAGAGAATATTTCAAGTGGGTTTTGAAATTAACTGAACACAAATAATAAATCAATTAAAATAATAAAACATTCAATCAGCAAATCATTTAAATAAACACATTATGCAAACTTCCGTTACCGTGCGAGAAGGAGCGAAAGGACAAAAATATCTTTAACATTTATATCGCCATTTACAAAACCGGCTTAAGGCTACATAGATACCACATTGACATGTAATTAAGCACCGCGATTATCGCGTTGGCATACCCGGATTCAATCCACAATACTGCAGACCACACTTTAATTAGGATTCATGTGTGGTCGTGGCTGCAGTGAGTACACATCAGTAAAAGTCTAACATCGTTCGGGCATACACATGTCAGGCTGGGGCCATTACCTATCTCTTAATCTTTCTCGCCGTACATACGTATCTTGTTAACTTAATACACCTGAAGAGGGCATATCATAAGTGATTTGTTATATAAAAAAAAAAAAAAATATCTATGAATCGCATTAACCGAAACTTAGGACGATATAATGCGGGCCCAATGATTTTGTAAGTTTTACAAACTAAGCACTAACGCTTAATCCACATTCATGCTTAGTGGACAAATGCATGGTATCTTGGACTTGCTATAATGTCAAGGTAAAAATACTTTTGATGAACCACTTTACACGTCCACGTTTAACGTTATATTTCGCAAACTGGTTTCCAGTTGATGGATACCTAAGGTTCACCCTAAGGCCAGCAGGAAACAGAACGTTTCACATTTTTCCTTTACTTTCGTGATAAAAGACCATAAACTGCAACTTGCTTTCATATAGAGGCACACTTTACATGTCAGCCCTTATATGGGAAAGGACCTAGCAAAAGAACTGATGTGGTCCAGAAATTGGCAAAATTCATTTTTGTCACAAAGTATTAAAATCGAGATCTTGTCGCCTAGCAGGAGCCTACTTGTCATAAGAACACTTGCATGGATTAGTCAGCAATGAATAGATAGATGTGATCCATATTTGATACGGATAAAATACTCCTATGCACTCACTTTTGTCATAAAATATTGAAAATTAGGCTTTTTTACGATAGAAAATCCAATTCCGCTTATGAACAGTTACCTGAGAAGGGGAGATTTTTCTTATTCGTATATGTGACTTACACAAACTGACAAACTTAACTACACTGTGCAATGCTTTCGATCGTATTCATGAAGCATTTTCTGATATTGAACGTAGCAAACGAAAAGTGAGAAGAGAAGAGAGATGACATGACGTAGCCTAGCGGGTTTTTTCACGCAAGCTTTTTTTTCTTTTTTTTTTTTCATATATATTTATATATATATATATATTTTTGTTTTTCTATAGCGTAAATGACCTATTTTCCAACGTAAACATTTGCGTGTTATATATATGTATGAGAAGTTTAGATGATAATTATCTCTCAGTTACCGACATTTGGCTCAATTTTTATTTTAAGGTCGTTTCAATCAACTATTACCTGAGCGGTTACTTACAACTATTCTATAACAAGTTAGGCGTAATACGACAGAAGATGTTCGTACAAGGGTCAATGTGTATCTTATGAGTATGAAAGTGTTTTGTATCTAAATGAAATTTCTTCCCAAATTGTGGTTCATATTCTCTGATGACTTTAAAATCTGGTCAAAACAACTCATAAACACACTCGAATTCAAATTTCAACACATTTTGTTTTATTTTAAAAAGAACAACAACAACAACAATAACAACAATAACAACAACAACAACACGAACAATATAGAAAAAAAAAACTACAATAAAATTATTGTATTATTAATCAAATTTTACATGTGTGTTAGATTTTTGAGTTACAGTAAAAAAAAACAAAAAGTTATTAAACAAACAAAACACCAACAAACTTAGACGCACAGTCTTCATATATACAATAATTCAAAAAAATAGACAAAAGAAAAAGAAACAAGAGTAGATGTAATAAATTAATGCTGCAATCTTTTTTTTTTTTTTTTTGAAAAACTTCACACACCGCGAGTAATAATAATAAAATAAATTTTAAACAAAAACAACAACAACAAAAATCGAACAAGTTTTATAATATTTAACGGCAATCGACTCTCGTTTGATGATGATTTAGTAATTTTAGTAGCTTTTGTTCATTATTATTTTTGCACCGCACGTCAAAAGCGCATTTTTTATGTGCTATATTTAAAACAAATTCATAACATCCATTCACACGTCCCACTACATTCGTATAGATGCTGCAATTAGGATAGATTGCTTTGTGTTAACAGTCGCGCACAGTATACTATATTTCACTCGCAACATTCAAAAGAATTTTGCACAGACAAGAGATAAGTATTCTTAACCAGCATATGGTATTCAACATTTACTCGTCTACCTGTCCGATTTGTCGATTTATTAAACTTATAATAATATCCGTCCGTTTAGAAAGAAGAAATTTGTAGAATTGAAAGTTGAATTGGAAGAAGGAAGTACGCAGAATCCATGCACCTAATTATTCTGAGCGAGTTTAACTGAAATATATTCTGACATGGATTTTCAACTCTCATCGGTTACATCTATGTCCCTCCATTTCATATTCACTTCGCTAGATATACCTCCTCATCCCGTTTGTGGGTAAGTGGGATTTTAATTCCCACCAACACTCATTCCACATATCGTATTCTAATTTGAAATTCAAAATTGACAATTATTCCCACATTCCCATACTCATTTTATAGTACGCTATAGCTTTAAGACATTCATTTGAGATAGGGATGTTCAAGTCTTCAAGTCTACAGTTCAAGCTTTATTTGCATAAGCAATTCACAGGTGTTGCAATTTTCTCATCTCTCAGCATTTCATTTATTATATCATACGCCGTATAAATACACAATGTCTGCAGGAAGGGAATCTTGAGATCAAAATTGATTTTGGCAGCAGCAAGAAGTTTAAGCAAAAATGCGATGCTCAAGTCTATCGTATCAGATGTTTTGAAAAGACCTAAGTAGCACTGAAATTATATAAAAATTTGGAAAGGGGTCAAGAAGAAATCTAAGAAGAAATGCTGGTCAGCTCTTCTCTTCTATATATGAAATACAATTTTTTTTGAAGAGGTTTTTACGGCGACAGTAATTAGTTCGCGGATGCTGCTATAGTTAAAGGTTGAAGTTATTTTAAAATGGATTTTTCGAACGATTGGAAGTTCCAAAGAATGACAGAAATAGTCCGAAGCTTATAGTTAGTGAATGAATAACGAACAAATTAATTAATTCTCATCCGAACTTTGTCCTCGCCTTTGTTATTACGCGCGCCGCTTTCAAAAGCAGCTTAAAGCCCTCTTGACCTTGTACTCTTTTCTGCAAAACTACTATCATGAAAGTACCTAGAGCAGGTTAAAATTACACCTTTTTAATACTAGGCGTACATTGGTCTTGAAGAAGAAACTTCAGATTTAAAAAGGTGAAAATCAACCTGTGGAAGCCCAAGGAAGAGAGAGAGACATTCTCACATTAAAAGCCCCAATGAAGTGCATACGTACTTTGGATATCTTTTCTGGGTGTTGCAAGCACAAACAACCAAAACACCTTATATCTCGAATGAAGGCTTTCGGCGGGAGAGAGAATCAAATACGTATAAATGCGTATATATATATACACATATGTATCTATGTTTTATCTATGTATATTTTTTATACATATATATATGTGTAAAGACACCTTGCCTTGGAACCTATAACTTCCCCGCTCGGAAGATGAATTCATTCGTGTTCCCGCTGACTTCAATCAATCAAATGACATCGGTTTTCCTGTGCTATTTATTTTCATTGTAATTCATTTTCAAACAGTCCGTTTAATAGCTTTGTAAGATCCACTATAGGGCTCTTGTAGGTGTTTTAAAACGGAATCATTCCTTAAAAACAGGTAGAAATAGGTCCTCATATCTTGAAAGGTGTACTGCCGTGTCGACTTACGTCGCAATCTTGCACGTTTCGCATATTCTCGTATAATTTTTCTACCTAGCCGTGCTTTGCCAAGTAAGTCTCCTCAGTAACGCATTGAGCAATCGGTTGTAAAGTTGTATCAATGCTCAGCAAGTACGTAATTGATATCAGCGTTTATTGACCCACGAAATCCCAGCAAGTATTAGCGACCTGTGTTGTGTCAGTGTAACATTTGACAGCAATTTTCAAGGTTTGATGCCATCTTTCCGTTTGGCCTTTGTTTTGAGACTGATGTAGATCTGTCAAGGCAAAAAATTTCTTAGCGAAAAAAGATGAAGCAATTGGGATTTTTCGGAGATATAAAATGAAGGTTTCACTAGAATTCACAACATAGTTTACATATACAAGAAACTTATACATTCCTTAGCTATGTTGTTGTTATTTCTCAAGTAAGAGTCCGGTGTTAAAATTCATATCGAAATATCATTACAAAAAGGCTAAGGTGGTTCGCACGAGTCGCCTCGAACCAAATATAATTACTCTCGCTCTCTTTTATTTTCTTTTTTTTTATCTTTCTTTTTATGCCATATCTCCTCCTCAATCAATATTAAAAAAGCTTAGTAAGTAACTCTAGGAGTTTGTTAGTTGATTATTTTTGCTTTTTTATTTTGTATTTTTTTCCTTTTTTTTTTTTTTTTTAACCAACACAATAAAGCCCCAAAAGCATAAAATATTTCTTTTATAGGTCAAGTTGAATTCAATTGATTTTACAAAATGGTTCAATGTATTGGTGTAGGAAACAAAAAAAAAAAAAAAAAAAATATTTTATTAGTGTGTTTAAAAAATAAACACCAAAACTTGTTCAGGTTTTTTGGTTTTTTTTTTTTTGTTTTCTATTTTGAGTTTTCGATGATAATGATGATGTTAACAATGTATAACTTGATGTTGATTATGATGTTTATAACGTCAGTGGCGATGATGAATAACGTAGGTACGTATAAAGGCTTATTTTGGTTGGTTGCATTTTCAAATACTTTTACTTTAGTATTAGATGTTGATGCTTAACGCGCTTGCTTTTAAATGCGATTGTATTACTTATTCCCGTATAACATATATAGATGGATGGATGCATATATGCTTGTGACTATAGACTAGTTTTGTAAAAATTATGCAATTCTTTGTACTATAAAGATTTTGTCAACTCTTTTATCCAGGCATTCGTAAAGAAGCAAAACAAAAATAAATATTAATTGTTTTTGCACGAAATACTTCTTTAAAGCGAATAGAAAGCAACTATGTGCTCGTAATTGCGATGTATTGGTCATCTAAGGAAGGCGCAAGACGGCAAATCGGTTTATTTATTTTTTTTTTTTTTTTGTACACAAAACACCACATGTTAACGACTATCTCCGGCTCAGTGGGGACAATGTTCATTAGCCTGCCCATAGGTCACCTTTTTTGTCACGTGACCCGTCTTTTATGATTTTGCGTTAATTATTTAACTTCTTTTGAAATTAAGTTCATGCCGTTGAATTGTGATTTTTAGGATAGTATCGGTTTTATCTACAATTCTTAGAAGATCTATTATACAGGAATTTATGTTGACAACGCGTTAATTCTTGTACTGCTCTTGACTCGACTCTCTTAACTACTTTTGCCTTCCGCAAATATTCTGCTTAGATAGCTAGATTTATAAGTAACTTATCATTACCCTGTTAATCTCTTCGCCAATCGCCAGCTGCATGACCTCTCTTTAGGATCTAATATCTTAGAAAATCGATCGGCTTTTTTGTAATCATATAAATGATTCAAATACTTTTCAAAAGATTTTTTATATAGTATACTTCCATATTCCATCACATCAGAAAGCTTACGTTTGCAATTCTTTTGGTCCATTCCTTTCTTTTGTTTATTTCGCCGTACAGATGGAATAGGTTCAATTATAGTACCTTTGTTGTCAAACATGTTCGTATGTTCTGCGATGATGCCATTCTCGTTACTGTGGTAAGAAGTTCTACTTTTTTTGCTCCTTTCACCGATTACTCAGAAGTTGTTTGCTATACGTGCGAACACGATGGCGATCAGGAAGAGGGGTGGTGAGAGTGACTAGTGCTGGCGCGACTTTCTTAACTAGAAATCCGATAAGGACGGATGGACCGATAATGATGCACATTATCGTCACAGACAGTTAACTCGTTAACACGACGTTAGTCTAGCAAATATTTTCACATAGAATGTATAATAGATCCACTAAAGCTTTACAACGCTAATAGTTCCAAAGCCTCCCCATGGAGATATATAAATAACCTCATTAGTCGTATATGCTTTAACGCATACTTCATGTAGTTTAGGGCGACTCGGAATTAAAAATAAAGCAAATAAAAATAAATCGAAAAATCGAAAAATAAAAAAAATTAAAAAAAAATACTAATTAAGTGATTATTGTATCGCCCTCGTAATATGAACAATTTTGACAACTATTAAAAAATCGTGCCTTTTCCTGTTTAATTTTTAAAATTAAATTTTATTATTACTCTTAACTGTAATTAGATAAAATAACTTATCTAGTTAAGCTGGTTGGTTATAAAGAGCTCTTTTTTTCTTTTTCTTTTTTTTTTTTTTTTTTTAATAAATCTATAAGAATATTCAAGTACACTGTTGTTGACATAGTTTCTACGTGACTAATTAATATTTTATTTTATATTGACAGCATCAAAGTACGAAAGTATACAAAATTTATTTCGAATAGTCATACAAGACAATCGATCTTGATATCGCACTGAATTTTAATTCGTCTTGTCTTTAAGTGGCGGAAAGAAAGGAAATATGGACTAATTCTTCTCATAATAGTTGAGGCTATATATTTTTGTCAGTAGCAGATTAAATAACTTCTATTATTCTATATTAAATAACTAACTAACTAACTATTATTCATAATTAACTAATCGTTAAGTGATCTGCATTATATTGGGATAAGCGAGTACCCAAGATTCGACTTAAACTGAATACAATATGGTCGGGCTTGTTTTTATTTCTTATTAAATAGCATTGAAAGCAAGACATTTTAAAGTTAATTATATCACTTAAGTATCCGCCGGATGGATATCAATTCTTTCATTATTCTGAAAAAATTTTTTGGCATTTTAAAGTTTACAGTCAATTCCAAGGCAAACAAGTTTTTATCGAATTAAAGTCCATTAAACCGTGTGAATGCCCTAAAATAAATTTCTTGATTTGTAAATTTTTAAGTATTTTTATAAAGTTGGCGAACATTTATATTTTAGCTCACTGTTATCGTGAAAACCTGGACTTATGTCCATATCAAAATCACTCTACCTCAATAACTGTTGACAAACGGAAATCACTTGTGACTTTCAAATTACTAGAATGACTTCAGCGGTTTCCTTAACTAGAAATCTTGGAATGAAATTCAAGTCAACGTATCAACGACGTCATTCAATCGTAATATTAACAGGAAAGACTGTTACTTAGATTTCAAATAAGGTAATTAAACAACACTTGAGTCAGTGAAAGACAAGTTCAAGAGAGAGGCAACTTTGCTAATTATCTTACTACTATGCTGAGAGCGATTTCAATACCTTTTTTTTGAAATACTCAAAGCAATTCCGAAATTCACATTCGGTTTAAGAAAATGTTGAAAACTCGGTCAAGGAACATGTTGAGTTCACGAAATCGGTAACATTTACGAATCGGAGTAAGCGAGTCCCTAATGAACATAATGGAATCGATTTAATCACACCTGGCTGTCCGCTTGTTAGAACTACTAACTCAGTCACAAAATTTGAACTTGAAAAGGAATTGCATTCAAATCCCTTTTAATACTTTCAGATTAAATTTGAACATCTATATATAAAAATCGATCGATAAATTCGCTCACACTATTCATATTTTACAAGTACAAGTATTTTACATGATTCTGTAAATTTTCACAAAAACATACACAACATACCTAAGACAATGTATCCCCTACGCCAACGTTACAATAGTGTATGATCAATAAATCGCACCTAACAAGAAAAGAAGAGACAAGCAAAAGTATTCTTTTAATATCAGATAAAATAAACCTTCAGACAACCATACGTCACATGTAATAAGGCTGAACAAGATGCCTGACAGCGGTTGAAAGTAAATAACTTTGGTTGTGTTCCTTTCAAAAATGAAAAAAAAAACTTAATTTACTGTTGTGGTAGGACATTATTTTCTGAAATGCTAAACCACAAAAAGAATAAATAAATAAAAAAAGTGCAGTATCTACACTGTCAAATAAAAGAACTAAATACTGAGTCCCTGAGTCGTGTACAATCACAAGTGATGATTGCTAGATTTTAAAGTGTAGATATCCAAGGTACGGCATTGAAAGTGCGAAAGCTGGCTAAGAGGTTGTACACGTTTCAATATGGATTGACCAAGGACGCATTAATGTGATCATTTCAATGGAGAATTTAAAGATATTTGAGTTTTCTTCGCCGGGATCACGAAAGAGAATCGATCAAGTGATTGCATTCAAACGAGCCGGGATACAAACATCGACCGGACCAGCCGCGAATATGACCAGCCTTCCTCGGATGCACGTGACATCAATTTCATCACTTATCTTCAAAAGGGGCGAATAGACTTATGTTATTCAATGTTATGCGGTGGCCTATATAACAAAGTCTCCCTCTTTCACCAGGATAAGGCATTGCACCGTTCATTAGCAGTTACGTAAGCACGATTATACGAAGTGCGATATGAATTGTGTCGACAACGATCGTAATTTCCCTTAGCGAGCATCGTGTTTTTGGAGTATAGTGTTTGATTTGCCTTTTGCCTCGAATAAAGAAGAAGCAGCCATTACGATTAATTTAAATATTATAAGGCATACAACTATGTCTAGATTGCAGCGATTTCTAGAAGAATGATTAAGAACATTGAAGTTTATCTCGCGTAAAGAGGAAATTGATATTTTATTTTTATATAAATTTATTAAAAACTTCAAAGCCACAGATGCTATGTATGTTGATACATAGTTACATTAGTATAAATCATGTACAACAACAAATTCAGGCGTTCAAGAATGCGGACAATTTTCCCTTAAGGGAAACAAGGGAACAATGCCTATCGAAGGCATTGAGTTGCAGTATCAACCTGAACGGATAATAAACGGACGTTCAACCAAAGACTCACTCATATGCGCAGAATTAATACACAAAAGTTCCTATCTGATGTAGAAAATTCTACTTGTTCGATCAAGAGATTCGGCGCGTGTGACTGAAAGATGTTGTAGAGATAGATTGAGAATCTAAATTTTAGGTAGAAAGATAATGTCATTTGCCTAAGAGAGAGAGAGAGAGAGAGAGAGAGAGAGAGAGAGATTGAGAGAGAAAGTGAGATCGAAATGAAGAGTTTATCTCCAAAGATTTTGTTAAATAACCTATCGTTAAACAGTGTATTAGTAATTGACTAACTCCTTTCGAACCAAGACGTAAGCTAATCAAGTTCTTTAATAAATAAAATAAAAAATGAACTTGAACTTGATATCTGCAGTGCAGATATGTGTGTTCGTAATTTAAATTATCCCATGTAGAGTGATTTTCAAGAAGAGTAGATTTTTGCAAGTGAACAAAAGCTAAAAAAAAAAAAAAAAATCCCTATTTTTCTAAATGTACAGTATATCATGGAGTCGTTCTTGTCCAATCTTCGGACTGTTTAACTTGTTATTCGTCGATAGCGAATACGAGAAAGATTTGCATTCTTCTGGAAATTACGATACGAATTATTAGCTAATTAAATCGTTAAGGAATAATTAATATATAAGCCAGTAGAACGAATTGAAAATTTGCTTTAAAAAGTAAGAATATAGTTTTTTTCTTTTTTTTTCCTGTTTATGGTATAATTTAAGTAATAATAAAAGCATTTTACGATTCTTCACGCCGTTGACGTAAAGCTGTTTACATTAATTAATTGAATTACTTTATACAATACTTAATATTATTATTATTATTATTATTATTATTTCAATTGCAAAGCAATGTAATTTATAAACGAGCACTCAACGATTTTATTAATAATATTGCTATTAATTTTAAGTGTTTAAGCTTTGAAGAAAAACAAAGTTTTATTTTACATGTTCATTATAATATAGCTGGCCAGACATCATATCGCAGTTTAAGTTCATAACTCAAGTTAATATCAAAGTTTTTTTTTTTTATTTTAATAATTATTACAGCAATTATTTGATATAATCTCGCATAGAATATGAGATGTGATGTTATAAACATATTACAAGACCTTTTATTTCCACACCCTGAAGCAATGGCAGTACGCTTTGCAGATTATTACAAAGAACGAAACCATTGAGTAGATGATAATGTAAAAAAACTTTTCGCAATTTCTTAGGTAAGAAGTTCAGTTCGCCAAGAGTTTCATAATATTTTATAATTTAGAATGCATTGATTCCTATAAAAGATCTAATTGAAAACAAGTGTTTCTTAACATAAAAGCCAAACAGACACATACACTAAGAAATGAATTCTTGAATGCCTTATGACATAGTAGAAGGAGTTGAGGTAATTAATTAAGTTCTCAGAGTTGTTGTCTTTATCGTTTCCTTAACGCCTTAATTGCACAATATTAACAATGATTTATTTAAATTTAATTGCTCTGAATATCACAGATTGATTACTGCAGGTACGCTTTTAATGGCTTTGTTGTTGTCGTCTTAACGCTCATCAATATAAAAGCCATCCTCCTTATTCTTTAAAATTATATTGACTCTGCTACCACCTACATTCCCGTAAGCATGTTTGGCAAGCAAAAATGTTTTTTCACGGTCTGTTAGCAAAATTATTTAATACAAATCCAGGCTTAATCTATCGATAGTGGCCTACATTAGCCCCTTTCTCTGCTGTTTTTTTTTTTTTTTCCTAAAGATTCATCACGGAAAAGGGGCAGGAGACTCATCAAAGCGATGTTTTCATTTTTCGCACGGGACTTTGTGGCCTATTTTTCTATATCCTTAGGCGACGGACATTTTATTTTTATATATTACACTTTTTGTGGTGCAAGGGTATATTAAGTTGATGCGGATGTATACCAGACGAAGATGAACCTCAGCTAAACTTAGCTTTTGTTATACTGAATTACTTTCTAAACCGATCAACGCATCTCTGTCCGTCTGTCCGCCTGTCTTTCATATATATGAACAACTTTTTCACTGTTCAAATCATTCCTTTATATCGAAGAGGCCTGATCCCTGATATTATTCCAAGTTCTTCCGTCACACAAGGAGCTCGCCGGATATGTGAAGGAAATTGGATAACACCTTTTTCATGTTACTTTTGAAATTACTTTTTGCTTTCGCCCTTGGCCAGATGATGGTTGTTGTACTTCGAATTTGAAAAGAAATCGTTGAAAGGACATTGACGCATACTTGTTGCTATACATTTTCGAAAGTTTTTTGGTTTTGATATAACTTCCAAGCGATTTTTGGCAAGCAACGAGGAATTTGTTTGTAAATGTTAATAAAGCGCTGAAAAAATTAATGTCATTCTATAGACCGCGTTCCAAAGTTCGTTTAAAGCCATCTGTAATGTAATCCTCACTTGTTACTCATACCCTCGAGTATATATATAGATATATACATACATATATATATATATGTATATGTATTAAGACATGCTTCAGATTACACAAGTACGTAGTAAATGCTAAAACTCTGATGACGTTTGCCTCTATACGTTATAAACACATATGCATATGCGTGAATGTTGCGCTGCACTTGTTTTATTGCGAAGAGAAGCAAAACAGAAACACAAAAAACAAAAATTCCCAAAGAATTTTATTTGCTAATTACAGATTGTAGTGAATATTATTAACATTATAGTGTCTAGATTGTTCATATATATATATATAAAATTTATGCAAGTAGTTTTTAATTTTTTTATTTTTATTTTGTTTTTATCTTTATGTTACTTTGTTTACATATATATAAGAGGAAAATTACCGTAATTGCAAGCACATACTTACATACATACACATACACACACACACATGTCGGTTATATACATATATGCATACACATGCATATGTACATGAAAAGAATTTGTAATACGCTCAGCTCTATAAAAACCAGTTTAAACTGTATGATCGCGTAAAACAATCGCCAGTTTTTTTGGTTGAGTGTACATTAAATTAAAAAAAAAAAAATGTATCAATCAACATTAAACTCCCATTTCCTATTCTTATAATTAAATACACACACACATACATACATACATACATATAGTTAATTGGTGATCGGTAATATTGCATTTACAAAAGCCTTATCTAGTTTAGGTAGACCCATCTCTTAAAAAAAAATTAGAACAAAGTTATCCGAGTTTAATATCATTCATCTATAGCTGCTCCAAGATTTATTTTACCAATTAATTTCATCATTTTCAAGATGATAGTTGCCGATGCAAGCAACGCATACGTTTTTAAGACGTGTAAGTGTGGTCTACAGACAGCTCCGAAAAAATATATATATATACATTATGCACGGATAGTTAATAACCCGATTTTCTTGTTTCATATGGATTTACAAGATCTTGAAGTTAGACGGCATTCGGAAGAGTAGGCATTCTCAACAATCAGTCTCAGTTGCTTACTTTTTGAGATTTCATAAAACTCCTCTTCTGCGACTAAAATGCAGCGGACAAGACCGTTAAGGCTGACGATATTATATTAGAAAAAGCCTTCTTAGTTCTTTTAGCGGAGGTCGTTAGGAGATAGATAAACAGGATGTACCTTTAGATTTCATAACTGGGCAAATATCAAGTAGATGAGGCAAATATTAAATTCAAGCTGGGTTTTAATAAGTGAAAGACGACCGCTCGACTATTCAAAACGAGGAATTGAGGATCCTATGCTATATATATATATATATATATATATAGACCTATACACATGTCCGGTTCCGGTAAATAGGGTTACGTATTACGAAAATCATTTGCACTCAAATCCGAGGTTTTAGCTAAGGAAAGCTTAACCACTTTTTTTAGTTCAGCTGACGGCATGAAAAAATTTTTTGATATATGAGCTTTTTAATATACGGTAATTAAAATTAATGTGCAATAATGCAATCCCTTAATGCAAGAAAGTGTTTTCTACAATAAATCTTTACAGATAATAAAAATTTGAATTTTATATTTTGATTGTCGATAAATATCGGCTGTCTCTGAACATTATATGCCGATGATAGGGCAATAAATGAATTAATAAATCATTTGCCCATCAATTAATTGACAAAAGGTTTGATTAAATAAATGATTTGTCCATCAATTAATTGATTGAATGAATTAGTTAACATGATTTCTTCTCTATTAATTTACAAGATAGCAGTAATAGTTCGCAGGTACTTGGTCCACGTACAAATTTGTTAATATTAACGCAAACAAATGACTTAAATAATTTTAATCTTTACACGATATCACAAGTTTACGTATAGTTAGCATATTAAGAGAAATATTGGTTAAAATATTTGTATTCAATTTAATTAAAATTAAATGGTGTTAGTGCACGGAATAATATAAATAAAATATATTATGCACGAGATTAGAAAGGTTAATCAAAATAATTCAATAGGAAATTGTTATAATAGAAATCAATTATCACCTTCAGCTTAGTAGATTTATAGTGGAAAACTACTTGTAATTGAAAAATTAAACTTCGATAGTAATTACACAACAGTTTTAATTTACGTACATATAATTATTATTAAACACCTATTATTGGCGACGGAAAAATTGAAAGAATCGCAATCGCAATAAACACATTACTTAAAAATGTTGTTAGTGACGTATAGAGGGTGTACAGACAGTAATCACTTCATTTACGATTCACGGATTATTATCGAAATTATGATATTATGTGTTTTTCGAAATATCAGAAAAGGCAGAAAGGCCAATCACTACTAGACGATATGGTATAAGTATATCTAAAGAACATAATAATAAAAAGTTCAGGATATTATTTCTATAAGCACGCACAATAAGCAACGGGATTGCCGTCTAGTCGGGTAGATAGGGTTTCGCGACTATCAAAACAGTATTCGTCAATGTCGATCCATTATAATGAATGCTCATTGCAGATAGTAAAGGCATAACACTTATCGATAGTACACACATCCACTTAAATGAGGCCTCTCTCTATCTCTTTCCCCACATCTTGCGGATCATCATCGTTCTACACATGCAGGGGATATCTCCTGCGTGATGAATCTTAAAAAAAAAGTTCCCATTTCCTTATTTTTTACCTTTCCCGCACTGAATGCCTTTATAAGAATGGCTGTGCCTGTACTAAGTAAAGTACTTACTGTACTTTAGTTATATATTCGAAACAATCTTCGCCATTTCTGTCTTGGCCGTATTGCCTATGTCCTTTTTCAGTTGTAATTTATTAAGAAGAAATCTATTACGCAAATATATTATTGCCATAGAAAGTATATCGGTTTGCTAGAATTTACTGGAGCGCGCTCCTGCAATGAAGTCAATATTTTTCACAAACTTTTTAAGTTTCATTCAATCATTTTTATTAACCTCAAATTGACTCCACAGTGAGCAGTCCTTGGCTTGGCTTGATATCAATAAGATACAAAATATAATTACAATGTTGTTTTTTTTTTAATCATTTCATCAGCAAAATGTAAAAGAATTTAGACAAGTAAACGCCTTAAGGTAAACTCATAAATATGTCTACCTGTAAACATTAATATATGAAAAAATTGAATGCGCTTTTATTCTTATTTGTATGCTTCTCAGCTCCATCATGATAAATACTTGTTGCAAATAAGCTATACTTACTGGCTCTTAAATGAACAAATGTACATACCTTTTCATCGAGAAGATTTACTCTTGCGAGGCGTACTATAACGCGTTATCACATTGGGGGCGTGTTGTAATTGCTTATTTTTACATTATATGGCCACACGAGACGATTCTTCGTCTGTTATATTTTATTATAATTTTTTCTTATTCTCTCCAGCGAATATTTATAAGTGAATCACAATGACGCAACGTCAGTGATCAGCGGCAATAATCTGTTAATTTTAGGAAAACACTAAAATTATACACTGAGTTTAATTTAACGGATTTAAATTGGTATATTAAGGTATATTAAGTTTGCACGAATATATGAAACAGTTCAGAATGACTTAATGATACCAATCAATTCAAGATAATTAATTGACATTATCTTTCTGTCTTCCAATCTATTCGTTTGTCTATCTGTCAATGTTTTCTTGTGTTCAGTCTACAGAGCGCAAGTTTTGAAATATTTTTACGAAATACTCCGGACGAGTAGATAAGAATTGCGACTACCAAGTCTGCGTTCGATATATTGAGTACTCAGTTGAAGAATCTTTACAAGGCAAAATGGTTTAATTTCTATACAACAAGATTTTTGACAAGAAAAATTTAAACCCTGGTAGTTCACATGCTGGAGTCCCTTCCCTAAAAGGGTTATCAATAGAAACATGTCTTTAGATGGAAACAAGATGTAGGTATTTTTTTATACTTTATATTGAAAATAAATGAAGATTTGTGTCAAGTAATGGCTGCCTTGGTCAGCTATGATACGTTTATGTTTTTTATATATGGAAACGTTTTATCAAGGAAAATGGCGATGCCACCAATTCATTATAATTTTAATGACCGTATGTTCTCTGCAACAGTAGCGAAGTCACTGATCAGTGACGCTGACGCTACATCATTGTGGCGCGGCTTTAAGTATTTTCGCTTTGGTTAAAGAAAAACTTTTTTTTTTTATAATTTTATATATTTATGTGCACTTCACTTCAACAATTAATTCATGGCAGCACCTGAAACAAAAATTATATATTATTGTATATATTATAAATTATATATAATTATATATAAATATATATGCATATATATATATAAAGAGAATAAAGTGTGACGTTGTAATCTCCTCATTAGACAATAAAATCAAAGACAGAAACTTAAGAACTGTGAAAAGTATGTAGTGTGGAATTACAATTTTCATCAAGTTTTACTTTGGAAACTTTTTATAACAAAGCCACTAAGCATATAAAGTAATAGACGCACTTAACTTAATCAAAGTCGAATTTGTTTGCTGAAGGGGTTTTTTTTTTTTGATTATCTGAGTGCGTCATGACGAAAAGACGCTGACAGTTATTCCCCTTGATGATGAATATAAAAATTGTAAATAATTGCATAGACTTTTCAATAAAAATGTATAATTATAAAGTGATCGAAAGAGATATTCTATCATTGCAAATCTGATAGGAATACGCGGAAATTGCTATATCATATTTCATTTTTAATAAATTAAGACTTTACTAGCCACTGCTTAAAAATATAGCGAATGCAGTAAAGGTCAAGTTTTTGTTTTCGTACAAATAACTTACTATTATAATTATTTTACAATAATTATCTACTGCAGTTATAATAGCTTACTCTTCTTGCTCTTCTTGTATCAACGCAATTGCATAATTAATTCTCTTTGCAGACGCAGACACTGCCAACTAGAACGTTAAATCGACCTCCTTTATCCATCCTTTTAAGTAATTGGAAAACAAATAGAAACACTATAATGGACACGGCCCACCCATAAATATCCCCCATCACTTCACTCAATACAGTTATTCATATAGCGATTTTTCAAAATAAGTTATTATACGGAAAGTGATAGAGAAAGGAGTCCGATCCGAACGATTTTTGATTGCGCTCATCCTCAAGCCAAAATATTTTGGTGAAACAAATTTCATCAAATTCGAGAAATAATTTAGACGGACGGACAGACAAGCTCAGATTAATGCAGAAAGTGATACTGAAACGATCAATGTAATGAAATGCTACGCATACATTCACACAAATTTTAAAAACCTTTGTACTACATGTGATGTAAGATGTAAATGCCCTTAAGCCTGCCTACACAAAAATGCAATGAATAAAAAGTTCATATCCAAAAATTGTCAATAGTTTTAAAAGACAAGAATGATTTTTGTTAGAGAAGAATGGGAAAAGAGTCGTGCATAGCAAATGGCAATGCTTTGAATGCAATGAAAACTTTTTCACTATAAAGCCTCAAGATTTTGATAAGCGAAAAACATAAACCGAAAACAATAACGAATACGATTTATAACGATTCTATAATATCCCATAAATTAGGATTTTATCACCTAACTAACACAACACCCACGAAGTATGGAAGATTAAAATGATTTTCTCCTAAATATACATAAAACAAAAACATGTTGTTTAAATAAATCATAATAGTAATAATAATACGTTTGCAAACGAATATAATTCTTTTTATTGTTTTCCATTTATGCTTGCGAAATTGTAAAAGCCATTCTATTATTAAGTAGAAACATTAAAACATCATATAAGTGTAACCATAATAAATCAATGAATGAATATATATTCTCAATGATTTATTAAAAACGTTTAACATACAATGTTAATATTTTAATTATCGTATATTTTGTTTTTATTACAGGATTACATCAGTTCAATTTATGATTACTGGCGAGACCTTATGGAAAATAAAGCAGATCCTAGAACTAAAGATTATCCGCTAATGAGTTCACCCTTTCCCACCATTGCCATCTGTTTATCGTATGCGTATTTTGTTAAGGTAAATTATAATGAAAGGATTTCAGTCAACCGAATTAAACAGCATATCATCAAATTGATATCGTATACCATAAATTGTTTAATTTAAACAAGTAATTAATACTGACTGACATAAGCATAACAATGTTTGTTTATTCTTTAACTATACTACTTAACTTGACTTAGTCATTTATCCCTTTAACATAAGTAGACAGGACAGTTGAATAATGAATTTAATATTAGGGTTCGTATATACATAATACATAAAAGATTTGTGCATACGATTTGTTTAGTTTGGAAAAAACCCAGAGCTTTTTGAGAGAAAAACAACGAAACGAAAAAATTAAAAAAAAAAAAAAAAAAAAAAGGAAAGGAAAACAAGTTTCTTTTATGATCTCGTTACAAACTTGGGCAGTTTTATAGAGCTTCTCCTGGAAAGTTCAGGGCCATCAAAGAACCCAATATTATCTTTATGGCAATCTTAAAAAAAAAAAAAAAAAAACAAAGGAATGGTTGAACAAAAGTTCTTAAGGCAATTAAAAGCGAGTAGAAAAATGCTTACTTACCTATAACAGAAACTTAAAGATTATGTCAAGTGAAATATCATATGCGCACGAAAAGCAGAAAGAAAGACTTAAGCAATAAACTTGAACTAGTGAAGTGTATGCTAACCAAAGTAATTCAATGAATATTAAGTATATATAATATGCGTATGTTTATGTAAATAATTACGCACAGATCGATTTCATTTCGCTTAATTATTTTTTATAAAGTTTTTACTAAAGTTACTATAAACGATTATGTTTAAGGAAGGACGGAAGATAAGCTTCAGTCCTAGATGAAATTAGCCGTTTAAGTTGAAAGTCGTGTGCTATGTGGTCTAAAAATTACTCAGCAATTTTCTTAATCTCTTTAAGGAGGATTTCTTCTTATTATTGAAAGGAAAAAATGTAGTGAATAAATCGTTGCCGAATAGTTTTTATCAGTCGTATTTATTAATTATAGTAACTAAAATTCCAAAAAACCAAACAAATATTCACATAAGTAACAATGGTTTGGCAAAAGTCAAGTAAGAGCTACAAAACTCCTCTTAACAAAAAGCGTTCAACTATTTAAAGAAATGACTATATTTCTATATAATAAAAGAAAAGGTTCGATGCCAATGTAGACGTCACCTCACTCACATCTAATGTATTGTCACTTAGCTTACATACGTTTTAGACAACATCTGAAAGGATAGAGCTAAAGAGTTTCAGGCAATTAGATCAGGAACGTCCGAGCACAATGTGTATTGTCCGAAGTAAGCCATATGGCGAAAATTTATAGATTCATTATACTGCGTTCCAATAGGACCTTTGTAAGTCTTATTGTTAACTTTGAACAGTTTTACAAACATTTTTTTTGCTTAAAGTACTACAATTGGTCGAAAACACAACCTCCTCGCGTCTCACCGTTCTTTATCTAGTTGGTATATGGTGATCCTTGTTCAGAGAGTTTAATCTTTCCTTATCGTTCTGCCCGTGTCTGTCTTCAATGCTATCGTATCTTTCAGAAATGGTGAGATTTTCTACGGAATCCTCTAACTAATAAATGACCGATGAATTTGATCAAAAATCAGCGAAAATTCTTCTGAAGAAGAAGACGATCAGGATTGCTATAAAAAATGGATGAATCTATAGCTCTTGTCCTTCCTTACAGTCAATACTGAAGGAGTGCTGTATTCACATTTACGTTCAAGTGTTTGCTACATCCAGGGGAAAGCTTATTAGAGTCTCTAAACTCTATCATGTATATATACTGTTGATGAGTGTAGCATATTCTAAATTGATCTAAGTACTTTTGATCCTTTGGTAAACATGCTGCCGGTAGAAAAAATTGAGTTATCAATTTGAAGTTTGGCAAAACTATTGGAAGATCATGCCCGTAAGATCGGTATTGAAAATGGGAGAATTCCGTCAAAAACCTCATCTGCAGTACAACATAAACTCGAGAGCAAAATAATTGGCTTTGTACCCGATTACTCATAAACTACATCAGATACAACAATAAAAATTCACACATACATTCTATGGAGCAATCGACCCAATATCAGAATTTAGTTTCTTTTTTTTCCGAGTTTTCTGGGATAAAGGTGATGGGTATAAAACATTCGGCCGCAAGTAAACGTAATTTTCTCTTTAATTTTTTTAAAGGGTAACCTTGCTCTAAACAAATTTTTGCCTAAAAAAGATAATAAAATGTTAGAAAAAGTGACCGTTGACTGAACGTCGGAGAAGGCATGTAAAGTCGAGTTATATAAGACAATTGTTTCTCTTTCCTAATCTAGGGAAATTATTGATTGATTAAATTAATTAAATTAGCTCTCAACTGAGACAGGCTTATATCATTTCTTAAATGAATGGATTATGAATTTTATGTTAGTTTCCTTTTACACTTGTTTCTATTTATATTTTTTATTATCAATTTCAGGTATTGGGTCCAAAATTGATGGAAAACAGAAAACCATTTCAACTGCGAACAGTTTTAGTTGTTTACAATTTCGCTCAAGTGTTATTCAGTGCCTGGTTATTCTACGAGGTAATTACTTACTTCACTTTTCATGATCTCATTTTCGTAACTAAAGAGGAATAATTTTAATTTATTTTAATTTTGCTTTAATTTCTTTCATCTCAGGCTAGCCTTAATGGTTGGTTAAATGGTTACAACTTCAGATGCGAACCGGTGGATTATTCATACACACCTGAAGCTCTTAGAGTAAGTATTTCGAGCATAAAAATATGG
The DNA here is from genome assembly GCF_014805625.2 of Glossina fuscipes. NCBI lineage: Eukaryota > Metazoa > Arthropoda > Insecta > Diptera > Glossinidae > Glossina > Glossina fuscipes. The sequence goes on from NW_023998417.1 coordinate 10,866,718, forward strand.
AAAATAGTGCACATGGGCTTTAGGCGTTTGTCAGACGCACTCAACGTATACACACATACAAGAAAATTATGGCAGTTTCGAGTATTTGAGGTTATTCCCGCAAAGAAAGTTTACATGTGATTTGGACAAGACCCCATAAAAAAGAAAGAAGATAAGGGAATTCATTAACCGATAGCTATTTTCGTATGCATAAGGTGTCCAAGTATTTATTTCAAACTTGCAACACGGTTGTAAGCAGTTTAGATCCTAATAGAACCCTAGCCTACTCTACCCTAATAGACGAATAAGGGAAACAAATCACGTACTTGATACCCTAAGAAGAGGAGTCTTAAGTTTCCCATGATTTCATCAATTAGCGTTGTTAACTATTTGATGATGGGAACCCCCTAGATCTACCGATGTTTCCTTTTATTACTTTTTTTCTATGGCCAAGCACGCCATTTGCACGTGCGGGCACGTTGGCGATCAAGAAGGTTTATAGGAAGAGAAGGGTAAGTGAGTAGTGTTTGCTTGAAAATGGAGAAGTCAGGTACGGTACGAAAGATCACTTTTGGTAAGTTAAAGAACAATGACTCGCGGAAAGGATTGTGAGGTATACAGGTAACTTCAGAACGAGCGGACGAAACGCCGAAAAAGCCCTGTAATCCTGTTGAAGCATTTAATTAATGGATAAATGCCTTTTATCTCTGGGAACCCAAGTTATGCCGATGCTAAAGAGTTTCGAATATACCTTCGTTGCCCATGAGTGTCTGAACTTTTCGCTGATATCGGCAAAGCATTTCTTGCACTGCTGTAAAAAACGCAAGCCCTTGACTGCCTCCTTCGACATTTCGAACATATTTTCTGCCCAACAACCATCTTTTTGTATTCTCATGCCCAGTATATTAAGGATTACCGATTCTCTTGCCGCCACCAAAATAGAAGGGCTGACCATGACTTTTTCTTTGCGTTAGAAGACAACTTTGACTTTTGGTGGCAATAAAACTTACCCTGTTTGCCTCACCACATTCAGATTTTTTTTTGTGATCTCATAATTTAGAATGTCATTCACCATGCAACGTTTGCTCCATAATCTCTTGCTAAAGGAAAACGAATGACACAAGACGTTGTTGTCTTTAAACGAGTAGAGATGCACCGATCTCTGGCAAATAGGGATCATTTCGATGCCCTTTTCGTTGTGAACGTGCCATAGTTGCAAAACTGATGAGAGGAAGCTCACATGTGAGACGAAATATTCCTTGATCGGTAAAAAATAAATAGATATAATCTGCCTGCGTACACAACCACAGTGAACAAGAAACTGACCAACAATTTTCTTCTATAACTTTCGATTTCGTAATTTTGTTACTTGTTCGATGTACGGAAGCTCGAGCGTCAGCAATTCATTTTGTTTACTGTGCCTGCTCTTTCTTCAGATGCTACAATTATATAATGACAGAACTTAGTCCGCCTCGTTTGTTTGACGTTTCTGTCATAAAAAGAATTAACTTTAAACAAATTTCAAGCAGGTTTTATTTATTTACTTTGTTTATGCAAATTAAGTTGCTTAACCTCTCATTAAAATGTGTTTAACTTTTGATTAATTGTCATTTTAAAAGATTTTTGAAAAATCATTAAATTTGATAAATTTCGTTGAATTGTTTTATAAGATGACTTGCACAGCAATACAATCTCTGTTAAATATTTTCGATTTGCCACTTAATTGAGAACGCAGAGAATATAGATTTTGTATTTAACTTGCAATTAGTGAAGATCCATCCATATGAGCAAAAAAAAAAAAAAAAAAATAATAATAATAATAAAAATAAAAAACAATAGCTTTGTTTACAAGTACTTTGTTTTTTACACAATAACATATTAGCAAATACAGTTACGATGTGTACATAAACGTATATACGTACGTACGCACACATATAAACAAATTAGAATTATGAAAGACTAACGAAATTCTACAGAAACGTGTATCGGTCATCTTTAATTTTATTCACCTTTTTTTTTTCGTTATTTTGCAAATCATATAAAAGAAGAGAAGAGCCTTTTCGAAACACTGAATATGAAAAATTTACATCCGGTTTTCTTCTTTTTTTTTTTTTTTTATTAATTACGAAAAGAACAACTTATGGGAGTCTCTCTGTAGAAGGGCTGCAAACTGAGTTTTTTCGCTTACAGGAATTCTTTATATATTCTATAACAACACACTTTGGTATTTTGCCCCTTAAATCATCCATAAGTACTTTTTTTGGAAAAAAGTTTTTAATTGTAATTTTTTTTTTTGTTTTTCTTTTTTGCATTTTTCAGACGGCACGAGGGTGTTGGTGGTATTTTTTCTCAAAATTTACAGAATTCTTCGATACATTCTTCTTTGTGATGCGAAAACGTTACGATCAAGTGTCCACCTTGCATGTGATACATCATGGCATTATGCCATTTTCAGTTTGGTGGGGCGTTAAATACACACCGGGCGGTCATTCAACATTTTTCGGTTTTCTCAACACCTTTGTACACATCGTCATGTATACGTATTACATGCTAGCGGCTATGGGACCTAAAGTTCAAAAATACCTATGGTGGAAGAAATACTTAACGCTTCTACAAATGGTGCAATTCGTCTTGGTTATGGTACATTCGTTTCAATTGTTCTTTAAAAACGATTGCAACTATCCCATTGGTTTTGCTTACTTTATTGGAGCTCATGCGCTTATGTTTTACTTTTTATTTACGAATTTCTATAAGACGAGGTATTTAAACTCGGAAAAGGTAATTAAAAATGAAAATGAAAGTAAAAAGTGCCAGAGTTTAATCTTTTTTTGTCGTAGAAGAATAAAGCAGTAGCAGCAGCAGCGGCGGCCGGCTTGAAAAATAATGGTCATCCTAATGGAATTTTAAAATCATCACTACTTCAACAAAATGGTAACATAGCGAAATACACTGAAATTAATGGTAACACAAAATTCGCTAGCACAATGACGACGCTGGCGGCAACAACGCCAACAACCGGATCAGTAACAACGCCAAATGGGAATGTGACAAGACAACGGATACATGCCAGCACCGATAATTAATTAATTAATAACACATTATAACACACACACACACGCACACACATATACACATATAAATATTATCATAAACACACCTAATTACAAATTAATTTATTAACGGTAAATAAATTTTAATATTAAGTTTGAATAGAATTTCATTTTAATATTAAGGTTTCCCTTTATTATTATTATTATTATTATTGTTAGTTGTAGTAGTAGTTACGATAAGAAGTCTAATAAATGCATAAACTACAGACAACCAGGCATATAAGAAAGACAGGCAAGCCTTTGAATTTTTATCGCTCTATCCAGCCAGCCAGCCAGCCGCCACCAACGGGAGAACAATAAACGGACTTGAATTGTAGCGTTTGTCGTCTTCACTTTAAGTTACATTAAATATTAACTAATGCATGTTATTTTTACTTTGTGGTCCAAAAATGTGAAAGAAATCCTAGGGAATATGACGTAAAATAAGAATAAGTGTTGGAGAGGAACTGAGAATTTCATTATGAGATAAAGACAAATGGACTTGAGTGTAGCTTTTGCTTTTACAACTTTTTTCCTGTCATTCTTAATTACAAAAGATTACGGTTGATCTTGTCTATGTATTATATATGTGCAAGTATTGCAAATCTAAATATATAAATATAAAAATAGTAGGAAATTAATTTGCCTCTTAAAAGCTAGAATAGCGGTACAAGCAAGATTTACATAGACGTGTAATTATGTAGGAAGTGTTTTCGCTTAAACTTGCAAACAAACTTATGAACATATAGATTAATTTTTTTATAACAGATAAACAGATAATTGCTTTGTAAATTATAATGTTGCTCTGGAGACTTATTTTAATTTAACTACATATATACGTACATATATATGTATATACATATATTAAATATTTATCATAAATATGTTAAACAGTGCTGTCTAATCTTTCCGTCACCTTACGTTTTCCCATTTTCCCTTTATGGATCCCATATGCCTTCTCTATTCCTCGTACATTCATCTCGCCTACCCCGCACACCCCTCTACCGTACCCTAACAGCAAGTGCTTCATCTTGCTTCGCCCGCATTCCTCCCCCAAAACATGTGCCAACAAATGTTAAGAATAAATTTAGGAAACTTTTCACTTTCTTTTCTGTACTTTTTTAACATGAATAAAATAAATGGAAAATGGTGTAAGAGAAAACAAAAAAAAATCATCGGCTGGACAATCGTAAATATCGATTAAAAAACTTATGATAAATAATATTAAGTGAAAATGAAAATTTTTGGAAAATAAAATTTCATGATATTTTGGAGAATAGTATTTGGTTTTACTGCTGAAGAATTTCCAGAACAAGTTTCCAACGGACTTATTGACCAACGAAATAAAGCCTGAAGACGCGATATGAATGAGTTTTTACTGAACTATTTCCACGAGTTCGGCCTTGGAGAGCTTTAATCGGTAACAAAAAAGGACGCCAATACCGTATATATACCACTTCTCTTGACCATGATAATACGTATCTAGACCCTCCATCGTCTTTCAGGTCAACATCCGATTGAATCGTAACTTCACAGACAAACAGTACGCCCAGGTTCAAGATCGACATGGAGACGCACCGCCAGCTAATTAACGCCCGTTGTTATTGTACTAGGATAACTCGGTCAGGATCTAGATAGCTAATGAGCGAAGAAAAAATAACGACAGGTATGACTGCCATGTTCCCAAATCCAGCTAATAACTGTCCAATACGATGACTTCCACGGTAGAGACTTGTTCACACAGCAGACTGCCATGTTCTCAAGTCCGACTACTGATTACTGATTGTTTAGAGTTCGAAAATTTCGATAATATTACTTTTCAAAATATACAAAAGAAAATTAGTAGTCCTATTAAATATTGGCCTTAGATAAGTGGCTATTGCTTGGATATTAGGAATTTCTTTATTTTCATGCATATCAACGCAAAGTTGCACTTTTTTAAAATTGGCCTACAAAATTGCTCGAAGCATACATGTCCCAAATATTATCTTTTCGCGATTTTGAAAATTCTTGCAAATGTTATGTATGGTCTAAAACTGCTTAATATCTCCGGCCAATGAGAGTTTTTAATGGGTGTACTTTGGACTTTTATTGAAACCGGAATGGGAAACCACCTTAAATGTTAAATCACACGCTTAAGATGATAATTGCTTTATGACAGATATTTATTTAGACTATACATAGATAAGAAAATTGAATCAAAAGTAAATTTCAAGTAAATTAATACCTTACATTTTATGTACATGATAATTGGCCGTACGCGCAAGACAAAATATTTTTCAAAGATGAAGAACTTTCGTTTTACCATTTTATTTAATGAGGAATCACTCAAGAAATTACCTGCCTTACCATTTTATTTAATGAGGAATCACTCAAGAAATTACCTGCCATGTTTAATTTCGTTTAATGAAAAATATTTGAACAAATTTAAAAAATTGAAAATCTTCAAAAAATTGAAAGTTATCTTCAATCTGTTATTTATTATCTATTTAACCACACCGTGTATAAATATTTATGCAAATGTTAAAGGAATCGCCCAACAACCGCCATAACTACTTCATCCTTCATTATAACTTTCAAATTTTCTGACTTACATTTCTATTTGGCATTTGTACATATATGCCTTATTTTATGACGAACACAATCGAAAGACTTGCACTACACATTGCGGTTTAATAAAATATACAATTTAACTTAAATAACAATCACTTTAATCATATAATTAAAATATATTTCAACAAATCACTGTAAATCGGCAATTTCCTTGAAATTTTACGCGGACAATGATATTTTTAACGTTTAACAGCGATGCATATTTTATTACTAACAAATACTTTCCATAATATTCTTGATTGCCTAAATAGAATCCAAATGGCTCTCATCTCTATTAATGATTTTTCTCATTGTTTTGTTATCGATTTATCCGTCAACTTTTTTTCTCCATAGGAAAATAAAGAAAATTAGTTTTTCCAATATTATTTGCAAAATTTTAAATGAAGAGTGCACATAAATTAGATTAAAATGAATCGTGAATTGGTGGAAAATATTCTGTCGGTAGTAAATACGGCAAATGATAAGTCAGTTGTTATAAGAGCACTCGTAAAATTGCGTACCGATTGTGTTAAAGACAGGGATGGCATTATTTTGTTTAGGGAGGCAGGTGGAGTACAGAAAATGATACGGTTTCTTAATAAACCACATGAACAAATCCTGGAAGTTGCTCTCAGCATCATGGGTAATTGCTGTACGGATGTGAGCAGCTGTAAAGAGGTGAGATAATCAAGTTTAGAAAAATGATATTCAATTATTTCATTTTCATTAATATTTCAGGCATTGGACAACAAAATTGTAGCACCTCTGACCGTTATATTAAAATCAATACCAAATCCTCAAATACAATGTCGCGCCTGCCGTCTATTAGGGAATTTGGCTAAAGTCGACACACAACTGGTGGCCACGCATAGTCCAGCTTTAGCCAAGGCTTTGTGTCAAATTATAGAAGATAGTTCAGATGTCCAGACAAGGATGATGGCTGTCCGAGCCTGTCGTTTTCTGTTAAGCAATCCTCAGTTTGCCAAATATTTTTTGCAATTTTCGGGCTTCAATACGTTGTTACGCATACTATTTTCAATTATGAAAAACTCTGAAGCTCGGGTAAATGAAGAAGAAAAACTTTTAACAGACTCACAAGATTCGGTGAAATTGGGTCTCAAGAGGAATCAACATCGCGAAAAATACTTCGAAGAAGTGGCTCGTAATCTTGAAGGAGTGCGTAGCGATATCTTTGATTATGAAGTCTTAAAGAATTCCTCACGTTCATCAAATACATATGCAATGCCAGTACAAAAGGACGCACTTGATTTAGCTTGCGAAATTTTAAAATGTTTATTAGTCTTGTCGGAATTGCAATTATCAGTGCCAGTTTGGGAGTCTGTAAATCGCGCATCGTGTTCGTTCGCCCCCATAGTGTACTTTGTTTCTGAAGACAATAAACATCGAAGTGTGGCTTTAAAAATACTATCAAATTTTTCGAAAAACCCAGGAGCATTCTATACACTCAGCTCTGCTGATGCTATACTGGCTGCTTGCGAACTGCTCGTAAACAATGTAGAGAAGCCCTTAAGTGAAAGTGAAACTAGGCATTGTATAAATATCGTTAGTATTTTATCAGTTGATGCATGCAATCGTTCAAAAATACGGCGATCAGGTGCCCTAAGAAAATTGATAGCTATGCTGCGCGAATCATCGTCCCACTCGGAGAAGACCTCAGTACGCCATAATATCTCATATGATAAGATCTCACTTAAATTAAAGTTTTTCTTTTTTTCTCATTTTAGATTTTATACGTTTTCCTTAACTTCCAGTACGACAACATGAGCATGGATTTAATGTTGCGTGAAGGCTTGATAATGGTTTTAATTAAAGAGTTACAGTCTTTCATAAACAGCGATGAAGAGTACTACAAACGCAAGCGTGAGGAAAAATTGCAATCGACGAAGAAAAGAAAGCTTACAGAGTCTGTTAAAGAAACTAAATGCAAAGTAATATTATATCTTACAAAATGCAGACGTAATTGATTTAATCCTTTTTTTTTTTGCAGTTTCCCAAAGTGCACGAGGATGTTAATTTGGACTACGATTCGCCTAGTGGATCCCCCAGATCTTTAATAAGTCCTCCAAGTCCTTGCAGTTCTCGCAGTATGTCTCCTGTGGGTGGTAATTTAACCAAGGCTGGTGGTAAATATCCATAATGAACCGAGATTATGTTAAATAGAGTTATAATAAACTACGGATCACATTTTTAGACTTTGATGAAGAATCATATTCCCCTGTCTGCAGCGACGATGATGATGACGATGATGATGGTGACGATGACAATGACAATAAGACTAGCAATTTATATACGAATCCTAATGCAAATCTTGATAACCATTCGGTTATAATGAATCTTTTAGATTTGGCTTCGAGACCCGAGGCTTTAGAAGATAATATTCTCTTGGATAAAGAAGACGACGATGAAGTTAGCCAAGGTACGCTTTGCAATATTGAAAGCAAGACTTTACAAATATTTGAGTCTATTGCAGATGTTCCTGCTTTAAAACTGCCAAATATTGGAAATCTACCACATAACGCCATAGATATTATAGATAATTTAATATTCCGTGTTACTTACATGGTTAAAAAGGGTATAGATCTGGGTAAACCGGAAACTTTGAATACCCTCATCAAGGCTATTAACATGTTTGGTTTAAATATGGATTTTGCTGGATCTTTAACTAATATTTTATTGTAAGTAATTTCCCAAAGTCTTATCCTCAACTTCAAACTTCTTTAGTAATTGATTGATTGATTGATGCATTTCAGAGAATCACAATTCTTTGGTCAAGTTGTTAAACAAGGCATAGCCTACCAACTGTGTCAGTTAACTAAAATAAAAGAGGTTTGTTCAGTTGCATTACGTTCTACTATCTTATGAATATCATCTCTTTTTTTTTAATTTTCTGCAGTTAGCGAAAGAAGGATTTTCATTACTGGACACCTTAACCTCAGTTGGTGAGTGTAACTATGGCAAGGAAGAATTAGCGCGACTTTTACGATCTGACGATGTCCTATCTCAGAAACGAGCCGCAATTACAGTGGGATTTATTATCAAGAGTAAACCATTGCTTTATCAATTTCTTAATGATGGCAATGCTTTATCTTTGTTGTTCAATATCATTCTAAGTCATAAAGAGGATGAATTTACCGCCGAAGCTGTCGATTCCCTAACGTGCATGGCCCGATATACATTGGGTATTCAGATACCGCAAATTGAGATAGATAAACGTGATAAAGAATATGAAGAGTATATAGAAAATCTTGATGAACCCATGCATGACAATTGTGATATGCGTTTTATGGTTCATCAGGAACCAGCTGATAAAGGACAACCTCCCGTAGTAATGGGTTTTAATAAGGACTTACTTTGCTCTGCCAGTGAGGTGTTCAATACAATGTTAAATAGCGATTTTCGCGAAGGTAACGAAGGTGAAATACATCTGCATACGTATACCGTAAGTGGTTTACGTTTCTTCTTGCATTTAATCATAAAACAATCATTGCAATTAAAGTTGAATTTAATACCGCCCGCAAACAAATATTACGCTTTACTAGAAGCTTTCGAGATGTCACGCATTTACATTATACCCGAAATGGAGAAAATTATTCAAGAGCTTTTGATACTTTTATTAAATGAAAATAATTGTTTGAGTCTTTTTGAATGGTCTATGAAAAATTATCACCTAGAGTTAACCGAAATGGCAATTAATTATTATTTATGCTCACCTTTGAGCGCCGACGCTAAAGTTAAACTGTTCCGTACCGCTGACATACATTCAACATATTCTTCAGAGTGGTTTCAAATGTTATACGATGCAGTGTTTGCCAAATGTCGCGCGAGTTTTTAAATTATAAATAAATATTTACTTAAGATTGTTCGGATGCTTGTTTGCTTATTTGATGATATTAAATCATTTTATATTTAAAATATATATATATATATTTTTTTTAATTTAGGATATAGATTGCGTTTTATTTTGTAAATGTAAAAATAAAGCTTGAAATTCAGTTTAAAAATAATATGCAGAAGTAAATGATATTTTAATTAAAATTTTCTGAGAAGGGCCAGTCATCCTCGATGGTGTTTATTAAGCGAGTTGACACTTTGATACTTTCATTTTATTAAGCAGGACGTGGAAAGCTGTTTGTTCCGCGCAGCGCTAAGCGTAAAGCTTAAAGAAAAGACTTTGCATTCTTTTAAATTGTGTACCGTGTCTCTAGCTTGAAGATAATACTTTACAAAAGCTCTACGATCTCGTCCCAAAAAAATTTCCTCATACAAATTTCATTCCAAATCTATGTTGAAACTCGATCACTTGCGACAGTGTGCTTAGGAAAAATATCCTCTTCGTCTAAGGTGATTTAAAAGGACTTAGCATAACCTGTCGATTGATAACATGAAACTTTTTAGAAATATTGTGGCCGAAGAGAGAGTCATTGCGATAGTATTTTCTTTTTTGCGATCACTAGCGACAGTGTGCTTAGGAAAAGTATCCTCTATTTCTGAAGTGATTGGAAAGGACTTTATATTAACTATCGGTGGATAAGACGGAAGATGATATGTTTGAAAAAGGCTTATGGTCCAAGAGAGAGTCAACGCAATGGTATCCTCTTTTTTTAGCGAGATCAGACCGGCCATACATGAGCTATAGGTATTTACCCACGATTTATATAATGTGAAGACTATCGGGGTTCTTGTGATAGTTTTGTCGGTTCCTCAAGTAATATAATATTCCCCTTAACTGATTAATCGTAAAGGAATAATGTGAAAATTTTCCGAACAGACAGTTCTCACAATGTCGCTGTATTCTCTTAATAAGTGAACCTAGTTCGAAAAAATTTCATTCATCAATTGTTAAAAAAGAAAAAAAACAAAATACTTCTTTTGAAAACAAAGCATTTACATTATACATTATTTGAAATTGAAAAAGAAAAAAATTATTCTTTTCTAACAATAACCAGAGCACATGCAATTTTTGTTTTCGAGTTAAAAACAATTTACAAATATTTTATATTATACGTAATGATGAACATATTCGACATGTGTTTTTTTTCCTTCATGTCAAATACACAAATAAAGAGCATAACGAACACGATGATGATGATGATAATGACGATGATGATGATGATCGTGTAGTTTATTATTACAATAGAGATTAACGGAAATATTCATATAATGTCGAAAATGTGAAATTTTGAAATCAGTTGTGCGGGACTTGCAGTGAAGCTAACAAGCGAGAAAAAAAGGAAAAAACAAATTTTCTTTCATATGTTAAGTGCTTGGTTGATGGCGTAATGCAAAGTTTCGGATTAATATAATAATAAATAGATTTTCAAAACAAAAAAATTCAAATTTTTGTATGAAATCAAAGTAAATTTTTAATCTATAAAAAAGCTAAAGAAAAGGAAAGGTAATTATTTCCTTAAAAATAAAATAAAAAGAGGAAAATATTTCTTTAAAAAGAAAAAAAAGGAAAAACCTCAGCATGTCGCCAGCCCTTGGAATATGTATTTTTAGTAACACTTTAAGCGAAAGCAATAATAAAATCGGAAACAATGAAAAATATTATTATTATTATTATTATTATTTTTTTTGGTATATAAAAGATTAACTATTTATTTATCTATTTTTGTTTTTTTTTAAGTTACTACTAATTCTCTCGAGTCATGGGTAAATATTGAAATTTTTGAATTTTTTTTTTTTTTTTGTAAGAAACCTTTGCTACGAAAAATTCTAGCCACCCAGCTGTACATTTCTTTTTGGGAGCATGAGGCATATAAATTGCTTTTCTTCCTCCTCTCTCTTTCCCTTCGTTACAAGAAAAAACCCCTTCGCACCGCTTTTATAATTCAATAAACCAGAAGACTGTTACTTAATAATGAACACAAAATGCAACAAACAAAAAATTCTCATGAATTTAAAAGAAATTTTCTTTCATGAGAGAAATTATTTGTTCTCAAAGTTTTGTGCACTTGTTATGGTATAAAAAGAATAAATAACAAAAGCAAAAAAAAAAAACAAACCAAAACGAATTGCTAGCTTTGAAAACAACAACAACAATAACTACAATCCGGAGAACTATCTGCGATTAAATGTGAAGAAGTGTTCTCAGAATTGTTGGTTTTTTGAAAAAAAAAACTGGATCCTTTGGATAACATGACAATGCCCCTATATAATATAATAAAAATAATAAATAATATAAACATATATGAAAACCACGCAAAATTAACAAACGATTTTTAAATACTTTTCATTTCTGCTGACACGTCGGAGCATCGTTGGTTTTCAAGAGAGGCACTACTTTTTTTTTTTTTAATTTACTCCAACGTACAAGATCGCAGCAAGGACTTCCTTTTTTTACTTAAGTCTTTTAGGAAAGTCTTCATTCACATTTTAAGCCGCTTTATTAAGCCTTGAAAAGATATTTTAAGATCGTAAGTTATAAATTGAGAAATGGAATTGTGTGTACTGAAGTTTTTGTGATCTTAAAGTGGCTCAAGTTTAAATTATTGCGCGCATTTTTAAAAGTGATTCGTATACAAGTGTTTTAAGGACGCTCGAGAATTCGGCAGTGTTCAATTTGAGCAAGATAGGAATTGTATACGGATATTGGATCTCATCTCATCAAATATGTTTGCTTAGGGAAAAAATATTGAGAGATTTTTGTTACAAGCAATGGACTAGATGAGCCAACATTAGATGTCGATATTTTCATTTATGCGATCACGAGAGTACCAACAGGAGACGTCGCACAGACGGACAGACATGGCTAAATCAACTCTGAATTTCACGCTCAAACTAAGAAAATATATACTTTATAGGGTCTCTGAAGCTTACTTTTGGGTATAACATAATGAGTACACTCCCCCTTTTACAGTGGTGGCTATTAAAAGAAAAAATTAAATTGGTCTTACTTCTTGGACATAATAGTACAACTTTAACTTTTTCACATATTTTTCAATGGAAAATTTGCCAAAGAGTCCAGCAAAGATTGCTTAGATTTAAATAATTGAAAGATGAAACTCTCTCTGTAGAAATTTGAAAAAAATTTGCTTTTTAACTAGTGTTATTATAATTTATTTATATAAAAAAAAAAAAAAAAAACAAGTTGTCGGACTAAAAATCAGGATAAACGTAAGCAACTAAGACCATCGGCCTTTCCTTTTTTTTAAAGCTTAGCCTAAAATGTTATGCCAGTAAACATAAATGAAAAGTATTTAAAAATGGATAATAAATTCGACATGACAACCATTACATACTCAATTCTTTTTTGTTTTGTTTGGAAACATCCTATTCCATAGACCTTTTAGAGTGGCTGCTGCTGATCGCCAACGTATCCATTATACAGTGTTTACCTTTATATACCGTGAACACTTTTTTACACTTCAGAGAGAAAAAAAAATCGACAACAACAACAATAGCAATAAATTTATTAGTACAACAATCCAACAAACATTTGGCTTTAGTTGATAGTTTTGTTTGCCTAAAAAAAAAAAAAAAAAATAAGTAACTATACACATAATACATACATGAAGAATGGATAATTGGAATGTTTTAGCGGCACAAACCAGCTCCTCGGCTATTGGACGTGATGATGTCAATTTGGCTTCTAAAGAGAAATTGGTAAGTGGAGAGAACAGCTTCCCCTCTATATATGTATATCTCTCCCCCCTCTCTCTCTCTCTCTCTCTCTCTCTCTATTTAATATTTATCATCTCCGAGCAAGAGCACTTCTGCTCGACTAGGCAGATAGAACACAAAACAAAAATTATATTTAAAAAATAAAAAAAAAATTTAAAAAAAAAAAAAAAACAAATTGTAAAGAAAGCACATGTTTTTTTTAATTCAATGCAAAAGATCTTTTAATAAAAAGTTCCTGCTCTCTCTTCGTCTTTCTTACTCATTCTGCTATATCTGTACTCTTTAAAGTTAATTATAGATAATTGATTTTTTTTTAAGAGATTTTCAATTTCTTTTTCAAGATTTTGGAGATTCCTTTCTTTATTGTAATCTACTAGCGTAGAATTCAGTTAGTTTGCTATCGGATTTAAAGTGAGTTTAAATTATATAATAAAAATAAAAGAAAAGAAGAAAAGATTTGGATAATTAAAAGTTGGATAATATTCAAGAGATTATTTAAAAAGGAAAAAACCAAAAAAACTATAAAAATATATATACATATATATAATGGATTTATCTACCGACATTTGGGGTCAATTGGCTGTTGAAGCGTCACAAGTTTATCTTTCCGATGGCACGGTTCGCAGTCCTTTTGCTAACACGGTATGTGATTACAAGATATCCATAAACGCGATATCGTAGCAAAGTGAAGGCTTTTGAAAAAAATTTTAATAAAATGAACGGAAAAACTGTATGCACCTTACGGTGCATCTTGATCACCTTTCATTTTGAATACGTAATATGAAATAAAAATTTTCAGTGAATTATCACAGATTTTGGACACCGTGCACTTTAAAGATATGAAAAATGCTCGCTATTTTTACTATAGCGTAGAGTAAGAGGTAATTAGATGAAAATTAACAGGACTTTTGATATCTATTAACAGACCTGTCTACCGAACAAGGCTCACGTGAGTAGCGAATTAGCTAATAGTTATGACTACCAAGCTTCGCTACTATCCTTGGCTTCAAAACTCAGTGCCGAAGTTTACTTGGGCCGTAGCTGTAGCTAGTGTTGAGTAAATGTCCTCACAGATTGGGAACATACCCACCACACTTCGGCCACGATTATCCTACTTCTATCTCTTTCCTCACTTCCTTGTGCATTGCGAAAAGATCACTTAAACTTTCACTAAGTAGTCCCTAGTAACACTATTTTCATATCAATAAAAGGAAAAGATTTCAACGTCAAGAAACGTAAAGCCCATCAGTTTGAATGCTATTGTCACTAGAGGGAGGAAGCAAAAGTAGGGCCGAAAGCTGAAATTAAATTTTGTTAAAGATCTGCCATCGCTCAAAAAATTCGAACTTGTAGCATTTCATCTTTAACCAGTTAACTGCGTATGACGAATATATACACCATATATACATACATTCGCCCGTCCATCCGTCCTTGCCGGATTTTCTCATAAAACTTTAGGCAGCCATTACGAAGAGGCAGCGCAGTCGCTACGGCCAGCGCAGTCGGTGGAAGCAGCCGCCCATTCATAATGATAAAATTTTATGAGGAAATCCGATAAGGACGGATGGACGGGCGAATGTATGTATATATGGTGTATATATTCGTCATACGCAGTTAACTGGTTAAAGATGAAATGCTACAAGTTCGAATTTTTTGAGCGATGGCAGGTCTTTAAAAAAATTAAATTCAACTTTTTGATGTCAACTGCGACGGCCATCCTTGTTGGAACATTCACTCTTCTATTGCTATTCTTATTTCTATCTGCACTGTAATAGCCGAATAGAAGTAGAAGTGGAAATAGGAGTAAAAATAAAAGTTGCCATAGAAATACGAAACGAATACAGTTCTGCCTTCCCTTTCAAATTTGACTGTGGCGGGCATGTTAAGGCGTGGGACCTTTGATATACGATGAAAGGCAGTTTCGAAACAGTAATTATGTCAGTTCTTCAGTTATGAATGTTGCATAGATAAACCGACGAGCAGGTCCTCCAAAGGCCTCTGTACCCAAGACAATGTTTTCGATTTCAGAAATTCACGACAGATTAGACAACCAATCTGTTGAGATACAATAAATAGTATTACAGTTTATGTAAACTATCGATTAAAGGATTTGTTATATATGCCGAGGCGATTAATGAAACTAATATACCTTTGTTCTTACTGATGCATAAATAATTCTAAATTTAGAAAAAAGCTAACAAATAAATGTTAAAGTACATACATATGTGCGAAAGTTTACGTAGACGTCATAGCATTGCACCCGCACACGCACTATATGAAAACAAATTAAATTAAGCGGAGTCTTTTAAAAGAAAGTGCGTAAGAAGATTAATGCCTCCAATCGAACAGATCCGACTTGAATGATAAATGAAATACTTGCCCTTTAATGGAAGCTTAAGCAATTGAAAATGTTTTTAGGAAAAGTTAAAATCCTTTTCAGCTAAATTTATAATTCAATCATCATAATTGCAGACAATTGAGAAATTACCGGACAAGGTATTGTTGCAAATTTTCTCATATTTATCGCATCGGGAGATTTGCCGTTTGGCTCGCGTTTGCCGTCGTTGGCGTCAGATAGCATACGATACGAGATTATGGAAAAATGTTTCTTTACGTCCCGAAGTGTCGGGCTTGCATGTGGGTTCATTGGAATCGCTATTATCCTTGATAGCGGTCCGTTTCGGGCCCACTCTACGTTACATAGAGCTGCCCATCGAATTAATTACTCATACCGTGCTGCATGAATTGTCCGGTAAATGTCCCAATTTGACGCATATGTTATTGGATTTTTCCACAGGTAATTTCAAAAAAAAAAAAAAAAAAGAATCTTTTCGAAAAGCTTTTTACATTTACTTTTTCGTTTCAGCCATGCAATTGCATGATTTCAGTGAGATGCAAGCTTTCCCCACCAAGTTACGTTACATGTGCATATGCTTATCGGAAGTCATCTTTATGGAGGGTTTCATGCGTAAAATTTACAATTTCATTAACGGTCTCGAAGTTCTGCATTTGATTGGTACATATGAAAAATGCGAAGAAGAAGAGGAAGAAATTTATGAAGTAATTAATGTTCATAAACTAAAGTCCGCGACACCAAATTTACGTGTCATTAACTTGTACGGCATAAATTTTATCGATGACTCGCACATTGACGCGTTCAGCTCGAATTGCATTCAATTGGAATGTTTAGCGGTAAATTTTTGTAATAAAGTGACAGGATCAACATTGAAAACGTTAATCCAACGTTCGAAACGTTTAACTTGTTTGCTAATGAATGGCACGAGTTTGAAATCGGAATTTGTTATGCAAGCTGATTGGGATAAATGCGCCTTACAAGAATTGGATATAACGGCCACCGATTTATCAACTGAATGCTTAGTCGATTTGCTAACGCGTTTACAAAATTTAAGATTTCTAGCGGCCGGTCAAATTAATGGCTTTAATGATACCGTCTTGAAGCAATGGATGGAATCAGGAAATGTTAGGTAAGCGCTGCAAGTGCATAAGAAAATCACTTTTAAGTAATTCGTTTTCAGATCTGTAATAGCATTAGATTTGGATTCTTCGGATAATATAACCGATGATGCTTTATCGAAATTTCTTACACGTCATGGCCAACAATTATACGCCTGCTGTTTGTCGGGCATGCCTCATATAACCGACCAATTATGGATGAGTATTTTATCAGTACTAACAAATGCCAAGTAAGTGACTAATGTATATTGTACTATAACGTTACAAGTACATAAGCTTGGCCCTCGTTCTATTTTAGAATTCTTGTTATGGGGACTTCGGAAAAACTTGGTGTCAATATACATGTTGATCAGTTAATGGATACAATAGCTTCAAGTTGTGCTAATTTGGAACGTTTGGAATTAAGGTCAGTTGTCGATCGTAACTTGTAAGCAATCATGTTTTGTGCAAAGAAAGCATTAACCAGTTAACTGTCTGAGCAGACTTGACAAAGATATTTTCTAAAACACATTACTATGGCAAATACACATTCATAATGCGAAAATTTCATAAGGAAATCCGACAAGAACGAAAGGACGGACCACGATGTAGGTGTTTGCCATAAACAGTTAACTGATTAGTTACTTTCATTATGTAATGTTTTGGTTTTTGTCTTACTTTTGGAAAATTTTTGAAAGCAAAGAAAGAAATAAACATATTTTGTTTTATATATTTAGATGGGATCCGGATAATTTACGTTTTTCGGATAAAAGTCAAAAGGCAATCGATTTGCTGCGTGTGAAATGTTTAAAATTGCGATGCATGGTCTTGAGGTGAGTGCGGAAAACCCTAATCCTCTTTTCATTGTCAGTGGTGCCATTAAGTCTATGTCAAGGTCGTCAGGAAAGGTTTCCAATAAAATATAATCTAAATCGACATAGATTCGTTCATTTCTACTCTGTTACGTGATATGCTTTCCAGGCACCAGTTTTTCTCTTTACTTGCTAGGATGTGTTAGTGGATTTTAAAGCACTATATCCTTGGAGTGTGTGTGTGTCTCCAAGCATTCTACTTAGTCTTTCTATTAGTCCGTCAAGGGCTGAAAACTATCCCTTCGAATTTATTCAATTTTTGACCGATCAATTAAAATACATGCGTTCGGGCGGTATCAGCGTGACTTACTTCTTCTTGTTCTTTTTTAAGGTCCACATTTTCCGAGCGTAGTTCCAAAGCTTTGTTTGCTATCAGCAGTTTCAACTGCGTGAAAAAGTTCTTCAAAATTTTCTTGATCGTAATGTAGGATTCACCATTGATCGTAGAGTATAGCGTACACGTGCTCATAAATTTTCATCTCAATAACTCAACAATTTTAAGAATTCTATGTCGATATTTTCTCCATTTTCTACACATCGACCAATTCTTCAAATGCTCACGAGCCATGTGTCACCACATTTGGAACAGTAATCCTATATCGTGAGAAAACTGGTTAACGGGTTTTATAAGATTCCTCTTGTAAGAGAATAACGCCCAATTTACCTTTTCGTAACATCCATAAATATGCCCTATGAAGGAGTAAAAAGCATGCTCCATTTACCTTGATAGACCTGTCCGGCTCGCGATTTGCCTGAATATCGTAAAGAGACTCAGAAATATGCATATAATTTGAATAGTGTATGTATGTGTAAATGTTAAAAAGCAAAATTTAATTTGGAATTATTTTCAGTGATGGACGGTATTATGAGACCGTTAAGGCGAACTTTGAGCGAGCCGATCGTGTAACGGTAGTGCGAACAACGACCTGTTGCCGCGTCTCACCCTATCATTTGCTAAGCAATTACAATGATTTGATTTTCAACTGAAATTTTTCAAAATTAAGATTTGTTTCTCTTTTTATTTATTCTTTATTTCTTAAAATAATTCTCCATATGCTTGCACATGTCTTGTGTGTGTATATATGTATATATCTATATACATATAGATGTATATATATATATATATATATATATATATATCTATATATATTGTATATTGTTTTTAAATCATTTACAATAATTTACATATTTGTTTTATATATTTCTTATTTATTTATTTATTTTTTTTTTTTTTTAATTTGTTACTTGTATTTATATTAAATTTCTTCGCCCATTGAGTAAAAAACATACTCGTTTAACTTTTGTTTTAAGAATGTTTGTGTTTTAATAAAAATATGTATGTATATATATATATATATATATATATATATATATATGTATATATATATGTATAAAGATTTTGTTGTTGCCTCTATTGCTGCTTTCGCTTTTGTTGGTCAGACTTTAAAATAGCAGAACGTAAAAGCATTTCAATAAAACAAAAAAAAAAAAAAACCAGTTTCTAACTTGGCCAAAGGCCGAAGACCGTATAAAGAGGCAGACTTGAATTTAGTTAATGTCTTTTTCTTATGAATTATTATCATTTTTTTTTTTTTTTTTTTTAAAAGAAATTCAAAAAAATTTTTTTACTTTATTTCTAGTCGCAACAAAGCTTCTCAATAATTGAACAGCATCATCGTCCACTGCTACTGTTTCCCCTTTGTTTGTAAGAATTGTTAAACACAAAAATATTTCTTAAAAGTTGTCATAAAATTTGTTTTTTTTTTTTTGTTTGTTCCTTTCTCGTGTGTCTGTTCATTCTAATGTCTGCATATGGTTGGGATTTTGTGTTTTTGTGATCTCTATCTTTTTTTTTTTTTTTTTTTTTTTACATATATATAAGTACACACTAGTAGTAGTTAGAAGAAATAATTATTTATGTATAAACGTATATATATGTACAAATATCTAACTTAATCCTGCATCCCAAGGTTACGTGAAAATCGAAAACTATGTGTAGTGTTGCTGGCTGCCGCTGTGGCAAATGTGGCAGCCGCAGCCGTCGAGGAGGTTGAGCTATTTGAATTTGAATTCATGGTATTAGTAATTGTAACGAAGCCTTCATCGGAATTTAGATTAGCGCCAGAAACACTGGTGCTGACCGTAACCATACTGGGTGTATTTGAAGAACTCTCCGCTGCTTCTGATAAGCTATTATCCTAGAAAGAAAAAAAAAAACTTACTCGGCTGAAGAAACAAAATTTAAAAAGAAAAGCAATGAAATGGACAGAAAAAAAAGTACAGAACCATTTGCCTTGTGACAGATGCGGGGCACCTATTACCCTTAGTAAATATTACAGATTTTTCGACTTTTTTTGTCTTTCTTTTTTTTTGATAAAAATCGAGAAGAAGTCTGTAGACAGTCCTCTTGTTGTTAGCACGATGGAAGGCCGCAGCAATTGGATGCACGAATGAATTTCAATCGGCTCATGGGCCAACTTATTACACAAAACATAATATCTTGCTTTCAGGTCTGATAAAAGAAATCCTAAAAAGGTGGCGGCTTGAGTTTTTTTCGCATTCATTGTGAACCGAACTTTTTTCAGTGATAAGTCCTTCATCAAGCCCGGGCATTTTTGATAAAATTTCAAGGTCCGACTTTGATTTGTTCTACATTTCAAATCTCTGCAAACGCTAGTTTATAAATTTTTAATTAGAAAAAGAAAATTTTGAAATTTTTGTATTATATTTGCGCCTTGTTTCAGTCTTTTATTAAATGTGAAGCGAATCTATGAACCGGAATGGATCCTTGTAATGCCTTTTTAAAGGATATGTAATAGGTATAAAAGAAAACCCTATAAATTATGCATGTACTTCACTATTTTGAGCTGCTGCCGCTGCCGCTGCCGCCGCCGCCGCCGCCGCCGCTAAACCTGCTGCTTGTTCTTGATGACGCTGATGAACTGCTCGATCAGCTTCACTTTCCTCACGTCTGTCTGTGTACATCATAATTTCGTGGCATAACGGACATCGATCCTGCACGTATAACCATTTACGCAAACAAACCCCGTGAAAATAGTGACGGCAACGTGTTATTTTGGCAGAATACATTTCCTAAAACGTTATGATCGAGCAGATACACAAATGCAATCGTTACTTGTTTAATTCATTTTTAGAACTTACCTGATAACAAATGGCACAAACATCGTCGAAAGCCTGGAGTTGGGCGGACGTCGCTTCTGGCAGAGCGGAAATTTTATGCACCGCCGAACGCCGCTTCATAAATACGGACCAACCAGCTTGGGCTTCGCACCAGATATTGAAGTACGCATGTATGCACATCATGATGGCTCTAATCGCGCCGCCTGTAGCATTTTGTGCTATCAAGTTATATTATACGGTACCAATCAACCAAATAAAAATAAATTTACATGCATACGCAACGTCTATTTCGCTTTTTTTTTTTAGTCGTTAGATGAACTTGTCAAAACAGTTTATTTTCGGATTTTATGGTGCGGTGAGTCTCTGCATTCATAGGGCGCCCCTTCCTTGTTCAATTGCCATTCTTCAGGCAAATTTCTTCGGACATGTTAACTTATCAAAATTAGAATTAGAATGATAGCAAAACTTCGAGACATTTTGCATCGAAACGCGTGTTCAGTGCAGACAGATGAATTATCGTCGACTTGCATTTCTAATAATGTCGTTAAGAAATTACATAGATTTGGGCGAAATATAAAATAATTCTTATAAATGCTTCGCATCATGCTGGACTTTTCTTTTGGTCTTTGGATGCCACAACGGGTGAACAGACAAGTGAACCTTTATCCCACCCTATTATAGATTAAATTAAATTCAGTCAGTGGAACAAAGCATATTATAGATGGCACGAGGTTGAAGTGAAGGGCGCCTTTATGAATAACCCTATATATGCTTCGCATGATATGCTTATGTATGAGGGCGTTGAATATTTAAAGGGATTGCTGCAAAGCCTCTATTTTGCTTTATAGCAAAAATACATTTCTCTAGGCTTGAAAAAGCCTTTCTAGATTTGAAGTGTTTTTTTTTATTATTTTTTTTTATGAAAATTGGATTATAGAGTTTGCTTGTAAAACATTTTCGAAATATTGAGAATACTTTTAAAATTTTGATTATTTTCTCTTTTTATATTATTTAAAAATTATTTTAAAATATTGGATCGTCAAGAAAGCAATTTGTAGATGAAAGAGATCGAAAATATTTTAAAAATTTAAAAGAAATTTACAACATTTTTCCCAAAAAGTTGTTAAAGTATAAACAAGTAAGAAAGTTAAGTTTCTAATGGAAGAAGCTTTAATTACCCTTTTTAGAATAAAAGTATTATAGCGAAATATTTGTGAAAGACCACAAGTCCAAGTCTACGGGCGGATGAATGAACGGAATGACAGAAACATGAACGAATTCTTGTCTGGCGTTGTTTTGTTGACATTAAACTTCAAACGTTTCTATATAAATTCTGCTTCCAAATGGAACGATCCATCATTGCTGAAATTCGCTTGCACAGTAATATATGGCAGGCATATGAGACGAGATTGAGCCGGCCTAATGCCTCTGCATGAAAAATGAATGTATTTTTTTTTTACTTTAACTTTGCCATGGACGTA
Organism: Glossina fuscipes; assembly: GCF_014805625.2. Classification (NCBI taxonomy): domain Eukaryota; kingdom Metazoa; phylum Arthropoda; class Insecta; order Diptera; family Glossinidae; genus Glossina; species Glossina fuscipes. The sequence goes on from NW_023998417.1 coordinate 10,888,972, forward strand.
GAAAATATGAAGGTCTTTCCTCTTTAAATTCTTCTCTGACAAGCTTTTCTCCACCACAAAGTAATTTTTTAGGGGCGTTTCTGCAGTCGTCATTATCTAGTATAGTTGACGTTAAGTGACATGCTTGACTTTTATTGCGTGTCTTTGTTTAACCTTTATAATATTTAATGAAATAATGTCCATCAAATACTTGCCGCAAAACTTGCCTAATTTTCTTACTTGTTATTTTGAAAAAAAAAAAAAATTATTTAATTATATATAAGCAAACTGAACAAATCTCTTTGATATTTAATTAGAAATTTTTTAATCATTTCACAATTGCCTCTCCGTTGTTCATCAGTTGTCTGAGTTCTAGATGATGATGCTTATTATGATGACAAAGTTTATCGAAAGCTTATGAAAATTTATGATATTTAAAATAAAATATCTACACTTTTTGCGATAACATGAAAATTTAATAAACTAAAACTTATAATAATAACAATAACGTAAATAAAGCTGTGAATTTTCTTTCACAAAATACGTGCAAGTACTTTGAACGAATTCCGCAAAAGAGAAACTTAGAGCTTAATGCACATAAAGCAAAAACTTACCAGATTCAAAGATTAAGATCCAAGCACCATTAAAAAATAATAAAATGCCAAAACAAAATTCAACAGAATTACCAAACGCTCGTACATAATACAGATAATCATCAAGTTTTTCCCAAAACGATGGACGGCGAGCATCCAAGAGAAATAATGAATAGGTTGCCAAAGACACGCAAACCTAATAACAATATAGTACATAATTAGAGATAATTTCATTATCGATACTATCGATTTTCAAAATACCTTTACAACAACTTCAACTGAAAATGCGGTAACAGCGAGGAGCCACGTTGAAGGTGAATGGCGACTCCATAATGTCACTAATAAAACGATGGGAGCAATTATTAAAAAAGCGCATACCGTTAAAGCACGAAAATGACGCTTTCGTGATGGATTACGTGCCGCGCTCAATGACATTAAAATCGGAGAAACAATATTATGCAGAAAATGCAATAAAGCGGTAAAGAGCAAACATAGATTGCGGCATAAACGTACGAAGCGTTTATCGGGTGATAAAGACGTTAGACCAGTCTGTAAAGCCAATATGTAAAACAGTACCGCTGAAACGGTACCTAATGATTTTTCTTCATCGTTTTCGAAAGTCAACAGATACCATTGAAATGCTTTGCCTATGTAATGGCAAATCACCGAAATAATTGAAGTCATACCCAAGACGGCCGTTAACGTTTCACAACCGTCGACGAGCAATTTCTGAGATGTTGGTATCAAATTCATTGCGTTAACTTGATCATTTAAAACTAAGCCAAGAAATTCCTGAGTAATTCTGAAGAGAAGAAATTTCTATTTTTAAATCAAAACACACGATATATTGATCATCATCGTTGGATCTTACCTTATTGTCCAAAATACCCGTAACACACTAGGCACATTCAATCGTTGCCATTCATTCTCAATTAAAGCTGATAACCCGAAATTGGACACGAAATTTGTAGCAAATTGATAACCATTGTAAACAGTTTTACCCGCTTCCATGCCGCTGCTCATAATCGTGATTTTCGTTAACAGTAACGGTACAGCTGCAGCCAAGATTGGTAAATATTTAATGATACGCATTTTAAGCGGTAATGTTGCTAACAGTATAGGACTAGCAAAGATCAAAGGCATAGACCTGTTTGTTAATTTTATTACAAAGGAAGAGAGAAGATGAAAATAATATAAATAACTATATTAATAACATAACAAAGTATAGTTTATGAAAATAAACAAAATCTGCAGGAAATTCTATGCTAACCAATATTGCCAATAAGTTTTTTGAAAGGTTGCAATTTAGAAACAAAAACGCTTCGTTGAGTTCCTCGGGAATGCCAAAAAAGATGTGATGTGAAAAAGAAAAATTCCATTTTTTATTTTATAGAAAATTTCATTACCTTTGTAGTATGGAATAGCGCGGTCCTAAATGAATGTAGGCGAACAACATGCCCATAAACCATTGAGCCACCAAGTGCGGTAATAAAGATACCGCAACACCGCCTGTATCCAGGAGTCGGGTCGTATTCATTGACAAGATATCTTCTAGTATGCAGGAGTTATTTTCCATTAGCGCTAAAGCCGACACATTGGACCAATGCGATAAAAATGTTAATCCCAACGATATGACAAACATATACACCATTACCAAATGCCGGGTCCACAACATAAATATACCTAAAGCACAGAATAAGCCTAAAAGAGAATAATTTATAAAATAATTAAATCATTTTTAAAGGAATTAAATGCTTTCATGAGAATTTTCGTCATTCGTTTCGACGTTGACTCATTGTTATGGTTAGAAATTAAAATCAAGTTTTTTTTTTAAGGCAATGCGAAGTGAGAGTAGAGAATAAAGTGATTAGTGTAGAAAGAAAAATAGAAAAAATTTTGGCGAATATATATATATATATATATGTATATATGCATAGACCGATGCTTATCTATATTATGCTTTATCTATATGCTATGTTAGTATTTATGAAAATTCTATGATTTTCCTTTTTCAAGTCTATATATATATATATATATATATATATAACGCGAACTTACCAAGTACGCAGATTACAAATTTTATCGAAGTTATTGACAATAAATCAGACAAATACGAATCTTTTGCTAATTCATCTATAAGATTCCCAAAAGAACTACTCAGCACACCGCCAGCGATGGCGGCAGTCGAAGCATTATCTATGGCTTTTTCCAGCGATGCATTCGTTACTTGAGTAAACATATCAAAGTTGCTAATTGAGTCGGTGCCGGCCGCCGCATCTATACTATTGTTTGAGGATTGATGATGGAAACTGCTGATGTCGCTCGCCCCGCCACCTTTATCCACACTTTTGTCTGTATAGGAACGACTGGGCAGTCCCATGCCTATTTTGAGTATTTCATCGATAACTAATATTGGGGGAACTCGCATCATAACATCTACCATGCCCAGAACTTTAGTACGTACGGACATTTTGTTTCCTTTCTTTTTGCTCTTTCCCTTTTTTTAGTTATTTTGTGACACAATTACTTTTAATGCTTCTCAGTGTAGGGATAAACATTCGTTTTTATGTTATGCTATGGGCTTTCAAGGTCTCCTTTTCCCAACATGTGACTAACTAACTGTTGCAACGGTAAAGATCTTTCAATCAAGATCTTTGCCGATATTTGAGGTAAGTTTTCCTGCGTTATTTGTTACGGTTTTACGTAAAATAATATTGAAATCCAGTAACTTGACCTCTCTTTTTAAAGAAGAACAACACTTGCTATTTTGTACGAACTTTACACTTTTTGTTTTCGTATTCTTCGTTGTTGTTGTTCTTTTTCACTTTTTTTTTTTTTTTTTTAATAAATGTTTCTTGCGTTGTTCTTGAAAAGTTTTTATTTTTGTTTAGTTTTTTGTTTTTTAATAAATTCGTTTATAATTTATTCCAATCATTTCGTCTATAAATATTTATGTACATATATATACATATGTGTGCGAAATATACGTATTTTTTGCTTAAAAATTTATTAGAAAATTTCGGGAATAATTTTTTCCTTTTTTTTCGCTTTTTCACAAACTTAGTAATTTTTTCTTTTTGCTTCGTTTTTTGCCAAATCAGTGTTGCCAAGCTGTTCAACTTTATTAAAATATCAATAGGAATTTTACCTCGTTTTGTAAACAAAACATATTAGCTGTATAAACTAAATAAAAACAGAGTTTTTTAGCCATTGATTATGTATTATGATTACGAACACTTTTCGTGATAGCCCGCCAGAGAGCGTTTATAAAAAAAGTTTTAAGAAAAATATTCAATTAAACTGGTATTTTACCACTTAATATAACAAGTAAAATAATACTTATTTTACATAACAATAAGAAATTGTTACAATTTTACCGTCGTAGCCATTGCAAGGAACTTCAAACCTATTGAAATTATTACGGTAAGCCACCCTAAAAAAAAAAAAAAAAATGAGAAGAATAAATTGACACTTTACCTCTAATTGGGCAGAACTCATTTGCAGAAGCATTTGCTACTTAAATTGTAATAAAAGTTTGAACATCTCTGTAGTTATTCTTATCAAAGACAACGAATTTTTATTCCAGTTCCTGTATAACTTTTTTTAAACATAATTTCTTAAATTTGAAAATATCTTGAATTATATAGTGCATATTAACATCAAAAATGGGCAATTTTAATATATACGACGCTTTAAAAGGCGTTTTGCTATACCTCGCCTACAAAGCAATGCCAAAGTTATGAAGTAGTTGTTTCAGCCTTTATGTTTACTATACATATAGCATCGATAAGTTTTTCTTTCGCAACCTAATGCGATATATCATGCGATATTTATTTATGAAACGACATTAAAAGAACTCTTCGTTTCGTTTAGTTTGTTTTCTTCACGCGCGGTTTATTTACAATAGTCTGTTACTAAGTTTGCTCAACAAGATCGCAAAATCATTTCTTTGAAATAAAAGTTTTTTGTCCGAATTGCAATATTTTATACACGTAATTACGAAATTAGTTTACATTTCTCGGTAGTGAGTATAAATTTAATTTGTTTTAATAGTTTAGTTTAGTGTTTGCCAAATTAATTGCGGTGTTTTCTGTTTTTCGCGAAACTCTTGCCCAGAAAGTAATTGTACATTTTAATAAGATATACTAGCGAAATAGATTCTCTTTTATGGGCTTCAATGAGCTCCTTGTCCTTGAACCAAAACTTGATTCTAAGAAAGATTTAGATTAGAAAAATTTGTCTGCGATTGGCAAAAAAAAAAAAGAAAAAAAATGCTTATAGGCAAAGACAAACTGGATTTTTGGGTTCTGTACGCTCTTCTTCTTTTCTTAGAAGCACGGTTAACGGTAAAAACGGTTACAAAGCGATTACTAAAGAACTGGATTTTCAATAGCAAGCAATAGAATACTGCGCGCACTTATCCAAGTGAAAAAATTCTGGTCACCTCACTTAAGCCAATGCAATGGGTGTTCTTTTGAAGTAAATTCATAGCAAAACGGATATTCCATGAAAGTTTCGCTTCTAATAAAAATATTTGTGAAATATATATTATAATTAAATGCTGTGTGTGTGTACTTTGTGTTATTGAAATTAACCAATTGTGTTGTCTATTATGCTTAAGTCATCCAAATTTAAAAATTCTTGCATTACAAATTACTATCTAGTATACACCGGACTTTTTGTGATGGCTGACAAAAATTACAAAACCAAGGTAAGTAAAAGAACTATTTCTTTGAAATAACTAAATGACAAATATTATAATAATATATCCAAACGAATTCATATATAGAAAAAAAAAAAGAGAGCAAGGATTAGCGGCACGCAATCGTTCATTTCTTATTTACAATATTGTGTTTCATGATTGTTATCAGCTTCCAGTTCTCAGATGCACAATTTTTCTCACTTTTCCTAATTTATATATAAAATTGTAGTGCATTTACTTTAGAGCCTTAAATGTTGCCCTCAAGTTTTCTTTCAAAGCTTTTGATCGTCGCAAATGCAGGTTTTGGTCTTGACATTTGTTCCACTTTCTCGCTGAAAGAAGAATTTTCAGTTTTTGTAGGCACCGACCATCCACTTTCGGCACTATGAAAGCTATTCGTTCGACCGCCCGATCACATCGCTTATATACCGCAGCACGAAATGGACAAATGTGTAGTTTCTCCTCATCAGCTTTAGCGATTTTAAGAACCTTTCAATCCTGTCTAGCAAAAGCTACATTGCGATTCCGATTATATTACACCTGCTGCAATGCTTTCATTAACCTTTTTCTCTCTAGTTTCGAAATGTCTTTATTATAAAATCGAAACTGATAGTTTTCTTGGACGAGCATACCCTTGGCAAGCGGGAAAATTCTACATTTGTATATTTATAATGTTTGCAACATTCTTTTAATAATTTTTTCAAAATCAAATAGCTGCAGAGCTATCTTGGCGAAGACCACCTCTTCATTTTTTCTTTACGACTTTTTCCCATTTCTTTCGCAATTCGCAAAAATATTATTGGACAATTATTCAACATCTAGTGAAATGGATGGGATTTTTTTAATATTCTTGATCAATATTTCTTATTCGGAATTGATTTAGGTACTTTTATTCGTCCGCTTGTCTGCCTGTGGTAAACATGCTCATGTAGAAAGATGTACAAAAACTTGAAGGCATGTTCCGTTCGTCTGTTTGTCCGTCCATCTGTCCGCCAGCCATCTATCTTTGGTAAACATTCTCCGGTTAGCGAAAATGAAGATATCGCCTAAAAATTTGCAAACTAACTTGGAAGTGACATCCTTTCCGTCTAACGATTTCAGAAAAAATGGTAAGCATCTCCGGCTTAGGGATAGATATTTTTCCGTCCATACTTTAGAATTGAAAACGCTAGGACACATACATACATATCTTCAAGAACAAATAATTGGAAATCAAAATTTTGAAAGACATAAGGAAAACCGATTGTCCAAACAAACCTCTTCTTCAATATGATTTTTCAATATTTAGGAAAAAAAAAAATTAGCTTTCAAATTGAAGGAGCAGTAGATATCTTTGTGCAATTATCGAAAGAAAGTATGTAAATATGTAATTTCTAATATTCTTGTTTTATATATTGATTGTCGTAAAGTGTTTAGTCCGCTATAATCGAACGATTGCCTGAAAGGGTTAAGAAAATCCTACAGATGTATTTATGCAACCAACATATAAAGATTCGTTTATTCTTATTTCGGTGGAGGTTAGCAGCTGATTTTTGTACTTCAACGTTTTTTGTACAGAGATAGTGACATATAAGCATATAAATATAAATATATATATATTTATACCATGGTATACATACAAATATACCATGAACTAGTGGTGATAGCGGGTATGCTGCTGCTGCTGCTCGCTGAAAATGCCAAAAGAAGTGTAGGAATTTTTATGACCATACAAAGCGCACAACAATTGCCAATTAAAATTTTTCCACAAAACGAAACTCAAGGCAAAAAAAGGGTTTTTGTGTACGACTAATTAATTGCTTTGCTCACGTTTTTCGCGCAAAATGTTCACCGGAAAGAATCAATCCAACCAACCGACCAACCAACCAACAAACCAATCAGCCCAAACCACTACGAACGTATCGAACGTATAGCAGATACACATATATATATACAGTTTTATATATATATATATATATCTATATATATTTTACAAAGTTTGTTGCGATATTGTTGTTTGTAACTGAAAAGAAAAGGAAAAATTCGAAAAAAAAAGAAGACCAAAAATAAAAAAAATAAAGAGCTAAGAGAGCAACATCAGGATGGCTGATGACAGTATATATACATATGTAAAACTTATGGTCCATTCTGGATTAGTGGCAAATCTATTAGAAAAGCAATGAGTTGAAGTAGCAAAAGCAAAACACTCGAACCGATCAGCATTTTCGCTTAGCGTAACTTACGAGTTAGTTGGTCTTCTAACCAACTCAAGGCAATGAAGTTGTTTGTAATTCCAGAAGGCCATACGAATTGATGTTAAGTAATAGTTTGCAAGTTAAGAAAGAACACAACAATCCTTCTTGCCTCCATTTACTTCTATTTCTACTATACTTCACTTCGCCCTCGTTTTTGCGCACCGGTTGCATTCGTATACTTTGTGTGGCGCGGTTGTTGCAGAGGTAGCGATCATTGATTTTCCATGTTGTTAAAAGCATGGGTGAGCATGGTTCTACAACCATTTAGATGGCCTTTAAGATTCATCTATGAATTTACGTATATATATATATATATATATATATATATATATATATATAGACATGTATGTATGTATGTATGTATGTCTTTATATGTATATAGGAAAGCAAGGATGTGTGTGTATGTATGTATGTGTGTGTGTGTGTGTGTGTGTATTTAGTGCTTTCTGTAGTTGTACCTGTTAAGAGTTAGTTAAGTTTTTTGTTTGAGCTGTGAGAATGTGTGCCTCAGTTAGTTGCAGTTGACAAACACATAAAGTCTTGCTTGTTGATCATTATTCGTTTAGAGATTTATTGCTTTTGGACTATGTTGGCGTTTACTTGTTGAGAAGGTCAATTGCAATTTCTAACTCGCAGATAAACTATTTGAATTAGCAGGAAATGAGATACAATTACTAATGAAAGGTGTTTCGCAAATAACACCATTCCGCTTAAATCTTAATGAGCCACTCTACCGATACTTATACATATATATAAATATGTATATATATATATATATATATATATATATATATATAAATAACTATACCTACGGACCTATATAACTATATGGGTGTGTGCATGTGTATATATACTTATAAACCTATACCTACGCATATGTAAATATTTTACTACGGGAAAGAAACCTCTCGATTAGCTTCCAAGACACTTTTTCGACTTCTCTGTGCTACTCTTGATGACTACCTACCATTTGAAGCTTTCTTTAAATGGCTTTCGCGAATTATATGCGGATTTTTAAAAGATAATTAATTATTCTTTCGATAAGTACTCTTGCTTTCCCGTATGCTCCGTTTAATCGCCAATTTTTGTTAGGCCTTGAAGTTCTTTCGATTCTTGCGCATTTAGCTTTGACACGAATGGTTGCGGTCTGGTAAGCGGCCATTTCATAACGTTTTTCAACAATTTCCATTGATTACTTTTCTTCCGCATTGCAACACTGCTAGTTTCTTTCGAGTGTTTTAATTGCTCTCCTTGTCCCCTCAGATGTGTTAACTTTAAGACGTTTCTCATCAGTTTCCATAGATCGCTTTTTTTACGCGGCTTGTTAAGGTCTTGGTCTTCTTTAGTTTTAAACACATCTAGCTCAGACGGGCTTAGCAGCGCCGAAGGAACATGGCAGCCACTGTATTTTTTACTTGGCATGCGCTTACTTAGATCAAGTTTTGATTCTGCTTTGACGGTTATTTCGCTTTCTTCCTCTTCTTCTTGTAAAGTTCCTTCATCTACAATTACTTCCCTTTCGACATCTGCATCTTCATCGCAGATTTCTTGAGAACCGCAAACACAAATTTCACATGTGCATTTGCAGGATGACGCATCACAAGGCTCAGATTCAAATTCTTCCAATATAGTGGACTCGGATGGGCAAGGAAATTCCTCAGGTAATGAGACGTCAGGTTTAAATTCATCTGCTTCAGCTTCTTCCTTTGATATGGGAAGCCAATGACATTCAAATGGGCCTTGACTGTATCCTATATTCAATGATTCCGCAATTTCTATAAGGGATTTATCTTGATTTGATACGGTAAGCTCAGGGCAATCGCAAACTTGCGGTTGGGTTGCTCGAAATTTCCATTTTTCATTTTGTATTCCAGATCCAGGCAGTGTTGAACTTTTGTCGCTATAGACAGCCGACGGGTCAGGCAAGTGCTCCTTACTGGATGCAGACCATAGAGTTTCGACTAATATTCGTTTAAAGCACTTCAAGCAGCCGCAATCGCGATCGTCATCATACGGTATAGATGACTTTATATGGTTGCTCAGTTTTAAGTATACAACTCTGATTTTTATCTCAATACTTTTTTGGCAAATCGGGAACATACTCTCGTAACTGGCGTATATTTGGGCTGTACGACGAGCAGCATAATACCATAAACAATCTGATACATGTTTCCTTTTCGGATTTAATAAAGGATTATGTACACCGCCCTCGTCAGTGCCGTAATAGAAGGCTTTAAAAGCCCTTTTAATAATTGAATATGATATTTGGATTTCAGTTCTAGCCATCGAGCACTTGCAGGATAAGTCGTGTAAAAGATCTAAACGATTTAGTCGCTTATGCGGTACGCTATTAATATGATAACGTATTTCGTCGTAATGTAAAAAATAAAACGCAACAACATCAATCGATTTCTCTGCTTGCTTTTGTTCGACACCGCAAATAATCATCACCTACGTGAAACATAGCGTATCGAAAACATTTGTTTTGCATTCTTAGCTCGTGTTTATTAACAAATATCTCTTACCTTTGATATGGATTTTGCTGTATGCTGCACGTTATCTATGAAAACAATAGTGGCCGGGATTTTTTGCGGGCAACTGCAGTAATCGTGCGGTTGAAAGCATTCACATTTATAGCTTTGTATGTATTTATCAGGATGCATAGTATTATGCATTGGACATATATATGTATATCTTAAAAAAAAAAGGGGGGTGGGGGGTGGTGGGGAGTTTCAATTCCAAATATATTTCGATTAATAAAAATTATATTTTTTTTCCGTCTTATCTTTCAAAAATAAGATATGAAATAAACCTATATATATATAGTCAGAAGTGTGTTTTCTTTTTTTTGAAATATCAATCATAACATACCCTGTTCCCGTAATGCTATATATCACAGTATTTCTCTTATACGAGTTTTCGAAAAGACTAACAACGAGGCAAGCAAGCCAGGGCAGCCATTCTTTTAAGTTATTAATCCCTAAATTAAACAGACAGGAAGAGCTTTGGATTGGCGTCGAAGAAGAAGACGAAGTTGTCCATTCGGCGAGCATCACAAAATTTACCTTACCACTGCCGATTGACAAATGGAAGCTAACCAGCTTCTTCTAGCACATAAGCATAAACTTAGAAGAGACTCGTAGCGTTGGAGTTATTCACTAGAGTATATCCCTTTTCTGAGAAAAAAATTTAGAGATAAACGTAGAGAGTGTTTGGGAGAAGGCTTGGCTCCTTCAATCTCTTTCTCTAGCCAATGTCGACTTGCCGTCGGCGAAATTTAAAAAGGTAACGAAGCAAACTGAATGTTTAAATAAAAATGTTCTTGTCCCTGAGCGAAGTGCCTTGTCCTCGGCTCAATTATATATTCTCTAACAAGTTCAATTGCTTTAGTAGTATTTGTTGTGTTTCCGCAATTTAAGAAATAAGTTACCTTCCGCTAATTCTTTCCAGCTTAGTAGTATTTATACACCTGAGTAAAACGATTCAAATCTCAAATACGGTAGAATTTTCTTTGATGGTAGCTATAATCAGTGGTCAGTCTTTAAAGGTGTACGACTACATGGTCATTGGGTATTTTTTTCAGTCACTCCTGTTACTTAAATAGGGGACATCTCTTGAGTAATTGGTAAAAAAAAAAATAAATAAAGAAAATGTGTTCTCTAAATAAACTCTCTCGTCTTGCTTTGTCTCACGCTATGGGCTTTCGGCAAATAGTAAATAAGCAACGAACTTGTCCATGAATGTTGACTTCACTATCGGGAATTAATATATATGTAGAATTTAAGAGCCCTGCAATTGGTGTTATTTCCAGAATATTTATTTTAATTTCAGTTTTGTACGTTTTTAGGTTACAGTGCCACGTGGTATTATAAGAAAATGTTCCCCAATCGCGTATGATTTGAAATTTTGAATTTGGTTGATGCGGGTTTTTCGAAACAACTACGATTCCTCAAATCTTAAATGCGTTACTCTTTTAGCGGCGTTCTTCAATTTTAATTTAGTTTCCTTTTCAGTTTCGTTCTTAAATGTTGAAAGCATTTCTTTTTTAATTTGCTCCATTTGCGTTTTGTCCGAGTCGATACGTTTCTCTGCAGATATTTTTGGAATTTTTTTACGTTCTTTCTTTTTTATTGCTTTTTTTCGATCTTTCGGTTTCTGCTTACTTTGGAAAGCTAAAATTTCAGATTTGCTTAACAATTTTATTGGAACGCGGCAAAGACTATATTTTTCGCTAGGTGCTCGCGGACCTTCAAGAAGATCGTCTGTCGTATCTATTTGTCGGCTTTCGCTCTTCTCTTCGATCGTTTCCATCTCTTCCTCTTCTTCAACGCATTCACATACATCGCACGTACACTCGCAAATTGAGACGCAAGATTCTAATGAATATAAATCTTCATCACATGTATCCGGTGGACAGGGCTGTTCTTCGGGTAATTTAAAATCTGGTAACGCATCAACTGCTTCGGCTTCCTCTTTTGTTATCGGATTCCAATAGCATTCGAATGGGCCTTGACTAAAACCAGTATTAGTAATTTCAGCGAGTTGTGGTACGTTCAATTCGAATTTCATCATATCAAGGGTAGGACAATCGCAAGTTCGGTTTTCGCCCTGTAGCAAATCAAAACTCTCCATCTCATGACCAATATACGGAACAGCTGATGATCTGGTATAAGCGCTATCGCCAACAATTTCAGCTGTTTCTTTTTGATAAATCTTTTCGTATGAATCGACTGCTTGATGTAACATAGCAGTACTGCTTTGTGGTTTTAGACTTGCTCTCTGCTTGCGTTTAAAGCATTTCGGGCACATGCATTCCTGATGACCTCCAGCTCTTGGAAGTGCTTTCAAACGCTCATATACCTTGAAATATACCGTACGGATTTGTAATTCGAGATCCTTTTGACAAATTGGGAACATGCCCTCGTAGCAGGCGTAAACTTGTGCCGTTCGACGCGCCGCATGATACCATAAGCACTCTGGCGAATGTTTCAATTGCGGATAAAGTAAGGGATTCGCTACTCCGCCTTCATCGGTGCCATAATAAAATGCTCTAAAGGCTCGCTTAATAATCGTATATGAAATTTGCGCCTCACGGCTAGTCATTAAGCATTTGCATGCCAAATCTTGTATAAGATCTAAGCGATACATCCGCTTCTGCGGTACTGCATCGATACGAAAACGTACTTCATTATAATGTAGAAAATAATAGGCAATAACGTCAATTGCTCTTTTTGTATTAGTGTACGGTATACCGCAAATGTGCATCACCTCAGGGGAACAAGTATATATAAGATAGAGTCGATTCGAATCATTTAAATCATCTTACTTCTGTAATACCGTTGACCACCTCATTGACGCCTTGCAGGAACAAGGTTTGGCCGCTAAACTTTTGTGGGCAATTGCAATAATTATGCGGTTGAAAGCAATGGCATTTAAAGCTTAATGCGTATTTCATCTTGATGTTGTTGTATTAGTTTGGGGATCGTAGTAATCAATATCCAAAAAAAAAAAAAAAAGATTAGCAAACACAACAAAGCAGAGAAACAATTACAAATTAATTAATTAATTCAAGAAAGGAAAAAAAAACAAAACTAATTGTCTGCCTTTCATTTACGATGTGCGACAATAAGTCTTGTTTTCGAAAATTTCAAGCAGTGTTGCATTATGTTCCAAAAAAAAAGGCCTCCAATGCTACAAAGTATTTCGAAATTGATTAATGCAAGTTTCTGTTGTCCTCTGTCAGGCCCAGTTTTCGTCCTATACGTCGTGATAAGTTATTCCTAAGTATTTAAAGTAGGATAAGTATATTTTAGTTTTCCTTCCCTTTACTTTGCCTTTATAGCAATTAATTTGTTATTATCTTGTGAGTATTATAGGGAGGCGGTAATAACTAAGAACTATATACAGATAAGAACGGAATGGTATGGGAATACGGCATTCGAAATAAGTCAGCTGATGTACTGATCAACTAATCGATTGCCTACGCAAATTCGATTTCGAACAGAGGCATACTGGAGAAGAAAGTTGCGTATCTTGTTCCGAATCTGAATTGAACCGCCGACTCGGTTAATGATCCCGAATTAGCGGTATTTTAAAGGAAGACCTTCCGGTCCGTGCAATAATCGCTGACGATAGATCATTTAAATTAAATAAAGGCTTTTGAATTTTAATTTTTAGACGTTCGATTTTTTATGGGCAATTACACCCCATTGTTTATTATTCGAACTATGTATTTTAGTTAATAACATAAGCTAATTAATAAAAGTAAATTGAATTATAACGTCAAGAGGTATTAGTCAGGGGAGGGATATATATATATATATATATAACGAAGGTGAGGACAGGTCGAATAGCCGGTGAGAAAGAAGGAAAAATTCCGTTTTTCACACTTTGAAAATCAAAGCCTTCGACATGGCTTTACATATATATATATATATATATATATATGTGTGTTTGTGTGTGTGTGTACGCTACACAGCAATTAATAATACTTTTAAAAAATATTCTTATTCCGTTGATTGAATATCGAGTCCGCTGCTACTTATGGTGGGGACATTACTAATTTAATCACTTGTAATTGTCATAAATTGACAAGAGTTTATCGTGTGCTTATTAAAATGCTATTTTAGTAATGCTAGACAAACTGCAATGAATGACTGGTTATACGCGATTTAACATTTTATACCTAATTAATTCCATTTATCGTTTTACCTACTCTCTCTCTCTCTCTCCCTTTCTCTCACTCTCTCTCTCTCTCTCTTGTGCAGAAGAACTTCTATTTGTGGGCTTGTTCGACAGCGAAATATCATCTCTAGGGAACAATTTTATTTGTTATGTTATCGATTGGTTTTAACAAAGAAACACTTTGAAGTTTTCTTTACCTTTTTGTTAGTCTGCTGGCTACATACAATGCATTTAGAAGTTCATAGATATCTTTATGGGTCTGCAAATATATATATATATATATATATATATATATACATATACATATATGGTATATATGGCTCATGAATATTGGCCAACGTAACAGTTCTAAGAATTATCAAGAATTAAAAGTATTCAAAATGGCCAAATGAATGCATCGCACATATGTGTATAGTCGAACTTGCAAAGAATTATAAAAGTAGTCCTAAAAGATAACGTTAAACAACAATTTCATTGACCGAACACCACACCACATTTCTTGCAGAGATCAGACAGGCTGCACTGTTTGTTGTAATTGCTGATGTATATGTTAACTTGTGAAAGACATGTGAATACGTCTACAGTCTTTAACATATTGGCCACTGTTTCACATTTCAGTTTTTGCTTTGCGCATTTGTAAGCATTTTCGCTGATTACTGCAAGCAGATAAAGTCTTCATTAATTGTTCAGCGTTCAGTTACAAACAACGAGAACAAAAACAAAAAAAAGAATGAAAAAGAGCAAGTCTACTAACGCCACTTACACTTTAGTCGTCCTATTAGCTAATATATTATCCAGTGGATGATTCTTGTCTCATTACGGACTCTGCTTTCTAGAACTATGTATAATAAATTTTTAAAAATTACTTACTTAGGAAAACGTTATGTGGCAAGTTAATACTAATATTACGTTTTTAACAAATTTCAAATCGTTTTTACATCCATCAACGAAAGATGAGAGAGATATTCATTTTGTTAAAACGTGCAAACGTTCTCCGGAATGAAGCCTCAGAGAATCCATAAAGCGTAATTGCCCTTGATTAGTCTTGACAAGTCTAAACCGATTTAAGTATGTGCATCTGTCCGTGTGTTGGTAATGGTGTATATCGAACTTTTTTTCCATTCGCTTTCCCATCACTGCTATCCGGCAACATGGGCAGTGTTAAGCTTGCAGACATGGCTGCAATCTCCTTCGCCAGTAGTTCTTCCCTTTTTTTCTGCTTTGGATACATAATTGCTACTTCAATTGCAGCTCGATGGGTAATATCCTTGCCAAGAGCGTCCCCGCTGCCCTTGGAACTGTGCGGTCGGGCGATATCATTCTCATCTCTCGTGCACTGCCTTGGAAGCGCTTCAAAATTTCGCAAAAGATGTTTACTTTGCTTGTACTTTCTCTGCCCAAATCGTTACGACTTACATCATTTGCGCGTAGGCTTCGCTGCATATAAGTCTCCGTTTCGCGTGTCTTGGCCCCTTGACGTTTTGCATAATTTTGTACAGAGTGTTTGTGGTTGACAATGTTCGATCCGAAGGCTTCTTAATGTGTTCCGGTAATGTTCGTTTTGTATCCAATTGCCCGCCAAGATAACTCAAATTAGAATTAAATTGAATGCAATAGCCGTCCATCTCTATTTGTGGGCCTTGGGACCTGTCTTTCTGTCTCTCTGTCTGTGTAACATCTATGGTCAAAAGACTATAGCACTATGCAGTTCTAAAATAAATATGGTGGATTCATTTTTTACCAGTAGTATAATCAATTAGGTATCAAATGAAGGAACCTCTAGTGTAGTATGCGACAAGCTAAGTGGATTAATTCTAAATTAAAATATCAAGGACACCACGACGGTATACAAACAGATAATGGTGATGGTTAGGAAACATTGGATCGTGGCCGAATATAATTTTCTTTCTTGTTTCTATTAATCACGTACACGTCGTATACTTACTGGACATAGGCACATTTACGCGACACATAAGAGATAAATAAATTTTAAGATTTATTTTTAACATATTTTTAAAACTTGGTATCATAGCAGGAACCGAGTATGGGCACGTGGCCTGTACTCACGCGAATAGCACGCGAATCTATATCAAAATACTTTTCAAACCGGCTAAGGACTTATTTTTATTTTTTTTATTGTTGACCATTAGACATTGTTTATGAGAAATGGAAGAAAATGTTCTTGAATGACTTGATTATATTCATAAATATTCATAATTATTGGGAATTATTTGCAATTTACTATAACTTATGTGAATGAAATGCTTTTCGATTCACAATTTCCTTTCTCAGCAATTTTCAAATCGTAAACTGTTAGGTAAATAATATCTGTTAACAATTTAAATTGTTGTATTTATTTAATAACAAAAATATAATTTTTCAACAATTCAACATTTTTGGAAATCTTCCGTCAATACTTTAGAACCATTAATAGAGACTTTAAGTGTTTTGAACATTTATGGTCGATAAACTTCTTGACGAAAATAACAGCAATAATTTTACACATGTTCCCCAATATATATCGAATGAATGATACTTATTTCATTAATGAGCGGCAAAAATCAAAGCAATCGGAAGAGAAAAAGAAAAAAAATTGAAAATCATTTCAAGGCTTCAGAAAAACAAAAAAAAAAAAAAATATATATATATATAAAAGAACGATATGTAACAAACAGCAACAACAACAACAACAACAACAACAATAGTAACAGTACCAACAACCCACCGCCCCATTAAACCACAAAATTTATTGCCTTCTAAATCACTGCAAACATCTTCATTTGTGTTTTGCTGCTTTTGTCTGTCCGCTTATTCGTCTGTCGCCGTTATTGTCACTTTAAGAGCAGCAATACAACAACAACAACAACAATAATAACAATAACATCATCTACATCAACATGCATTGAGTTAAATGTTTTAAATGCCGAAACATTAATTTTCAAGTGTAACTTTATTAGGTATGAGTTTACAATTAATGTGAGTGCGCGCGCGCGCGTTTATGCCTGCGTGTATGTGTGCGGATGAATGCATTTTTAAACATTAAGAATTGAATTGAGAAGATCTCTTTCGCCCCCCCTATTGCCTTGAATATGTTATGTTTGTTATGCGATCGCACATATTTAAGTGACACTAAAAACATACACTCATTATGATCGATGTCGGTATTCATTACTTGTGAGCGCTCACAACCCCTTACATTAATAATTCTTTAAAAGAGCAACAACATTCCGGGTGTCCCACCTACCTATTTACTTACCATGCAGAAGCAACAACACTAATAAGCAGAAGATATTAAAAATGTAAATGCATTTGTTTTAGAAACACTCTTGTCGGTAAATGGCGTTGCTATAGGGAGATGACAGTGAACAAATGACCATAAATCAAGCAACCTTACACACGGCGACCTCTTCTCAATATACATAACAATTCTCTACCAAATCTCTTCATATATATATATATGTGTATAGTATATATAAAAATGGGCATAAACATAAATGTGGGATGAAATTCATTCAAGATTTTTCAGGATACTCTTGTAGATTGTTTTTAAATGCAATTCTTAGGTGAGGAATCTTTCTTCTTTCTTAAGTAATTTTCCTTCGTGCGACATGCTGCTAACTGCCGGGCAGAGATTGATATCTATATGATGCGACTGCTAATGTTATCGTAAAAAACGACTATTAAAGGCTATTTGACTTTGCATGGTGTTAATGAAGCAACGACGTAAATGCTTATAGGCGAACAACATGCCCCCGAAATTAACAACAAACGCATTAATTATAAGCTTGTGCAACAGCAGCAGCAACAGTAGCGGTGGCAGCGGTAACATTAGTAGTGACAATGGAAAAATTGACATAAAAAAATTACTATAAAAAGAAAATAAGCGGCAACAAGAAAAATGGTGCTCTTGAACTGCCATGAATACGCTCTGCAAAAGTACTTGAAAGGCAACAATCAAGGGAAATGTAAAAGTTCTTCTTCTTCTCCGTTGCGTTCGACTTCAAAGAGACTGTAATAATGATCGCGTTAGGAAGTGTTTGTGCACGCGTATAAATCGGAGCATGAATTTTTTATTATAGACGACACTTAAAAAGACATAAAGATCAACGGTAATCTTAAATGTTTTACGAGAATTACGATCAGTGTCACTGATGTTTGCTTAAATGAAATGCAAAGACTTTTAAATGTTTTATAAATTTTATAAAATAGAATAAATAAATTCAACTTGAGCAGACACGAGAGCCTTGAAAATGTAGCGGCACTAGAGGCCAACATTTGATTTCTAACATGATTCATTTTCTAAATGAAGTGATAATTTTTAATATTTTGTTAATTAAAAAAAGACACACACGTGTTATGTATAGTAAAAGTGAAGCTCCAGGCAATCTTTGCCTCTTTGTCGCTTTTAATTATGGCAATCGATTTAAGTTTGTCTGGCCATATGTGTTTGTGTTCAATCAACAATCGTCTTCGTCCTCCTTTTTCTCCTCCTCCTCCTCCTCCTCCTCCTCCTCCCCACCTTCTCTTGCCAATTCGTACACTCGGCCGCAAAGATTTCTCCCTAACTCTTTTTTTTCTTATTCCGATGCGCACAATGTAGCTAAGGGAACATATGAACGAGCATAGAATGATCAAAAATTTACACAAGATTTCAGTTAATTATATAACAGAGTTGTTTTTTTTTTATTGGCATTTTTTTATTGTATCATAATGTACTTCGGAGAGGGTTATGCGCGGAATAGCACATCAGGTAAATGACCTTCGAAACTTTGCTGGCCCACAGATCAAGATATTAGCCTTGACAAGCCAATAAAGAGCACTATGGTATAGTTCTAGTACTTGAAAAGTACAGCACAAAGGGATCAATTAGGAAACACTTGGCATATTTAGTTGAACAACTTTAACCTTTAAGAAGTAAGTTTGGCTTATATCAAAATTTCAAAAACTTTGCTATAAGCAGATGATCAATAAATAGTTGTATGTATATGTATAATGAAAGTTTTAATTTTCATCATTCTATTAACTTATGATGAGAAAATCATGCAAAAGTGTAATACATTCAAACATTTATATGCATGTGTGTGTCCACGTGTATATATGTATCATACATTTATTAAAAGAAAAAAAAAAAAGAAAAAAATCTTTCTTTTCCCACATCTGCTAGAAAAGCGTTTTGCTGTCAACCATATTTGACTCGATTATATGTACGGTACACGTATGTAACTGAGACATCTTCGGACATAAAGCAATATGTATGTACCGCTATATAGTTAATAATTTCTTTGCAAACACTTGTTAACACCGTAAGGTGTAGAATTTACCAAATGAAAAACAAAAAAGATATATGTTTTAATATATATCAACAACAATAACAATAACAACAGCAACAACACCAAGAAGAACAGCAAAAGGCATCTGTTAATAAATTTTTTTTTTAAAACGCTCTCATAGATATTGTAGATAGAGGTAAAGATATGTATCATGATTGTGTAATATTACAACACTGCTTAAAATCTCTCACTCATTCTGTGAATTAAATGCTATGGCAAAGCAGTAGTTCGCGTATTTTCCTCTGATCGTACGCACACATAAATCATTTGTTATTGTCGACCATTCGACAGGTATCACTAAAGTCAGATAACGTCATTATTATCAAGTTAATTGAAAAATTATATACACCGATCCAGACCTAGAAAACAAGAAAGCGAACAGAAAATTAAAGAGAAATTATGCTAAACTTTGGCCGAACTTGTTACACCCCTCATATATATATGAATTTATCATAGATATGGTTAAGATTAAAGTGAGCAGACGATTGCAATCTTTGACATTTACTTTTTATATTATTATTCTCTTTTTCTTTGCACGTAATTATTCAGGCAGTTTTGCTCTTTTCTACATTCCACAAAACTTACAAACTAGAAAAAAAATTTTCATTCTAATTTACACGATTTCCTTCGATTTTACATTTTAATACGAATCAGAAAATAATTTATGACAAGTTAAAAGGATGATTGTATTTCAGCTAGTGCCTCTTAATTTTATATATGTATATAGGTGCGAATCTTTTTCTACACGGTGTTTTTTTATAAAATTTGTTCACGTTCCATGCGAATAAAATATTTTTTTTACACGATTTTGCGTAAAATTATTTAATTTAAACTTTATGGACTTTTAATGGAATTGTTTTCCTTTTCCAAAACTAGTAAAACAAAATAAATTTTTTTTACACGATATCCTACGCTCGCGTAATTTAAACCGAAACAGCGTTTTATGTAATCGTGCCTTTTTTACAGACTTCATTTTCCACAATAGGTCACTAAAAAATCAATAACTGATCTGATTTAGCAAGAATCTGGGATGAACGCCAAATGGAAATGCAGAAGAAGAACTGAATATTCTGTAAAACGGCTTTATTGAAAAAATGTTAATATGGAAGTCACGTCAAATTGTCGACTCGTGTCATGGTAGCTAGGTCGGTAGTGGTGAGGCGGATTACTGACGCAGAATGGACAATGCCTTTAATACGATAACAAAGAAAGAAAATAGGCAGACAAAGCTTATGTAACTAATCAGGTGGGCGTGATGTAATGCCCAAGGCTGGTCTACGCCATACACTATCTATGGTCTCCGATCGCCTACTATTTATCTAGAGACACTGTGCCATATTTTTTTACACCGTCAAGTTTTCACTTTGCCACAGAATTGGAAAAACGGATTTATTTCTATCCATACAATGTGCTATGATTGCTAAATTTAAACGAAAAAAATGTATATTATTAACAATTATTATTTTTGCATATATATATAGACAATTCTTTTTTGCACGGTTTTTGTACACGAGTGTACTGTTTTTAAATTTAGCTTTCTGTGGTAGTTGGGTGTATTTTGTATTTAGAATCCGCTATAAAAGATAGCTATCTGGATAGGAGACAGATTTCTAAATATAAAAATTTTTTCATTTCCGAGAAAGTCTGTACAAAAGATTTAAGACTAAATTCGACGATTTTAATGAAGCTTGAACGAAGAGCTTATGAAATCTTTGCCACTAATTTTTCAACGTTCCAAACGTTTAAAAAAAATTAATACATTTTTCCTGAAGTGAGTAAGAAAAAAAAAAACAAAAACAAAAAAGAGACGAAATGAAAACCCAGGCGCTTTGTTAAGCCTTATTTACAACTAAAATCGCAAAGTTAGTCGTGTCTGGTGGCAAGTATTTATTAATGATGGATGTTGAAATGTGAAATAGGAAAAACTTGGACTTTTCTTAAATATATATCTAAAGGCTAAAGAATATCATTAACGTAAACGTAAGTAAACATCTTTATGGCATTTAAAGGGAGAGAAAAAGCAAGAGGAAGAGGATATATTATTACTTTCAGATCAGTGTTGAAAGTTTTTTGCCATAAAGAGAGTTACTTCACAAGTTCCCAGCATAGCTTGTTTTTAAATAGATAGATACTATTAAGGTAAAATGCAAAAAAAAAAAAGAAAAAAAAAAAGAAAAAGTAAAAAAGAATTGAAAAATTCTTAAAAGCATTTTGAATAATTTTGCATTTAATTGATTTTTCTTCTTTGTTAAACACGATCATCATCTATGTGATCATGAATCTTATAGGAATTGAATAAATGTGTGTATATATATATATATATGTATATGTTTATAAATGTCGTCGTCGTAGAGTAGTAGCAGAGAGAGGAGACTTAAAAGTACTAATAGTGCCACAGTCCAAAGTAAATTGTTCGATTAATTGGATTATTGCTTCAACAAGTCAACAACAAACTATCTCAATACACCTAAGCCCCAAGATTTTGTTTTTGTTTTTGTTTTTCATTTTTGTTTTTAAACCATGTGGCAGAGTTAGCTAGCGATGGTAGTTAGCTGTCCGGCTAGCTGGTTGGTTAGTTGGTTGGTTGGTTGCTTGGTTGGTTGTTTGGTTACACGATGATACCAAGTAAGGACATCACATAAATTCCCAACAAATTCATAAACACGGACTGTGCAATCGAAAGCTCTTCTTGTTGTTGTTTTTATTCTTGCTACTGTTGCTGTTATTGCTTTTGTTGTTCTGTTGCTTGGTTTGCTAATGCTGTCATTGGACTTATGTTACATTGCGCTGTTGTGCAAATGCAATCTTTAAGATGAAATTGCTGCCCAGAAATGAAAATCAAGTAAAAAACATATTGAATTTACAGCTACAAATCGTTCGATCAGCTGCTAAACTTAACTTAAGCAATAGCAGTAAAAACTTCAAGCCTAACAACTTGCAGTTTAATAATGCAACAATAACAACAACAATAACAACAACAACAACAATAGCACTTCTGGATTGCAGTTGCTCTCTGCCTGAACTCTTGTCCATGTTTATATAATTGTCATTGTTTTCAATGTATAATCAAGCATTAAGTTGCAGTTTGTTGGCAAAAAGTTGCATTTTTATTGTTGTCACAGCAATTTCAATTGGTTCGATGAACATTCCAAACCCACAAAAAAAGAATAAGCAAAAAAAAAAATAAAAATAAAAAAAAAATAAGAAAAAAACAACAACAAAAAGAGAACATTAACAAACACTTGCACATGCTTTTTACAACAAACAATCCCAAGCAATGGATGGATGGAATGGACAAAAAAAAAGTTACAAAGCTTAGGTGCAAGTCGCCAATATCAACAAACAGAAACAGCAACAGCTATTGCGATAACATAGTATAAGCGTACATATAAACACACACACACAAACACACACAGAAACACACACACACACACAGCATCACCACCATCATCATCAATGATTGTCGTCAGTCTCTCATCAATATTATGTCGAGACAAAACGATTAATGTGATTTTCAATGTGAAGATCTCATCGAAAAGTAAGTTTTAAGCCACTGTCACTGTTGCTGCTGTTGCTTGTTCATTTTTGTTTATTTATTTATTTATTTGTTTGTTTGCTTATTCATTTTTTTTTTTTTTTTTTTTTTTTTGTTTCATTTCGATTCTTTGTGAGTGAGTTTGTTGGCTGTTGATGTTATTCCTGATGCCAACAATGATTCTTTAACAACTGCCACTATGCGACACTTGGTATTTATGCCAATTAGTATGAAATTTCTTACGTGCCTAAGACAGGCATGGCTTCCGCTTAAACTGGTCTTCGAATCCCAATCGCCAAATGTGTGCCATTCCGCATACACATACACACATATACATATTTGTAAGCTTATGAATGTATGTTTTTTTTTTTTTTTTTTTTTTTCTTGCTACTAAATGCTACCTGTTTAGAGTAGAACACAAACAAACAAACAAACAAAAGCCCTTCTCTCTAGCGCCATTTTTTATACCCTTTTTATCCTTTGTTATATTATATTGGTGCTCAAGCACCATCATCGTCGTCATCGTCATCATCATCATCACCATCATTAGTAGCATCATCATATTTATTTATGTCTTTTGTGTCCACGCTTCTAATCACCCCAAAACATATTGGCTATTATCGCCCTGCGACGTTACACATTGTTTTGCTTCTTACAGTTTTACCTGCTTTTTTCATTTCATGTCATCATCATCAGCCATCGTTAAGCACAAGACAAACAAGCAGTTTTTATTTTTAATTTGCTGTGATACGTTTTGATATCAATTTCGGTTTCCCAAAATTGCATGATAATTAAGTGACTTCTTTCTTCCTTTTCCCTTTTTCGTTGCGCTACGACATTATTTGTTTTTGTTTTTTTTTTGGTTTTTTTTTTTTTTTGGTTTTAGATGGTGATGGGTGTTCAAGCAAAATAAAATTCAAATAATTCTCCTGAAATCAATCGAATTCCATTTAAGTGGTGATTAACCGTTATCGAAATTAAATAAACAAAAGAATTAACACAATCGCATAAATGGAAAGTGAATAATGTTGTGCTATAGGTTCGTAAACAACATGAGAGTGAACTTAACTACGACTTGCATGTAATACTAGCGTACGTAGTGATGCTGATGGAGGATCTTCGCGTAAATGTAAATTTCATTGGGGGATGTGTGATATGAATTTAAGTCGAGTTAATTGTTTATTCTTCAGCTATGAACAAAATTGTCGAATAATTGCAAGAGTGATGAACCTTCGATGGCAGGTAGGGATTTACAATTACGAAAAGAAATTTTATTACTTAGGCCACCTGTAAAAGTAGAAGTAAGCATCAAAGTTCTTTGATGTAAGTGCATTTTCGATAAAACATAGGATTGGGTCAAACACGTTGGGTACACGTGCGTGTACCAAATTTCACCGATATATTTAAACTACCTACAGGGTGAACACAAAGAAACAGGATGGACCGACGGACACACCAATTTAAATCGACTCAGGAAGTGTTTCTGTAGTGAACGGAAATAATACAATAAGAGCCTATCTCAAGGCCTTCTGTATCTTCTATACATCTGGACGAACTTAACACGCTCTTGCTCTGTCACGAGTGATGTGGTGTGTAAAAATTGCAGAATGCTCGGTTACTTGAAAAAGTCAGTTCAATGTTCTTACTACTTTACGGACAGAAAAGTCTTTTTCTTGCTCTCCTGAACATGGCGAATAATAAAAGGTCTCCTACAAAAATCAAGGTTTCAGACCTTCATCGAATCGTAGTTTCAGAAAAGCGAGAAATCTCTCTTTCTATATCCGCTAGAACGTGTTATCCTTGTCGTTCCGGATGGAATATTCATAAGTCTTTGTTGCAGACTTCAAAAGTTTGTATGTTGACATGTAGGTGTGGCAAGCAAGTGTGGTAAATCAATAGTCGAAATAGTAATCGTGGCGACTGTAATCAAATACTGCATGGAAATAAGACCACACATATACGTAGACAAATAAAAAACGAGAGAGAGAGAGAGAGAGAGAACTTAGAGAAAATAAAATGATCTTTGCTTAATCAAGTAGTATGTCTTTCTGAAAGTTGTCCTAACCATCAGTTTTTTGATACAATAATTTGCGAAAGATATTTCGAAAGTCAAGTATCGCTCCGAGCTGCAGAGATGACATAGACAAAGCTATTTGAAAAATTTTTTATTCCTTGAAGTCACTTCATGCAATGGCTTTGGCGGTTGTCCTTCAAAATGCAACTGTTTGAAAAGCCTGTAAGCAGCTGTTTTCGGCTTGCATTCTTTTGATAGTATTACTTGAAGATACGAAAGTCGAAAAGCAACTGAACGCCTCGAACTTGTTCTCGAAAAATAAACCCTAGAAACTGAACTCTTTTGATGGTGTTCATCGAAGATACGAAGACCGGCAAGTAACTGAGAGTCTTCGAGTTATTCTTTAAAAATAGAAATTGTTTTACTTGTACCGGCTAAGGATTCACGAGGTGTTTTTCAAGAATAGATCTTCTTAAATGAATTCTTTCAATGCTATCCTCCGAAACCGAGAGCACCTACAAGCGACTGAGGAATTGAGGAAGCTTTTCTTCAACAGTACATATCCAAGATTGAATCCTTTCAATGCTATTTAGAGCATTTGCAAGCAATTGGGGATTTTGGGAGGCGTGTTTCAAAACCATTTGAAGGAAACGATGGTTATCGGAACTTTTCCTTGAAAGGTTACCTTCTCGATTACATGCTTTCGGCGTTAGATAAAAAAACAGGGCGAGGGATGACCAGCGCTTTATGACCACGAAGCGCATTTTTCAACAATAGACAATCGAAATAAAATCCACGGAAGGTCCAAGAGCTCTTCTCGAAAATATTCGACTCATTAAATGCTTTCTATGCTAACCCTAGAAGGTCTACAATAAACTTGTGTTCGAAATTTTTCCCCCAAAAAACTTGAGGTTTTTCATTGAGGGCACGAAGGTCTATTACCAACTTAACCAAAGTTTTCGCATAAAAAAAAAAAATAGTTTGAGAAAGTTTTGGAGAACTCTTGGAATTATTCTTCTTCGAGAGAACGTGTATAAATATTACATCAATGACGTTAACAATTTCTTAATAACAAGTACTTACTCGCTGTCCGACAATTGCTTACCTTCTGTTTAAGTCATGTTCAGCAATGAAAAGCCATCTGCACTCTCTCATCCTCTTAGAAAATCACATTCATTTACGTTTTTATTGCTTTCATATACGTGTCGGCTGATTTAATTTGTGATGTGACTTTAGGCCTTTTTTAAAAGGCTTCTGGTTACTACATCATAAACGAATAAAAACAAAAAGAAAAAAATAAAAAAAAAAAAATGAAAAGAAAAGAAAAGAAAAAAGTGAAAATATCATCATTTAGTAGAATGGGTTGTAACGTGCTTGCTTAGCAATCGAAACCGATTCAAATATTATTAATCTCAATATTGCAACGCAAATTAACACAAATCGCTTCCATAAACGAGAGATGAAACGGATGCATTAAATTAGTGTGTAACCAACTCTTGCACCTTTATAATAAACATTTATTAAATATATGCGATACGATAACCAAGCATCTTACGGGGTCTATATGTTATGGTTATTACTGTGTGGTGTTGTTATTAACGTTTGTTATTGTTGTTGGATTTTTTAATAATCACAACTCAATTTTCAATTTCTAATTGAGCAATTTTTCATTTAAATGAATTGCCAATTTAGCCAGTTACACCCAAGCAAAAAAAAAAAAAAAAAAAAAAAGGACGATTGCAATAACAACAACAAGAACAACAAGAACAACAACAACAATTACAATGACACACGCTGCAAGAAAATGCAATACTCAGGCATACGAAAATGCAATTATAACCTTAACGCATTACTACGTAACTCTTAGCTCAGATGAATTTAGCTTAAGCTTAACCGCCCAACGTAAAATGTCTACGATGGAGAGACTAAGGCGTTACAGGCGTAATCGAAACGCAAATTGAAGTTACTTAATAAATCGAACAACCATGTTAATGCGGGCAATTTACAAACGAACACAAGCTAAGACTAAAACCCGTGCAGATCAATGCAACAAATCGTCTGATTCAATGTTAAATCGGTTCGCTTGAATTGTACGTCGCTCGCGTCCATAGCAATGTGAATGCATTGAGAAAACGATGCTGTATAACTCGATGCCAACTGAAAAAGTTTATTAAGAAACTGAATTTAAAAAAAAAAAAAAAAAAAAAAAAAAAAAAACAGAAACAGAAAAAAGCCTCTGGCAACACAAGACAGTAGTAATCTATATACGTACACATAAGCGTATAATACACACACACACACACACACACACAAACACACACGCATGCGCATGCTCAGTTTGTTATTTGCTGCACTTGTAATCCGCAAAAATTGTGAAGTGGTAAATTTGAGATTACGATAAGCTTCTGGTGTTGCCTCAAACAGCCCAAACGTAAGACACTAAAGAAGGAAAATAACGAAAACTGCGTCTATTGCTGAAGCGCGAAGGAGACAGATGAAGAAGAGTAATGGAGATGGCAATGCCATGCGATGTGATGATCGGCAGGGTAGACGAAATGCAACATATATATGTGCTTGCTGCGTGGAGGTTGGGGTATTTTGTAGTAAAAAACAAAGGAGAGTACCCGCACAAAACACCTAATTATTATAAATAAACCAATCGTACAATAAAGATCTGCCATACCAAAAAGGACTTCCGAGAATTACATGCCAAACACAATCAAATATTGCATGGAAATATAATCAAGCGTAAAGATAGACAGAAGAACAGACGGACGAATGAACGAACGAACGAACGAACGAACGAGCAAGCAGATCGCCAGGCAAGCAGGCAGGCAGGCAGGCAAGCAGGCATGAAGAGGAGTATAGTTAAAGAGAAGTGAATGGTGATTTAGTTGCTTGCCATTGTATCATTTGGTCAGAAAGTGAGTAACTTTAGTCTGATAGCTGCGTATAAGAACTTAATCGTTGGCAACATATCAGACTTAAGTAAGAGGAACATATACACAAATATATATATATATATATATATATATATATATATATGCGTGTGTGTATGTATGTGTGTGATTGTGTATGCGTATGTATTTATATTAAGGATGATCCTCCATTATCTACTGATGCTGATGATACTTTTGCTGCTGCTGATACGGATGCTGGTGTTGTTCGTGCTGCTGCTAGCGTTGCGGTAGCGGTAGTGGTGGTGATGGTGGTGGTGGTAGTGACTGCTGTTGCTGTTATTGCCGAATGTAGAGACGCAAATAAATAAAAGTGGCTCCAAGTCACAACGCCATCGATAACGACACAATCGCGCTATTGATGCTCTACAATTGCCCGTTAATTTCGCATTTCGCACACAATTACCCACTCACTGGTTGAGATCAAACTCAGTTACGCACTCACTCGCTGATACCTGCTGGAAGCTAATACAAGGCCAAGAGTGATTTGCTTGACTTGCAGTGAAACTCTCTATATACATATGTTTGCATTCGCTTAAGCTGTATCTGTATAATACTATGTGAAAGCACAAGTGTGGACGAGTATCGTTTAAGGATTAATCGTTGACATGTGCATTGGTTGAATGTGCTATTTTGTTATTATTTTTGCTGTTGTTTCTGTTGTTGCTGTTATTATCATTATTATTGTTATCTTTGTTTTTTTCTTATTTGCAACAGCAGCAGCAGCATACTGCGACGACCTTAAATAACAATAATAAAAAGATATCGTTTGTGCTGAGCACTAAACATTTTGTAATTGCTTTTCACGAGTTGTGTGTGATATTGTGATGATGATACCATTCAGCGATATTTAATAGTAAAAAAACAACAAAAACAACAACAACAACGTCGCCAATAGTATGCAATAACAACAAAGCATTGTTAACGCTCGCAACAAGCTTCGCACACCCTGATAATGGTGAGTTTTTGCATTGCTTTTTTTTCGAATAAAGAACCAAAAAAAATAAAAAAAAAAAAAAGATGAAATCAATGAAAAGGAAGAGGAATACAACCAACCAGCCAACTAAAACTTAGGAGCCAAAAGTATATTCGGCTAAACAGTCACCACTACAAACAGTCAATTGTAGTGCTTGTGTTTAAACTCCTGTGCGTGTATCTGTATCTGTGTGTCTGCGTGTGTATATCTATTTGTGCAAGTACCATTGCTATCGCTTTTAACATCGCAGATTAAATGCTAAATGTTTATAAGCTTCAGAATACTGAAAAGCTAAGTAAGAGGAAGATGAACAAAAAAAAAAAAGCAGGAAAATATCATCTTATCCGCCAACAACAGCAGCAATAGCAAGCAATAGAAGCAACAGGAATAAATCGACGGACAGACAGATAATCATAAACTCGTGGATCATCTCTGTTTACTCTGCGCTATAGCCAGCATTGTTTTTGCCGTTGTTGTTATCATTGAAGTCTTTCTTGATTTTAGTTTTTCTTCTTCTTTGATTTTTTTTCTTTTCTCCTTCACATCTCATCCATTTTGGCAAACACATCCTTAAGTTTTACGCCGTTGTTGTTACTTATTATGCGATGCCTTCACTAGCTGGCTGACTGTCTGGCTAGTTTGTCTGGTTGTTTGGCTGTTTGGTTGGTTAGTTGGCTGGTAACCAGTAGCCGTTCGATAATTTGCTACGGCATTCCAAGCGTATGTCGTCTTATCCCGCATGTCAATCATGAACCTAATTATTCTTTCGGGTAAAGTAAAAATGCAAAAGATAATTGGATTGCAGATTGAAAGGATATCAATTTCAATAAAATCAAACAACCAAACAACCAAACAACCAAACAACAAAATAAATAAAATATATATAAAATGCTGCTGATACTTACTAACTATACTTAATGTCGTCGTCGTCGTAGTCGTCGTCGTCGCTCAAAGCGATGCCAAAAATCGAGAAAACAACTTGAGATTTTTACTCTATTAGAGTAGATAGATGCATTTATTTGATAGAGCCGAGAAGGAGCAGCCGTTGAAAGATAATAATTTTGAATTTTTGTTGTTGGCGTTGTTTTTCTTCATTTTTTTTTTTTTTTCATAAATATACATAAACATATAATTATTATTATTATTATTAGTATTTTTATTATTATTATTATTATCATAATTATTATGGTATTTGTGTATTCGCTTTTAAAATTAGTATAATTGTGTTTTAATGCGTACATATTTCAGAGAAATGTGAAAATTTGACTTTTCTCCCTTCTTACATATCAAAAAGGTTAGCTTAAGCACAACCCGCACTGGTCTTATATTCCTCTTCTCCGTCCCTCTTCTACGTGCCTTGAATATTTAAACACTTTAAGAGACGTAAAGCGGATTTTTTCTTCATCTGTATTAGGTCAAGCTTGCCTTTGCTGCTAGCGCCAGCATAAGTTATGTTTTAGTCTTGTGATAATTCCTACCAAACCCCGGTTTAGCAGGTTCCATAAAACATTTTAAAGTTGATCTTATACATCATACACCACAAACTGACCCATGGCATCATACGCTCATAGACTATATATGCTACCATACATCTCTCCTTTTTCGCTCAATCCGCCTTTATAACGATGATTGCGATAATTTAAAGTCTAATCTAAAAAGATAAACTTATTCTTTAAGTTCAAGTCCCACGATTCTCGTCAAACTAAATCTGAAAGGCAACTAAATAAAGTCAAGAATTGCATATAAATGTGAAGGCCTATCAATAACAAATTTTATAAATTTACATAATTTGAAGCATATATCAGGTACGATCACGGTCAGCATATGTACGATATACAAGGATTTTGACTTAGAGTGAAGTAGAAACATATACCTGTTTCCTTCAGCATAAGATCTTCTTTGGGCAATAGCTTTAAAGGGGTTAAAAGTAATGAATACCGGGCGTAAAGAACAAGTCCTCTTTCCATACTCGAAAGATTTCTAGCAAAACTTTTATAAAAGCGATAGTCTCTTCTTACTTTTGACCAAGGACTTTGAAATTTCCTACAAAGATATCTCTCTCAGAAGGAACAAAAGTTGTCGACGGTTTTAACGGATGATGCGTATGTTGACAGCCTTTTGTAAGTGAGCTTTCAATTAAGTTAGTATAGAAGTGCACATATATATATATATAAATAAATATCTATTCGCTAATAGTCTTTAGAAGGTTCCATTACGCAGAGAAAAAGAATTTTCGGTCAATTTTGAATTTCAATTCATTTCAATTGCACTTTGAAGCAACTTTTGGATTTTATTGTTTTAACATAATGCCCTCTTATCAAATGCGTTTAATGCTTGCAAAAACTTATATAAACTTTCGTATAAAAAAAAGAAAAGAATGAAATTTGAAGGCGCATAAATTAATTTTAAAGACAATATTTACAAATTTAAGGTAAAAACGTTGTGTAGTTGGAAGCGATTCAATGCACTTTCAAAGTTTAATTAAGACTATCATCTAATTTCGAAACATTGACATCGATGACACTTTTTTTTATCGTTGTAAATAGAAAGGCGGTTATAATGAATATACCCCTACTATTACCTATATATATATTAAGGTTCCTTATCTCTGCAGAAAAAAGAAGAATAAGAAGAAGAAGAAACGAAAAAAGCTTAATAAGTAACTCATAAATACTCATGAGCACGATACTGAAGAGTCGAATATTAACGAATATTAACATTTTGTCACGATTATTAACTCTTAGTTACTTTTTTACTGATTAACGTTTTTTTTTTTCTTTTTTTTTCTTTGTTGCACAATTTAGCAAAGTACAAATAAAGAAGTTATGATCGCATCAAGTTGAACTTTGTGTACCCTCCATAAATAGAGGTAAGCAAAATGTAACATAAAATACAATGAAAGATGTAAAGAATTCTCATTAAGTCATTAAGTTCATCCATTATGGACTTGTCCGCAAAACGATTTCTTCGAAGTGAAAACTGAAATTATTTGAGTCCTTTATTAGGTGTCTATAAATCGTCCGCTTTAATAAAAATTTCAACGAAATTAATCCAACACGTAAATCATCTCTTAACCTATTACGGTTATATCTATGTATGTCTAACAAATCCAGGCGATTTGTATATTTCATCATAGTTACATTTCTTACCAAAAAAATAGAGCATAATTCGCCTGTACGAGATTTCAAGTCTTAAGAAAAGTGCTCGACAAACCGCGATGAAGTCAGATAGTTAATGTTGGCGAACAAGTCTGTAGAAGTTTTTTGACTCCTAAGCATGCATAGACAACGTATCCAGCACTCTCAATGCTCTTAAGTGTAAGAGCAATATTGGCTGTGCTATGTTAATGTATGTATATAAGTAACGTCGTAGAGATAGAAAAAATTTGTCCGCGAATCACTTGCTTTAGTGCTACTTTACGCATTCAGCGCTTAGTCATATAATTGATCAGATGCATCTTATATCGTATATATATATATATATATATGTTTGGCAGCATATATTTACGAAACTTGGCAGCACTTGGTGTACAACTGTCGTTACTCTGCTTTGGTAATTTTGGGCCAACTCTTGCCCCCTATTCAGCAGACTTTCAGACTTAAGTTTGTGGAATAATTGCGAGAAAAAAATTTGATATTAAAATTGTCCTTCTAGTCAATATATCGGTATTCTAAACCTGATACACATATAAAATAAATCGTTTCCACTATACACCCTGACCAAGAATTGCAAACTTCCTCATTGCATATTTCGTTGCGTTACAAAGATGTGATGAATCTAATGTACCCCGTGGCGGGTATAATTAGAGAAAAAAAAAGCTTAATGACCTTAAATGTAGAAAAAGCGCATAATTACTGCATAATAATAATAATAACAACAACAACAACAACAAGAGCAATGATAGCACGAGAAACGATATTTTATTAGAAAGAACGCTCTTCTACAATTTATTGGGTGTATAACGTAAGCTAAATATTTGTTGTTTGCATTTTCCCCGCTTCTGCTGCATCTAACTCTTCCCCGCTATTCTCACTGTCTATCTCTTTCCCTAGATATCGTTCTGCCTTCCCGTTAGATATATTGATGTATATTTGAACATAAACGCACAGCTGGCTGCCTTTTTAATTAACGCATACATTAAGCGATTGCATAATTAGTTTGCCATACGTATAGGCATTAAAACTGGTGCACGTTTATATATATGTTTATATAGTAGTCACTGTGTAACATTCACTAATACAAAAATAACAACTGACTTTTCTAGGAATCGATAAATTTTCAAAGTTTAAAAAAAAAAAAAAAAAAAAAAAAAATTATTGAACTATTTATGTACATGCGAATATCAATAAACAGCAATACTTACTAATGTTGTTGTTTTTGTTGTTGTTGTTGTTGTAATTGTTGATGTGATACAACTTTTACTCGAATACTTGATACGAATAGGAACGTTGTGTTGAAAGTGGTTAAGTATCGATGAAGAGAGCAAACAGTTTAACTCTTAACTCGAGTAAAAATGCAATTAGAGTTTTGATTTGTCAATAATTGGATAAATTTACACTTTTAATGTTTTTATCTTTAATGCTTGATGCGTGTTGTTGTTATCGCTGCTATTTCGATTGTTTTTTACGAACATCAGACCCAACAATTGCTATAGGCTGCACATATATATCTTCTTTCCCATAATGTTATAAATGTTAAACGCTTTCTTCATCGTATAGTCTGAACTTTTCCAGGTGTCCGAATGGCTCATTAATCAAATCAAAGATGTTCGAATGTTGATAATTTTCTTCTTTTTTTTTTTTGTGTCTTTTTCTTGCTTATTTATTACTTAAATTAAAAAAAAAAAAAAAAAAAAGGAGTGAAATACAATTATTAGGTAAACATTATTATTGGGTATAGTTAAGCAATAAAAACACAATTACACAAGAGTTGAACATAAGTGTGTGTGCTAAGGGAATTGCAATTGCAATTGCAATTACGACAATTGTCACATTACTATGATGGGACTATCATCAATTTAAAATCAATATGTCACCAAATAAATTGGAAAGAAATCATCTCTTAAACGCGGACACGCATATCTATACACGCAATTGCTATATAGTCTCGGCGAAGTTTACTAAAAGAAGCACAGCGCAGCAGTTAAGAGCAGTCAAACTACCCAGCACCAAATAAATAAAATGGCAACGAGCTCAGCAATCAATGGCGATAAATCTTTTCAAGTGTAGTAGTAGTGATGGTCTTTTATTGTTGTTGTTATTTTTATTATTTTTATTTTTATTTTTTTTTCTTTATACTCTTCTGGCATTGGTGGTATAATTCTTTTATTATTTGGTGCGTCTTTAGTTTCGATCTACACTTCGAAACGTCTACTTGTTTTATTACTATGCTTGTAAAACAATTATATGATGTTGTGAACAAAGTAAAACTGCTTAGATAAGGATGAGATAATCTTTCTTAAAATTTTTTTTAACTTGTACAACTTGTTAAATTAGTCTTGCTTTGCAGACTTCCAAGCTTCCCGTTCCTTGTTGGAAACATGAAAACTTCTTACTCTCACATTGGCACAGTCAACGAGTTATAGTTTTTTTGGACCATTATAATGAGACGATAATCTCCCCTTTTATTTCATCTAGTCAGTCGCATCAGCTTAATTAACAAAGCAAATATAATAATAATTTATTTATCGAAGAAGCAAGCAATCTTTTCGAAACGCCAGACAAATAAAAAACTAAGTCGAAAACTGAGTAGGGTTCAGTTGATTGATTTTCTTGCGGTTACCCAATCCATTGGAAATGTTAGAAAAGTAATACTACATTGAAAAAGTATGATAAGAAAAGGAAAAACGCTTTTCCTAAGTGAAAGTACCACAAAATCGTTGTGGAGAACTCCATCAACATCCCTACAAACGCCAATAAATTCTAGTCCATAACTTAACGAAATCTACTGAATGTTATTGAGTGGGGGTATATTTCTTGTTGAGCATTTAAAAGGAGGACTCAATAAACATAAGGTGATCCTTTTTCCTTATAATTAAAGGATTTCATATGGGTCGCTGTAAGACAAATTTTTCCCGTTATAGTCATTCTTGCAAATTCTTGTAGTTTCGTTTAGAGCTACATTCGTCAAATGGCTTAAACGTCTTTTATTAAGGAAAGTTTCCCGCAACGCTTGATTTAACTTAATCCTTATCTTTCAGGGTAGTCTTTGTACTTCCAGTTTTACTTCGGTTATAAAGATCTTTAAAATTGTCTTCCTTGACTTTCAATGAATTAAAGCGAACCTCTAATGTATTCATTCGCAACTGTACAGATTTTAGATCAACGATAATCCAAGTATTATAATACAAAGTTAATATAAAGATTTCAGCTCGGGGACACTTGTAGAGCTATCAGCAGACATTTCAAAATGCTATCAAACTTATCTCAGCAACGTTAGAAACGGTTTACCTTTTGTCTGTCCGATAGGGGAGGTACAACTATATCTTAGACTTTAAAATCTAACTTGCATTGCTGGCAATGATTAATGTGCATTGATCAGTCTTCGTAAATAATGTCAGTTTAGTTAGAATAATAACTCAGCAATCACGGTAGCGGAGATTTTTTCTATCAGTTAGTTTCCCACCTAATTTGCGTAGGTACGTACGCAATCAAGTCAAGCAACGCAGCCTAGAATAGCTTGGCAAAACCTATACATTACAGAGTACAGAACAGATCCAGTTCGACCAGGCTTGACATTCTAGCTAAAAAAAAAATATGTAAAGTTCTTATGTGTCAATAATCCAAAGTCAGAGCCGAAATTGAACTCTACTTGAAGGCTTACAATCCTCGTATCAATGTTTACTTGAATCTGCAAGCGATTAATTTAGTAAGAGATAGCAAAACTTTCGTCTAATTAAACCGAAACACCTGACACGCTGTCTTGGAAGATTAATCTGTTATTTTTATTCGATTGAAAAAAATGGTGTATAATCAAGTAATTGTCAGTTGCCCCTTTAATTGTCAATAAAGAAGAACCGAACCTTCTAGATTATCTCTATAAATGCGATGTTACATGTTACCAGTAGTTTAAAGCGGGTTCCTACCGCGAGGACCGATGGCAGACAAGTAGAAGCATGTCATGTAACGCCCCAGAGTAATAAGACCCCAGTGCTAGATGAAGACATGTGCGCAGCTCTTAGGAGACCATCGAAAATCATTAACTTTCTATGGGTTAAATATCCGTCTGGAAAGCAAGCTCTTCCCGCGACTGAAATCAACCGCGATTATAACGAAACTTTCCCCCTGAGTCGTTCTAAGTGCGATGATAACTTGTTTTCTTTTATTTGCAAAAATATGAATCTGTTAGGGATTCCAAGCAGTTTATTGTTGGGCTTTTATGTTAAATACCAGCCGTCATACAGATTTAGTAGCGCTAGAAGCTTTTATTTAATGAACCCTTTAAAGCTTATTGAAACAGGAATTCCCTTTAGATAGCTATTCCAGTGAAACGGGAAATTTGAAGACGTAATACTGTGATCAATATGAATCGTGTCTGCATGTAAAAGCAAACATTTTTTTTTATATTGGCAACACCTTTATTGAAAACTCTTTAAATTTCATCCTTATATCCTCAAGGGGTAGTAAAATAGTTTTCCTTTCTAAAAAAGTGGACTTTTCGGCTTTATCGCTTCATTCGAATTAAAACTATTTCTCCGGAGAAGTTTTTGGGATTTTGAGAAAATTTAGAAGTCAAAATCAATTGGTCAATTGTATCGAAGCACTTATGCGGCATAGAAAAGATCGTTGCCGCGATGCAACTACGAAAGGTTAATTGTTGACACTTTTGCCCGTCAGAAGGAATTCATGACAATCGAAGCAGGCGAGTTTTGCTTATTTTGTAGCGTCTTAAGAAAATTTTGGTGTTCCAAAGTCGAGAGAGGAAGGGAACGGAATTTCAATAATGTGCGAAAGCTGAACAAAAATGATGGATGAATATTTCGACTTTAAAAGCTTCAAACATAACAATTTCGTCCTCTCAAAACTAGGATTTAATTAAACGTCTGGTCAGAAAGTGAGCTAAGATTTTACGAATGTACATATACAGGTATTATTATTATTATTGCTTATGAGAGCAAGTTGTCTTTAGTTTGGTGCTTAGCTGTTTCCTTAGCTTTTCTATGATTCGTTTTAAGCCGTGAAATATTGTTCTCGTTCAGATTTTTATACATTCTTGAAGAGCTTACTCGTTTTCGATTCTTTTTCTTGACGGGCTGGGAGGACTGGCTGGAAGGGATGGGGAAGGGTGGGCAACTTTGTGCATGTGAACGTTTAAAAAAGAATTATATGCGTTCGTTGTTCCTGTTTTTGTTCTTGTTGCGGTTATTGTTTGAGCGGAAGGTTTCGGATTTGTCATTGATTCTCAAAGTGATAAAAATTGCTCGTAAATCCTTAACAAGTACAGCTTTAAGTGCAATAACTATTCTAAACACATATATATATGTATATATATATATATATATATATATATATATATATAAGCGGATTCCATTCGCATGCATACACGTACGAAAAGATAAGTTTTTATATATATTTTGATATACATTTTTATTTTAGTGGTCAAGTGCTTTCAGGTTTGAAGAGGTAAAGTAGAAGGAGAGCAAACAATGGCAGCACATAACTTTTTTTGGCAGCTCATGCTAAAGCAATTATTAAAATTGGTTGCATTTTCTTTTGTACACATCTTTTGAAATGCTATACAACAACAATGATAAAAAAAAAAATAAAATAACAACGATAACAACAACAACAACAACAAAAACAATAATAATAATAATGATAATAAAAACAATAACAGCATATAAAAATAGCAATTTATGCTATATTTGATGGTTGTGTGTGTGTGTGTGTGTGTGTGTGTGTGTGTGTGTGTGTGTGTGTAGTAAGCACGATTGGAATTTTTTTTCTTTTTTCGCTTTTTGTTGCGTTTATTTATACAGGGTGCTCGGGTGCTATAACTAAGTAGGTAACTGACCAAAGACGCGGTGACCATTTCTGTATATTTAAGTATAGTGAAATTGATCAACACTTTGAGGCAGTCAACCGAGCCGGCCACAGTTGGCGAGTCATCAGCTAGTGAATAAGGCAAGCATTCAGATCGAAGCCTTTAGGCTAAAAGAAAATTAAAATTTACACCATTACCATCATTGTCATCATCATATGGCGATTGGCAGGCAGCGAACGTAAACCACCAGCAATAATAGTGGTATAGGCAGCAGCTAGCGGCCAGCAGTTAAGCAGGCAGCAATCAGTTGGCAGTAGGCAGTAGGCAGCAGTCAGCAGTCAGCCACCAGTTGCGAAGTGTAAAATGTTCAATTGTTCAAAAATGGCATAAGTGCCTAACAAGCGAAGGAGCATTGTCACCAATGTTGTTTATTGCATTTTTTCTTTATAATTTTGTGAATTTCTACTTTTTGTTGTTGCTATTATAGCCTCTCTCTGCTACTGCCCCACAATAGCAATTTCCATTTTTATGTACATGATCTTAAACATGAAAATTCCATCGACTTTATTTATTATAATTGCTGTCTGTTGTTGTTACAACGCAACTGCCACTTTATGACCGCTTATGTACATATGTAGAGCCTACCACCACACTTGCCATCATCTCTCTATCACTCTCTACCACACCACCATTACCGCCACCAACGACATACCATTCTCCACGCCTGCCTGCCTGCTTGCCTGCCTGCCTGCCTGCATGCAGACATGTAGTTATATGTAAGTGATCTAGAGAGGATATGCCCGTTACATACGGTATTATGTGTAGATGTGTGCGTGTGGACACCAAAAGAGTTGCATCCTTTTATGGCATTCGCTAACCAGCGTATGCTGAATTGCAAAACAGTTTTCATAAAGTGTAGTTTTCATTGCAAAATTATTAATTGTAATATTCATGTTGTTGTTATTGTCGTCATTTTTTTTTTCTTCTTTTCTTTTATTGTTTTCTTTTCTATTTTTTGTCTCGTGTTGCTGATATTTACGTGTTGATAAGCAAGCAAAAAGACATAGAAATATATAAAAGAGCAATCTCTCAGCTGAGACCGTTGCTATTGCTGCTGCTGTTGCTGCTGCTGCTGGTGATGGTGATGGTGATGGTGGTTGTTCGCTTTGATTCGGTTTGGTTAGGTTCACTTAGAAAATGGTTACAATCGATTAAATGCTGATACATTTTTATGACTTATTTAGGTAATTTAATTAACTCTGTAATATTGATTAAATGGAAATGAAATGTTCGACTCATTAATCGCCTAAAGGACAACCATTAAATAACTTTTATACAATTTAACGATTTCACTCACGTCTGATAAGAATGTGTTGTAGTTGTTGCTATTTGTTATTTATTCATTTATTTATGTTTTTTTTTTTTTTTTCTTTTCTCTTATTATT
Organism: Glossina fuscipes; assembly: GCF_014805625.2. Classification (NCBI taxonomy): domain Eukaryota; kingdom Metazoa; phylum Arthropoda; class Insecta; order Diptera; family Glossinidae; genus Glossina; species Glossina fuscipes. The sequence continues at coordinate 10,928,403 of NW_023998417.1, forward strand.
TACTTGATAAATTTGTTGCCTTCGATTATCATTCATTTCACTTACAATCCAAGATTAAACGGATAATAATTGTCATACACAACCATTTATGCATTATCCATATGCTCTACACAAGTGTATTTGTAGCCTACTATATGGCTGGCAATGCTGACAGCAGTAAGAAAATGTATTCCTTTAATTGAGTAGATCATGAAATCAGATCACAAGAGGACTGCACTAGCTGTACATGTTGCATTCGACGACCTTGACTCACGAACGTTTTCGAATAGAATTTTTCTCATCTATTCCTTAGAAGAAACTTAATTTACCAGCACGAACGGTGTTTAGTTCCATATGAGACATGAGTTTATCACTTTGACTAAATAAAGCACACAAAGTTAACTTTGATACCTAGAGTGACTTTTCCTTTGCAAATTTTATCATTAATGTCACTCTTAATGGCAAACGCTTTACTTTATGGAATTCGGACATGTGGCCCATTGCATTTTTTGTTGAATTTGTCAACGCAATTAGATGCACTTCATTAAGAGCAGCAAGCATGTCTTTAAACTCTTAGTCATCCGATTTTGTAATCATGCTTATAAAAAATGACTTTAGTGACATTAAGCACACTCCACATTTATCGATGCCGTAATGACGACGTTTTATTATTTCACTTCTTATATTTCTATACTGCGAGCCTTTCAATGATTTAATGCTAATTTTGAAAAAAGTATTTCTCTACAATTTTCTTTTTTTTTTTTAAATAAAATAAAAAAAAAAGAAAGAAATCATGATTTTGTATGTAATGTGAATTTGGAAGAAAACCGCAAAGTCATCATTAACGGTGTTAAATACACTTTGTTTGTGTAAATGTCTTTAATGGCTTATGTCGCTATCCGAAAATTGCACCTGCATATCGCAAATACTATAAAGCAAAAAAGAAATAAATATCAAACAATTCGTAATGTGTGTAAAAGTTGCCAAAAAAGAAAAAAAAAAAGAAAAAAGTCAACAACAAATGACAAAGAAAAATTTTGAAACAACTCTAATCTCAAGTACCTTAGAGATTTGCTAGATACACACACACACACACACACACACACACACACACACACACACATAGATGCAGACTCGGCTTAAAAAGATATGGATACGCTTTGTTGCTGTGTGTCACAAATAAAAAAAAAAAAAAACAAACAACAAGAACAACAACAGCAATAATAGCAAATAACGACCTCTAAGGAATAACTAATGCCAGAAAATCTGCACATTGTTTGAGTCAATATATGGTTAAGGTTGGGAACTTCATTAAAACCAAATATATTTAAAGAAATATATATGTATATGTGACTTATGCATCATGTAGGTGTACCTGTGTGTTAGTGAAGATGTAAATCTGTTACAGTGTAAATTAAAATGTGAGAATATTTCGCCAAATAATCATCTCTTGACCTTTTTATTTTTCCTAGCATTGTTACTCGGATTCCATTGTTCGATGACCAGCTCATTCATCAACAACAACAGAAGCGTTAGTCATTCATCAAATCCATTTGTTATATATTCTTCTTTCACTTCATTCATCAGTATAATGAAATTCTTTCCATTTTTTTCTTTACGTTATTCTTTTCCTTATACACTTTGGTATAAATATAAATTTGAACGATTGCAATGAGCGGAGTGTAATACTTGACTTTAAATCTTGAATGGTCTACCAATAGCTCAGCAGGTACCACTTATGTGATGAATGAAATGAAAATGATAAAAGGATTTTATGAAATAATTTTCAAATTCTATTGGAAAAAAATGAAAAAAAAATTTCTCAGTTAAACAAAGTTTGCAGCCTTTTGTAATATTTTCTCCTTTTTCCTTTTTTTTTTTTTTTTTAATGCGGAGTTGCTTCAATGTTTTTAATGATTTTCAACGCTTATCATTATCAAAATTATTGATAACGTAACTAATCCATTTAAAATTAAGCAAGTTTTGTATTTATTTAATTGGTCAATGTGAAATTATTCTTTAGATGCTGTTAACATCCACACCTGCTACAAAAATTCTCTAACCATTAGCTGTCTTCACGTTTAATGCTTCAACTTAAATCTATACTTATGTAGAGCAGGAGAGCAAACAATCAAATTTTCACTCAGGTTGTAGAAAAATGCTTTGTCGTGCAGGCTTACTCATGCCTAAGCTTAGGAAATGATATATTCTCTCCTGGTGATTATTTTATTCAAAAATGTTCCTCATCACTGTTCACCGAGTTGTGATCATAAAAAAAATTCGAGTCTAAAGACAGGTGAGAGGATAAGAGAAGACAACACACGTTTTGAGATGAATTTTAAAATTTTCGCTGTAAATGAATCTTAACCAATACAAATTAATTCGTTTTCACTTTTGGACGTGGACTTGTAAGTAAACCGATAGGGATCGTGTGCAACATACGTGCGAAATTCAAGCAAATTTCCACACTTCGACGTTCTACCAATAATTGTTGGAAGACTGGCAGGTGGATTGGCGGATGGATTGAGGCGGACCAATTAATGGAGGAATGCCAATTTTCTTCCTTCACTCAGGGGAAGATGCCCCTTGTACAAGTAGCCCGATCGATGACAGTCAAAAAGAAGTGAGAAAGAGAAACAGCCTAGTGGACGTGTGCTGTGTAAGTGCTATGCCTTTACTCGTTAAGCAATCACTATAGCTATGACTAAAGTAAGTTGCATCGCATTCTGATTTCAAACCACAAGCTTTGACTTGGTAGCTTAGATTTTTACCTACTTGACTACTCACATGGACAAATCAATTCATAATGTTGGGTTATGTTGTATTTGAGTATCAGAAAGAAAGAAATGCATAGTATTTTCCTACGGTCCACCCTTTTTTATGAAAGTTCTTTGATTAAATATGAAAAAATTAATGCTTTTTTTAAAGATCAACTCTAGTAGTTTTTTTCCCAAAAATTTAGATACCATTGGCATATATATAAACGTAGAGAATGTTATAGATTTAAAAATCGTACACTTTCAATTCCCTTTATCTTGACGTTCTTGGCCTAACTGGCAGAACTCTATGTCAATGCATTTTATAGATCGAATATTACTATAAAATGCCTCCACATTTGGTGACATATGCCTCGTAGGGCATCATTTATATTTAATGACCAGCAGAATTGCAGACGCCATAGTGTATTAATCAAAAATTACTAGCGTAACGCTTACATTCCGTGTGGAATAAATGCAATTAAGATGAATGAATAAGTTATGGACATTGAGTTTTAGACATTTTCGTGTCGCCCTTAAAGTGATTAATGGGCGATTGGTGCCTTTGCTTGGATGCTTTCAATACTTTTTATTTATTTCCTATAAAATGCAACTCAAGTAAGCCCATATTGTGGCAACTTTTTTGTGTTTTTTTACTACCAAAGCCTGATATATCGGAAATTAAATCGAATAAAACTTTTGACCATGGAAATCACATCAAGAATTTTGTAATCACCTTTGTCACCGTCGGACGAAATCAAGCGTATTAAAAAGGCGGCCAGACGGCCGCATTAAACGTCTCAGTTGACTAATATTCAATACAAAAGTCATGTTAGTTGCTATTTATGCTCCTTTTGTAGAGTACATTAAGGAATTGCATGAAACCTTGATACTAAAAAATGGAAATCTTATTTAATTTGTTAAATTAATAAAACAAACCATTGTAATTTTCAATTATAAGAAATCATACGTATATGGACTATGGCTGGCACATGCACACGCACGCATATTTGCAACAAACAGTAAAGGCACAAATGTAAATATGATATGCATGCTATAAAAGTGAATGAATTGTTTGTTTTATGTTTACGTGTCCACATAGCAAACCATATGACCGGTGGCGCCATAAAAATACGCGCACGAGTCTCAACCGTATCTCCCAAAGAAATTAAAATCAACACATTCACAATGTCAGGGAAAGAGTTACTTGAACGTTATACTGTGACTGAATGAATGAATGAATGAATGAATGAATGAGCGAAGAATATAACGAACGAATATGTAAAAATTTTCTGAGACATATACATATATATATATATATATATATAAATATACAACGCTTTTGACTGTTTCACTTCTTTACTCGTTAATTTGTGCCTTATTCTTCATATGCTTTAATTTAATTGCTCTTGCTTTAAACTCAAGAAATTATAATTCAAGTTGAATTCAAAATTTTAATTATTACTGATGGCGGCAACAACGTCACCAACACTAATGCTTTGCAATGCATACAAATGCAAGTTTATATTATATAATACATTCAGAAATAATTGCCTACTCACAGTCTCTCTTGCTTTTCTTAAAGTCTTTTTCTATTCCCTTACACAAGACAATTAAGTAAGCAATCGTAGGAAATCATTTAACAAACACTTTACTTAACTATTTCCTATGATTGTTTACGTGAATGTATTCGCTTATTCGTCTGGATTAGGGAGGCTTAGAAAAGTCATTCTTCCTCTTCTTACGTTCGATAAGTTTGCAAAATGCAAACATTAACGCCATAGTTGCTGGTGTATATATGCTGCCTTCATTTCGTAGTCAGCTTTTCAATTATTCTTCTCTTTGGTGTTTGGTTTGACTGTTAAAATTAATTGCCAGCTTTTGGGCCACACCAAGACTCTGCTATTATCGAATATAATCACAGTGTTTATAACTGAATGGATGAGGAGGAAATTACAACTTTTTTCAAATAAGACTGTATACGCTTCGCCTCTGCCTCGCATAAACCGAAGAAAACTTTACCTTAACCGATATGACAGAAATCATTGTCTACGTTAGTAATGAGTGGTTATTCAAATCTCCTCCTATGACCTTTTCCTAATTAGAGGTGATTATATAAAATTTTGTTCTCTTTTTTTTTTTTGTTTTTGGAACTTGCACCGCTTGCACTAGCTTCCCTCCTATGTTATCGCTTACATTGAAGCGTTCTAGGTTGCAAGCTTTTTAATAATCCCGATTATCTTTTCTTAAGGGCTATTAAAGACTTGGGTGTAGTTATTAGCCCGAAATAAGTGCTGGAATTTCCCATAGATTGTTGATCGATCTCTTTTCTGTTTTCGTCCCATCTTCTCGCCGCATGTTAAACACTAAAGAGGATCGTAAACCGGCAACTGTTAGGTTAAGCGGCCAGGCAGCAATACCTCCTTCTGTAGCCAAGTCAATCCATCACTAAAGCGCATAATAGTAAGAGACAAAGCGAACTCGAAATGGGGAAAGAACTGAACTGAAGTGAACTTCAGTTAGAAGCAAACGCCATGAACATTAACTGTAATAATAATAGGCGAAGAAATTTATATGCCCTAATGGGATAACATTTTTTCTTTTGCCCCAAATAACGTGCCATCGTTAATGTATTTTTCAATTTTGATTGACATCAGTTACAAAGCGAAGTCAAAGTGAAGAAAGTTCACTTAAAAGTGAACCTTAACTATAGTAAGAAAACTGATAAATTTATTTGCGCTGGCAACGTCGCTTGAGGAAATTTAACTAAAAAAGGAACTTTAGAGTCTCAACTAAGTTTACTGCTAAGAGTAAAACTTTTTTTGCGGTAATTGAGTCGACTTTCGTCGTTTTGCTCGTACTGATAACGGTCTGGCTGACTAAAATTTTTATTAGTCTTTCTTATAGGTCTGGATTAGCTAGTGGGACGTTTACTTTTGATGGTGCAGAGATGAGAGGCGTAACTTTGAAGTAAAAATTTGATATGATTATTGCCATTCATCCTTTTTGGAATTTGTTGAAATTGCATTCTGTTTTTCGCTGATTGCACGGGTGTAAAACACTGTGCAGCGCTCCTGTGACAGGGGCAATTAATTTTATGCAAAATAATTTAGACATTGCATTTAGTATAAATAAGCCAAATAACGGCAGTAACTGGTATTTGATTTACCGCATTAATGCCGCCAACGTGACAACACATTTTAATTTTCAATTGTGTATAATTTGTAACTCGACACAATAGTTACTTTATTTAAGAAAAAGGCGAACGAAAGAAGTGAAAGAAAAAAAGGCAAAAAAAAAAACAAAAAAGAGAAAAACACCTGACAATTATTAAAAGTTTCATTTTAGTCTTTTCATGGCATTGATCGAAATAATTTATGAAGTTGAAAAGAGTTACTTACTTAATACAAAACAATATAAATAGTAACACGTAATTTAAGTCACAATTCAAATGATTTATATCGGAACTACCCAGGTGCGGAGCTATACTTATTTCTTGATCTTTCTAGTGACACTTCTTGCAATAATAACCCGATCACGAAGAATATAAGTGCAGACCTCTCTGCACTATGCTTTCAATTATTCTATTTCTGCACCGCCAATTTACTTAAAGCCAAAGGGTTTTGGAATAAAGCTTTAAGGATGTTCGGTATCTTTGGAGATATCATTTACAACATTGACAGTTTTTTGTTTTTTTTTTTTTGTTTTTAATTTCACTTCAGGTTACATTGGATGTAACTATATCGTGAGGATATTTGACAGACTATTTATGATACACATAGATTTCATTATCTGAACCTTTGTGTCAAATCTGAAAACATAAGCTCAACATCGCTGTAAGAAGATGTCAATCAAACAAAGTTTATGCGCTCTTAGATGGCCTGCGGATATAGGGTGATGTGGTTGCGTCCAATTGATGACAAGTTCACGTTCGGAATTCTCATTATTCAGTTCTACAGGTAAAGCACCAAAAAACCAAACGTAGATAAAAATCTCTAACGAAAAAAAAAATAAAATAAAAACAAATCTAAAATGAGCCAAATACAAGTCAAAGCTTTAGGGAGACTGAACATGTAAATGCTGATGTGTAAATGCTTCCCACTTGTCTCTCTAGTCTGATTAGAAATCAATCAGAAAATGTAGGGCCAGTATTATCGTAGCCTTTCATAGAGAGGGTTACCTGAAATTCGCCTCAAACGAAACTTTGTTTTTTTTAATCGTTTATTTTATAGCTGAGTGTGTTTGCTTGGTTGTGTTAATATTCTTGATTTTTCTATTAACTAAAGACCATTAATTGCTTATTTTATTTTGTTTTTTGTTAAGATTTATGATCAGTACATGAATAGTTTTCAAAGAGTGATTTGTAGTCCTTTTCGTTCATATTTCAAAATGTTTTCAATTCGCTTTTAAAACTTTTTCAAACGATTAGTAATATTTATTACAGTCATCTCTGTTGTGATACTATTGAAATAAACAACAACAACAACAATAACAAAATTTGGAAAGAATTTATATACAAAACAAATGAAATTTTTTAAGCTGATTTTAATGATCAATGATATTTGGTTTTTTTAAATGAATTTTCAATATTTTAAGTTCCCCGGCTGGAATTGAAGGTTTTCTTGTATTTTTCTATTAATTTAAAGTTTGTTTTTTTTTGTTTTTTTGTTTTCGCTTTGTTTACGCAGGTTTTTTCTTTTCTAAGGTCTTAGGCTGACTGCGAACGAATAACGCAATAAAATCTCAAGAGAACACTACAAATTAACATAAACAACGTTGGGAAGCTGTTCTGCGTGAATTTCAATTTAATTTCATACGCATACACACCTACACATTTACATATATAACGCATCATTATAGTTATTCAAACACTTTATGATCTGCCTACGATTATTTTTTGGAATCTCGATTACTTTCTGCACATCCAAATATGTGAACGCGCCTATTGAACACGATAAATATATATATATATATATATATGTTGAAAATTACAAATTAATTCTTGTCGACATGTTGTCTGAACATATTTTCTCTTTTAATTTAGTTGAAATTAGTTTTTTAAAAAAATATTGTGCGTATGTTTGTCACATAAACATTTTACTGTGTGACTTTAACTTTATCCATATACCTGTATAGTGTGTGAATCAAAATATCTGTCGGTTTTTCTAATTTACGATATCTGTAATAAGATACTCATTCCAACGTTTGATTTCCTTTGACTTGGTTTACTTCTTTTCAATTTTTTTATTTATTTATTTTTTTTTTTATTTTATTTGGTTCTCATTTCTTCTTTTTTTTTTGGGTGGCAATTTTTCTCGACATTTGACAGCACAGTTATAGTTGTTAAATGATCTGTGTTAATATGATGCGTGTATAGGTTTATAAAAATTATTTTTATTTAATACAAGATGATAGCGCGAGATATGATAATTATGTGTTAGTTGGTTTCTAATATTCGGATTATATACGATAGTCTAAAGACTATACAATTTAGAACGTTCCAATTACTAGGCCAAGGCAAAAACTTGCTTGCCGTCGAGTAACTTTGATAAAACCAACACTATCAAGCCATAACTATAGGGCGTGTGAAAGACAATCGTTCATAAATAATTAAAGAAGGAATGTTGTCACGTATGCTAATTCAATCGAAAGTGACTTGGTTTTGAAAAAACTTGTCTCTATAGTTTACAACATCACGTCGAGTAAAGCGATAATGATTCGTAAGCTCGCGAATAAAAGTCGTAACGTTCACGACGGAAACACTTTCTCAAAATCAGCAAAGCGCAAAGCATTTGTTCGATTGAGAGCGCATAGCTAGAAAGTTTTGACACATTCTCATCAGTTAGACCGATCGACTACCATTTATTCGCATTCCCTCCAAAAGCTTTACATTATTCCGGTATAGGTACAGATAATGAGGCAGGCTGCTGACAAACAAAGCAGAAGGCAAGATCTAACATTATACTACATAATGTTACGAGATTGATATCGGAAGGAACCGTATTTGTGGCCAATTTTGTGCTAAGACTTTGTGTTGCCTCAGGCGCGTTGACGATTAACCTGCAAATGAAACGAACGTAAAGACCTGCAATCTCTCGGAAGTGCTAAGAAGAGAAAACACACCCTACTACAGGTTTCTAATAAAAATGTCGACCCACTCAAAACGATGTCGTAACACGGCCTCTCTTACTGCAATCAATAAACAGGAAATGCCTTGCAAAGTCATCAGAAAGCATTTTTGTTCAAAAGTTTGAAGCTTTTGTGTCAAATTTCAAGAAATTTCAGGTTACAGACCGAAAAGTGAAAGTTTTTTTAATTTTTTCCTCTTTGGTTTCCCTGCCGGGTGCGCCGTTTATTGATAGGATATGCCTCTGTTGATTGATTTGTTTTCTAAAATTATGTCGACCATATATAGCTTTTATAGCGTCGTTCTGTTTGTTTTTAGGTTAGCTTTTGCCAACTGAAAGAATGCAAAAAAGGGCGGTCCAAGTGTATACACATATAAAAATACTGATATTATTTCTTGTTACTAGGTAGACAATACAAGAAAAATTTGTATATATATATATCATGCACCGATATAGGGTATCAATCGATACACCACAGATGTACTAATTTGTAGTGAAAAGCAAACATAATTTTCTTACTTATCAGGTGTCTTTTATTTATACATAGACTGTAGCTGTTTTAATTCGTTTGTTTACGTAACGTAAGTCCCTCGTATTGTAATAAATTTTATTGAATTTTAACTATTTTCCCGATAAAATCAAATTTGTTAAACATTTTGTTTGTCTGTATGTCGAGTGTATAAAATTTGCATTTCATTTCGATCTGTGACATTTTGTTATTTTATTAATTTATTTTTTATTTTAAATTTTTTTTGTTTCGTATGTGAGAGCTAATCAAGTTAATTAATTGTTAATTGGAAAAAAATTAAAAAAAGAAAAAAAAAAACAAAACAAAAACCGATCGTTAAATCTATTATATGATTAGCGGATTGGATATGCTTTAAACTTGCTTGTCATAAATTAAAAACCAAACCATACCAAAGTACTCCTAATATGCATATATTTTACATAATTTTTTATTAGTCATAAATTATTATATTTCATACGAAAAGTAATTCATCAATATGCGAGCAAATATTAAATTGAAAAAGTAGGTCAAACTCTTCTAAAATGTGAAATGAACCTCTAATACCTCTACACACACAACGTTAAAAATATTTCATAATTAATTTAAACGACCACACATATCCATATGTCTTACCCAATTAACATAAACACTAGTGTATTTACTTAAATAAAATTAAAATTATTAATTACTTAATTAATTATGACATTTCTCTCCGTCAATTCGAAAATTAGTTTATAGCAAGTATTTTGAATATATATTTTCCATAAACTATTTAGCGAACGAAACGAACAAAGGCATTGAATTTTTATTTATTTGCCAAGGGCTGAATGCGTTTCTTTGTCAGCACACGGCAGCAATCTACGCGACTTTTAATCAATTCAAGTATTATTTAATACTTAGGAAATATTTATTAAGGCACTATTTTGCACGAAAAGAAATGCAAAGGTGCAAGATGTCTCTTCACTAAAAGCAGATTGCATTCGCTTTCATTGCTGCAAAACTCATGCAGCTTTTTGACTTTTTAGTCAATCAATTTCCCTGGGGGGAGGTTAGTCCACCATGTATAGCTAACCTTTTCGTCTTTGCTAAAAGATGGGCGATCTTCACATCAGTTTGCGTCTGTGCTAAAAATTCGGTGATCTTCATAGTTCTTTGCCTAATTTCTCAGGTAACTGATAACAGAATGGCGTTCAAAACTAAACAGTATGACGATAAAAACTGAAGAAAATTAGGAAATATAAGCCTAAACCGATACTGATCTGCTTCAATACAAAAAATATTAATTTTTACTATTTGCCATAAAACATGGGTATAGGGGCAGGTCATAAAACATTTCGTAGGAATAAGCGATTTTTCTTGCGATTTCTAAAGAGGTTTTTTATGTCAATTCGAATGTTTTTTAGAGCATTTAGGGGCTTGTCCGAGCCCACATCCACCATATCCTCATCCTTCCCCTATAATGTTTGCACCTAACGCTATCCCAAACACTGACTTTAACCTTAGCCCACCCTAGCTATGACTTCACCCTAACCCTAACGCTCGAATAGCCCTAGTTCTAATCCTAACTTTATCCCTACACCGCCCCAACCTCAGCCTTATCTTAATCAAACTTAGATACGATAACTTATCTGCTTTAATCCTATACTAACATCACTCTCCACTGCACATCACCCAGCCTTACCTTACCTTACCTTATCCTAGTCCTACCGTAGAGCATCTGCCAAGGTCTAAAGTAGGAAGTTTGTCCTTAAAGTATTATATAAGCAGAAAGACAATACGTGCCCTTGTTTCAGTTAAAAGTGTTCCTATTAAATATTTTTTAGTGAAGAGATAGCGAATAGTAAAGGGATTCCTAATATGAGAGACATCTAAAGAAGAAGAAAGAGAAGCCAAAGAAAAAGTTGCTTTTCTAACTAGACAAGTCGCAGGAAAAGAGATGGCGAATATCGGAAGGATAATTGAAATAAAAGGGAGCACTTCTTTAAAACCCATAGAAGCTTTCTGATTAAAGTGAAATGAAGTATTTCTCTATCTCTCTGTTTATAGGCAGTGTGGGAAGCTTTACCTACCTTAGCTTGGCGGAAAACTTTGCTTTAGCTTTCTAAAAAATACTAATCAACATTAGCGCAACTAATTAAAGAGAATGACAGTAATGACCTTACAGATCTTGGCATTTACTTCACCATATGCCTGCAGTAGCGTACTATTTCGCCGAATTTCTTTATAAACTGAACGAAAGCGGGGAAAGTAATTAAATTAATATTTTTAAAATTTTAAATCTTCTTCTTATCTATATATACATATGAATGTGGACGTCATGCACCTGCCTCTTTCGTTGCATAAGAAAATGAAAAAATGAAAAATAAAAACTTAAAACAAACAACAATTACATGTTAACTACACATTTTGCCAATTATTTCATGTTAAGAGTCGTAATTTGTTAAAACGCTACAACGGTATGAACACGATTCTTTTCTGTTGTTCTTTTTAGTGCCGAGTGAATTTTGTTTTTCTTTGTAAAGTTTTCTTTTCTCTTTCTTTTTTTTTTTCATATCGTTTTTCTTTTAACCGAAAATAAAAAAAAGAAAAGAAAAAAAAAAAAGATCTTCGCGAGAATTTTAAATGTGCGTGTTGTTATTTATTTTTATATGCAACCAACATTATTGCTGTTCTTGTTATTTTTTGTTGTATTCAATTTTAGACACATTGGTGCTAATGGGCTAACTGTGGCGTGTAATTGTTGTGTATTGCAAATCATATTGTTTGTTTATTCAGTTGCTTGTTTGTTGGTTATTAGTTGTAAGGAGAATAGAGTGGCTAATACGTATATGTATGTGTGTGTCTGTTTGTTTGTTTGTTTGTGTGTGTATATGCGTGTGTATGCATATCTGTATATGTGTATACGTATGCTAAGAAAAATTTGTTAAAGAACGACATACACACATAAAAAGTGAAAAAGTGAAGCAGATACGTTTGTGTGATTAAAACTACGAAAAAGCAGCAAAAGACTAGAAAAAAAAAATGCTTTAAAAACGACACAATATATATATATATATATATATATATATAAAAAGACAGAAAAAATGCTAAATATAGTAACAATAACAAGTAAAGCAATAGCAACAGCGACGGCAACAACAATAGTAACAACAACAATAACAACAACAACAACAATAGCAACAATAATGGTAACAGTAGCAGTGGCAGCAAAGTTAGAAATGCTAATTTATGGCACAAAAACATTTCTATTAGTTTTGGGTTCCGTAACAATTACTTGGCGCTTATCAAATTGCCAACATCGACACGGGTGTCGTGTATACGTATGTTATATTGTAGTCTATTTACACATATGCATATATAAATATATATATATACATATATATAGATATATACATACAAACATTCATGCATGCATACATACATATATATATATATATATATTTGTATATGCATAGATGCGGAATAATTGCAAATGTGCATAACACAGAGTCATGAGGCAAAAGTGCTAATGTGGGCAGGTGTGGCGGTTGTATAGCGCTGATGTTATTGCTTCAGAAGTGCAGACGTTGCAAAGCATTTTAAAGCTTGTGTGAGTTTGCGTGTTATTTAATCTGACGACACGCTCGCTCACATACTTTGTGTATCGCACCAACATAATAAACGTTTGCCCCTCTTTTGTTTACCTTTATGTAGATTTTTTTTTTTCCATTTCAAATTGCTTGGCACTGCAACACCTCTATTGATGTTGTTGTAAGAGGGATTCTCTCCCTCTGTGTGTGTGTGTCTGTGTGGCGTTGTATTTGTACCCACATGTCTCTTCCCCCTTCTCATTCTCACTCTCTCTTTCTCTCTCTGTCTGTCTGTCTCTCTCTTTCCCTGTCTCGCTCTCTTATGTAAAATGTAAATGCATTCTGTTCATGTTGCTGCCGTCATTATTTTTGTTGTTGTCGTTCTTGCTTTTGCTTTTGCTGTTAGTATATTTGTGTATTTAATTAAACATGCATTAATTAATTAATTTGTGGCACAAATGAATTTGTAATTGTATCAACGTTTTAAAACATTTCATGTCGGTTATTGTCGTTATTAGTGTTGTTGTCGTTATAGTTGTTTATTATCACCGTCATTATCATCATAAGCTAATCTAATTGACCGTTCCGTTGCTTAGAGTATCACGTTATTAAAAATTATTTTAATTTCGTAGCCGTCGTAACACTTCACAAAAAATCTGTCAGTCGTTCGACGTCGCGGTTATGCTGACATTTGTTGACATTTCACGTAAACATATACACGAGTGGTATACGCTTGCCCGCCTTTTACTGAACACAAATAAATCCTATATCCTATATATAGTATATTTGTTTCAAGACGATGTTTAACTAAATCCACCTCCATTTAGTAACCAAATGTAGATAATAGTGCTATGCGAGCCAGTTGATTGACCCACTGCATGGGAATGAAGTTTTCTAGTTACTGGTCGCTTAAAATCAAAGCAAATTTTAGTGAATTAAAAAAAAAAAAAAGGAAAAAAATAGTAATTGCTTCTTAATAATGGGCGTGTTCAGTAATCGATTGATTTTGTTTGCTTTGGTGTGACTCTCGTACTCGTGTGTTGGACTACTTAGATTTCTTTCAAGACGCTTAACCCTTGTTTTTGTTCTCTTCTTTCATTTCTCTTTTTCTTATTTAATTAGTCGTCGCTGGTCTTTCTTTTTTTTTTTTTGTTTTTTTTTGTTTTTCTCGCATGTGTTTGCTTTTAAGATCGATCCACTGACATTTTGGGTTTGCTTTTTTCTCAACGTTTGTCATTAGCATTGTTTTTGATTTAATCCAAATTTTTAATTTCCCAACAAGTTGATCGTTTCTTTATTTGTTCTTCTTGTTGGATTTTGCACATCTCTTCTTTTACATACATACATGTCGTATATGACGTGCGTGGTATGTATATAAATGTCTACTAAATGCACGCATACCCGTACCTAGTTAGGCACTTGATACGTGGAAGGCCTAACTTGTTGTGTGGCGTTCTGTTGCGTGTCTTGTCGCATTTCCAATTTGCAGCAGTTAAAATATCATTTTATCACTGCTACTGGATTTTGGAATAAAATGGTATGTTTTTTTTTTTTTAATTCTTTTTGTTTTTTTTTTTAATTTTTTATGCACCTATACTTGTTTAAATTTCGAACATGAAGGATGGCAAGAAATCCCTTATAAAGAATATGTCAAATATACTTTTTCCCTCGCAGGGTATAACATATAGTAATTCCTCTAGATTTCAGCAAGTGACAAAGAGAAGCTTGAAGTTTTCTACAGCTGCTGTAGACCGCAGCAAGAATTTGTAGAAAATGGAAGAGACAAGAGATGGAGAAAATAGAAAGTGAGAATTCAAAGTAAAAAAAGAAAAGCTTAAAAATTAAAGAAGATAGATAAACGAAAGAAGAGATACGATAGGATAAACAAAAGAAGGGACATGAGAAAGTAGAAAATATACGGTAGATAAAGAAACGACTTAACACAGAAAGCAGAAGGTCAAAAGCATTTATAGTAATACAATAAAGGCACTCGATTACATAAGCGCTTCGTCTAATTAAGTTTTGTGTATCCGCCTGAGTAGCCGAAGGGGAGGAATCTCGACTAGCAAGTCAATGGTCGTGGGTTCGAATCTCAAGTGCGGTAGAGTTTTTAATAAAAGCCGATAGCCTTAGATGGTAGTGCTTTTAAGAGTTTAGTCTTAGAATTTATTTCTGTGGCGAAATTAATAATAATAATAATAATAATAATAAGTTTTGTAAGTAGGAAATGGTTTGAAGATCGATATGAATATGACAAAAAATGTTCACATTTGATTAACCATAATTATCTAATCGTCGAAAAATTTCACTGGCAATGGCGTAAATTGTCGACACGAACACTTTAGCGGTAGCGAGTATATCTGAATTATCCCAAAAGGCGATCAATTCGATTGTCTGTCGTTCTTTACGATTGTAACAATCGCAAAAAAGCGCTTACTCTTATAAAAGTTGATGGGTTTGGCAAATGCCGATAATCCTTTTTTTAAATATGAGTTTCAAGTGTTCAAAGATCAAGGGAAGCACTACACGAGATAACTTGGAAAAGAAAAATCAAATAAAATTACTGATCTCATGTGAAAAATATAACATCCCGAACTAAAAAAAAGTTAATTCAAAGCGTTTCTCTTAATTTAATTTCGCTTGAGCACGCCTGGAGTAAATAAGGTAAATAACCGTAAGTGAAACTATGCTATCTAAGTTAAAAAGCTTTATACAAAGTAATGTACAAATGTATACATATGTTATTTTAAGGGAGAGTGAGTGAGAGGGAGCAAGAGAGAGAGAGAGAGGGGGAGAAAAAAACAAAAAGACATCATGACCAACTAACACAAATCACTGCCACACTTTGTCAATGTCAAGAGATTTCTTAATTGCCAAAAGCATACCATAATCAAATTTTTGTTTAAAATTTGTGGCACTCGGATATTTTGATGATGAACGAACCAACACACAAAAAAAAATTAAAAAACTGCAAATAAATATTTAAACACTATAAAAATCTGAGCAGCTTGTTAAAATTCCTTTATCTCACAAGCATAAATGGGAAAAATGTTGTTTCGTAAAGGAGCAAATATATATATATATATTTATATAGAAGCAACAAAGTTTGTCGCCAAGATCGATCGATCATACAAATGAATCACTTGGTCACTGGAAGAGTGCAAGGCAAAGATGAAAACTATAGAAAAAACTCTGGACTTGAAGTTTGAAAGATGATGATGATGATGACGACGACGACGACGATGATAATGATGATAATGATGACGATGATGATGATGATAATTATGAAGACGATTGCAATCGTTACGCTGAGATGTTGGCTGCATTAAGTCTGCCCGATGAGAAGAAGCGCCAATTAAATAGTTGACAAATTATGCTTAACTACCGAAAAAATGTAGAAAACCAACCACTTCATGGAACTCGACGGAACAACATAACACAAGCATAACACTGCTTGCTTTGCTTTAGGTGCATTTAAAACAACGTTGCCAACGCTGCAGTAAATTACAAAAAAAAAATAATAAAAAATCAATTAAAATTTATTTTGATTGTTATTCTGAAATTTTATCGTATAATGAAGAAGTTTTTATTTTATTTTATTTTTTTTTTTAATTGGAAAACAATAACATTTTAAGTAAAATAATGAAAATAATAATAGCAATAATAATAATAGTAATAATAATAATAATAATAATAATAGTCAATAAACAAAACGTTTTATTGCTGCACTGTTTGATGAACGATTTCTAAACATTGTTGTTGGCTTATCAGTCTAACAAACGGTGTCCACTGTCTGTTTAACTGTCTAGCTTCAAAACGTGCATTGAACCGATTGTCATTTAATCTTAAATCGATGAAATAAATGTTACCCGAAATACTTGCATTTGCGATAGTAAAACAGATCAAAAAACGGAAAATAAAAAAAAAAAAACACACACACACAGAGAAGAAAAGTTCATAAAATCAACAGTAACAACAACAACAACAACAACAAGAATTTGGTAGCAAATCAGCAGGAAATTACCGCAATTGGTGGTTTTTTCCTCCTGTTTTTTTTTTTTTTTGTTTTTTTTGTTTTCATTTTTTATTTGATCGCATATCGGCGACAATCAATCGATCAATCGTCAACGACAACAAGACTGATCGATCAAACTCTAATAAAACAGAAAAGCAGAAGAAAAAAAAACAACAAAAAACGCAAAAAAATAAAATAAAAAAAACACGTGAAAAAGAATGAAAATAAAACTAAACGAAACAACGAACAATAAACAAAGTACAAGATTTTAACAACGCAGGCAGCACTGCCAGGCAAACTTTCCTTGCTAATGCCTGCCAGCCAGCCACAGGCAGCGATGATGATGCTGATGATGCTGATGACGACGATGATGGTGATGCATTCCGAAATGACAAAACAGTTAAAAAATAATTAATTGCGTTACCTTAAATGGTTAAAAGCGAGTTTTTGTATCTCGTTTACCATGT
Source organism: Glossina fuscipes (assembly GCF_014805625.2). Lineage (NCBI taxonomy): Eukaryota > Metazoa > Arthropoda > Insecta > Diptera > Glossinidae > Glossina > Glossina fuscipes. The sequence continues at coordinate 10,945,825 of NW_023998417.1, forward strand.
TGCATATGTTTGTATGTTGCAAGCAGCAGTAACAACAATAACAACAACAACAACAACAAAAACAGTAACAGTAGTCAACACAACATAACAACAATTTGCGCAGTGACATGTGTGTGACCATTTTGGTTGCTTTTGCTCTTTTCTTTTGTTTTTTTTTTTTTGTTTGCTTTATTTCGTTTTTGTTTTTGTCGTCTGTGTATATTTCATTTTGTTCATGTTGTTGCTTCTTTTTTTTTTTTTGTTTTTTTTGTTAAATTGCTGTTGCTTTTTTGCTTAAATTGTTCAATTCTATAGGGAATGGCCAACGTGCAACTACACCAACTAAACCGATCAACGAGCAACGTATATGAGATTCTGGCCCCGAATGATCACTTTAAGGTTTTCACTAATGGCGTATATTTTCATTATGGATTCACGTACACATTCAGACTATGTATGCTTAGCGTGTATATGTGTGTATGCGCGCGCCTGTTATTGTGTGCGTGCATGTGTGTGTATGTGTTTGGCATTTTAGAAGTTTCATGCTGTGGGCAAATTTTTTTCACCTTATACAGTCCTTTTAATGCTTAAAAACAAGCAACAACGATTGTCCGCCAGCGGCTGTTCAATATTTAATACGTGTTTATGCCTTTGTATGTATTTGGAAAGTTTTGCTGGTTTTTATTGAATTTAACGAGGAGCGAGAAAGTATGTCACAATAAACAGGCATAATGACAAATGAACAAATTTTAGCTGATCCGACAATATAATTTGTTGTCTAGAGTTGGTCAACGCGCGAAGGCGATTTATTTATTTATTTATTTTTTTTTGTTTTACTTATACCGTTCCATTGCTCTTTTAGCTTTTCAAGGATTCTCTCGTAAGCATGTCAGAATCTTTACCTTTACATTTATTAATGTAAAATATAAATAAACTGAACTAACTTAGTAGGGAAACCTGTTCCTTAATCGGAAGCATAATAAATGCTGCACTATACGCTGCTGTATAAAAAAATCAGAGTTCAGTGTGCTAGACTGATTGATGTATTAGATAACATAATCTAAATTTAAGGAGCGCGAACGGAGAGAGCGGACGAGATAGCCATGTAATAAGTTGGCAAATGGTATGAGATAATCACTACAACCGGCAGCGCTATCTGTTTCTCAGAGAGTGCCACATATGTCCCTACACAATGAATTCGCAAATGTGCTCTACTGTGTCCTAGGATGCACATCATTAACACCTACCTTGGTTTAAGATGAATCACTTATGGAACACTGTCTTACTGTGTTTTGGGATGAAAATGCTCAGGGCTTCAACAATCATTGAGCAATAGTAGTTTCATAATACTCCAAGCTACCCGAGCGCGCAATAAGAAGACGCATTTCAACCGAAATTGGAAGCTTGACAAATCGAAACATCTGCGGATAGAGAACTATTCTCCAGTATTGGCAACATAGTTTTAGTCAGGCCTCATCTCATTTTTGCGAGTGTAGTAAGTCATTATCGTGGACCTGATCCGTATACTGGAATACTTACTTCTGATTACTTAACTATCTGTTCGCTTGGCATCGAAGCTTTTGGTCGAGAGACTTATTACGGGCACAACCGTGGCGAAGGTCGTAAGAAGTAGCCGATCGGCCTGAGACCTACAACGGAAGATGAAAGGATGGAAGGCGCGCATGGTGGCGCGTGGTTGGTGAACTAGATTACACCAAAGAGGAAAAATATTGCCAAGGACTTGATTGTTCTATACATTTTGTAAGAGCTTCTAGCATGTTCGAAATATGGGTCATCAATATGAGTTTTGATAAATTTTCTTAATACAGCTTGAGAAGGATTGTCCGCTAACAAGTGCACTCTATATAAGCAAGAATTTCATGTAATGCTTTTTTTTCATTTCGATCCCTTAGATCCCCTATCTGAATCCTAGACACGGATTAATTTGAAACTTAGAAAGCATTCGCATGAAGGTTGGTTCATTGGTATTATCCATGGATCAGATTACGACATTTTTAAATGATGTTAGAAGCAATAATATCTTACCGGACCATCGTATGTACTACACTTCATAAATAGACAGGCGAGCGTCTTTTGCGCTTTGACGGCCTGTTCTGATATATTTTAATTGATTTCCCTTATTTAAAAAGCCTATCAATGACAAATTATTTCAAGATGATTTTTTTTTTTTTTTTTTTTAAGCCAAAACATATGTATAAAAATGTACGAAATACACGCATTTTTTATGTTATTTTTTTATTCAACTTTTTGGGATAAAAATTAACCAAAATTAATTATTAACATTTAATCGAGTATAAACACCAACCTGACAAGTTGAACAACCCAATAATGATGATGATTATGGTGACGAAATAAAAAAAGCAAAAGCAAAAAACAAAAGCAGGACAGAAGAAAAAAAACTCTTTTAAAAACCAACTAACTTAAGCAATCATTTGAAGTGAAGAGAGAAAAAAAACTATATTATAAAATAAGAAACTTATCGAAAACTTAAAATCTTTCACGATTCAGGAGACAAAAGTCATGAGAAAAGACAAAAATCAGTCAGACAATTAAACTGACAAATTAATTATGAAGGCAAAGACGAAGATAAGCAAAATATCAACTTTTTAAACGACTTCTTAAAATCCTATAAAATGTGAAATGAAATCGATTAACGAGGAGACAAAGTCAAGATCAAGGAACAAAAGGAATGAGAATGACGAAAACGGTGACGGAGACGGGGAGATGGGAATGGGAAAGGGGCAATGGAGAGAGAAGAAAGGAAAAGATGGAGTTTCTTATATGATAAACTTAATGAATTCTAAACGAGTGGTTTTCCAAGAATTTTCAAAATAATGTTAAAATGAAAATTAAATTAAAAGCAAATCTTTTGAAAACGATCAACGCTGCCTTGAGCTTGAAATGCATCCAAGGAGTAGTAAACGTTATGGTTATTTCGTTTCGATTCCAAAATCGAAATCTTTAACAAAATATCAATAACGTGGAGAGAGAGAGAGAGAGAGAGAGAGAGAGAGAGAGAGAGAGAGAGAAAGAAAAATACGAAAAAATAAAAAAAAGAAGAAGAAGAAGACGACGACTGAAAATGAAAAGGACACAAGAACACAGAAATAAGAAATATCAGCAGTAATGCGATGCGAGTAAAAGAATTTCAAGTTTTGGTTCTTCGCTAAAAATGGTATAAATATGTAAATTTCAGTTACGGAAGCCAAAGTAATTAATACTAAAAGATAAAACAACAAACGATTTACAAAATCGACAGACAAACAAACCGTCAGACAGACAGGCAAAGGCAAGCAGAACCCAAAAAAAAAAACAAATAAAAAAACAAAAATCCGGTTAAACCCAAACGCAAACACATTCAGACGCGCGCACACATACTCATGAATAGATTCATAAAAAAAAAAAAAAAAAAAAAAAAGACGATTAAATATAAAATTAATTCAACCAAATAAAAAAACATGCAGCAGAACGTACGGAAATGGCGCTGCGGTGCCAAGTACGCATGCATTTGAATCAGAATTCATGCCTCCGTACCGCTATATATGTAAGTGCGTGAATGCGTGTATGTGTGTATCCACAGAGTGTATATACGACAATTTACACATTAACTTGTTCGGTTTTTTCCCACTTCCTAAGAGCTAAAGGTGAGAACGCTTGGACTGAAGGTGATTTTATTAGAAATGTACTTTATACTCATCAAACTTATCGATAGATAGACAAAGGCACATGCCTATGCATATATATATATATATATATAAACCCATGTATATATATATATATGTGCAATGGGTGCATGTGGTGTACTATAATTAGAATTAACTTACTTTGTAAACTCACAATCACCTCCATAGGGCGACACACAAGCACACAAAATATTTACAAATGTTGTTATATATGCTAATTTAAAGTACCTTCTGAAAAAGATCAACTAAAGTTCCTCTATATTTTATTGGATTTTGATTCGAGCTAAGCGTCGTTAAAAAAGAAAAAAAAAAAAAAAAACTTTAAATGTTTAGTTTTTTCTAATTATTGAACATTTACAACGGTGTCATCACAAATGAGTTGCAGTTGTATATCGTACCTAAAGAGAGGTTTCGTTTTTATTACTATGGCTAGTGTTTTTGTGTATGAATTTAATTATTTAGCCTGCTGTGAAATCAGAGCCATGCCACCACCGTCATATAAACTGTATAGAAGAAATAACCTTCGTATAGTTCTTTACTATGTTACGAGGAGATGAAAAAGGGGAAAAGAGAATTCATAGTCTGTCTGTCGCGCTGGCACCTACAACGAACTCAACTCACATCACAATTCATTCAAAAAGATAAACATCTGCATGTAAATAAACGAATGAACCAACGGAACGAGCGAACGGTTGAGAAACCATTGATGATGTAGGTAAGTTATCGCCATTCAGACGATTATACAAATCCACAAACAACAAAACAAAGTCTTTTAGTTTCGGCTGATGATAATAATAATGATGACAATGATGATGATGATGATGATAATGATGATGATGATGATGATGATGATGATGATGTTCATCAATGATGATGATTGTAGTAGTGTTTGTTTAATTGGGACCCAAAGAATTTAGTAGAAATGCTAATTAGTCGAAACATAGTGTATCGATCGATCGATTGTTGGTTGAATCGCAGCTATCAAAGTCTGTTTTGTGTTTGTTTTTAGTTTTTATTTTGGTTGTTATTGTTGTTGTATTACTTATTTATTGATTTAGTTTATTTTAGTATGCGGATTAGTATTCATATTATCTTTAGCTCTCTCTCTCTCTTTCTCGCTCTCTCTCTCTCTCTATCTATCTCTTTCCTTCTCTTTGTGACATTGCTATTACCTTACTATAGTAAACTTGTAAATTTATTTATTTATATATATATATCGATATAGGTATATAGGAAAAGTATAATAATTTCATTGTTATATATGTGACACCCTTCAACAAATTATGTCCGCCGATAAGTCTGACTTGTTTGTTTAGACATGAATTTAGAATTCAGTCAAGAAATAGTTGACTAATTTTTAAATCGCTTTGCAAAAATCAATCATTGATCGGAAATTTCGGAAATAATAAACTCACTATACGATAACTTGGCTCAAGTATCTGATTTGATATAACTGATGATTACGGTTTTTTAACAAAAATAGTCATAGCAAAAAAAAAAAAAAAAAAAAAAAAAAAAACTGAGGGCATACACCATCTAATAGACACTATGTGTATTGGGTGAGTGTTCAAAATTCGCCTTAAAACATTTATTTACAGCTTGACCGCCTTAATTTTGGTTTTCGTTAAAGGGTTTTTTTCAATTTTCCTTTCCTTGTTTGTACGTCCGTTATTGTCTTTTTTTCTTTTTTTTTTTTTTTTTTTTTTCTTTTCTAGATCACTGACTTCTTGATAATTGGTTTCGTATTTATTGCCGTGTTTCTGTTTTTTAGTATTTAACATATTTCCAGGAAATCTTTGTTAATAAATTTAATATATTGATTAGATTTCGTTTTTATTTTACAACGATTGCTATCACAAGACAACTTAGCTGCAGTTGAAGTGATCATGAATATATTTTAAAATACAACACAATTAAAATTAAAATAAATAAGTAAAAAGAAAACAATTCTGGAAGCATTTTTTTTTTATTTTTTTGACAGTCAATAGTCGTGTGAAGACTTTTTTTTTATCATAGCATCAATCTAAGGATAATAAATAAAAAATTCCAATAACATATATAGAGAAATTTTCAATGATGAAGAGAAAGTCGAGCTAAATAAAGCTTTGATTTGACAATTTTTTTTTTTTTATTGTTATATAAAAGTAAAACGAAACCTATACAGTCTTCGAATCCGTCAGATTTTAAGCAAAAAAGAAAAGAAAAAAATATAAAATCACTTACAACTTTGTGTGGGCATGGCACATTGTTGCACATAAATAGTAAAGTTTTTCGTAAAGTAAATGCAAAAAATTAACCAAAACCCCACAAATTTTCCCTTAAAGAAACCGAGTCGCATACACTTTACATTGTGTTGCGGCCGTGTGCTCTAAGCAATTTGGGCAATTTTCAAAGTGCGTGCAGCGTGCGACTTCCAATATGTCTATGAAATTTGTAGACGAGAGGAGAGTATCAACAACATACACCACACATATGCATAGGCGGACAGACATGGCTTAATCGATTCAGAATTTCACGCTAATCGACAATGTATATACAGATGCCCTATTCCTCGATGGGGAGTATGAAACAAGAAAAACTTGAAAGTTTATATGGCACATTAAATGTATGGAATATTTGTAAAAAATTGATACGCACATATGGGATCGGCTGAAACTGCATCAACGCGTCACTGAGAAGTACAAAGAATTAGAAAAATCGGTCTAATCGAGTTCACATGTCTATTCATCTCGTGTCTTAAAGTATGGACCAGGGTAGAGAATTTTTTTAGTTGAAGAAAAGTTTGCATACTTTCTTTCAAGAAGTGAATGTACACACCTGCCGTTTAGAGAGCACTTTCATTGACGCACTCCTAGCTACAAGAAGGGATGCGCGCTTGAAAGAGGAACATTGCTTGCAAAATGGATCTTAAGACGATCTTCTGCAATCTGTTAAACTCCAAAGATATTTTCGAGTTTTAAGCTTTCAATATGTTATTGAATAAGCTTTAAAGAGCGTTCTAGAGACACATCCATTACGTTATGTCTTGACTTATAAAATAAAAAGACAATTAGTTGCTGAGATGGATTTTCAATCTTTCTTCTACCTTACGATAGTAAACGAAAAAAAAAAAAAAATGCAACCAAAGTTTATTATTATTATTGCTATTGCTTTAATCATTTTATTTCAATTACCACTACCGTTGATTGTCGTGATGAAGTGGCGCGCTTTATGAGAGGCACTCAAGTTAAAAAAAAAACGTATTTGTTACAAAATTAAATTTTAAATTTTTAATCGCTAAAAAAACCCTCTGATCTGGCTTATAAACTTGATTAACATTGATTAGCACATCAGGATAGGAATCGTCGTTATATCCAGGTATATTAGTTTTATCGTGATGTCTGGAAAATCTATCTAGCAGCTGAGGATGCTGAAACTAGTAACATTTGCCCGTGGTCGTATTCAGATATTTCTATCTATTTTTTACATTCTTTAGATCTTAAAAGTTGGAATTGAGAGCATGCGACATAAAAAGATAATGCATACATATTGCTTTGAATCACGCTTTACAGCTTTTTGATGACGTCGCTCTTTTGGAAGATTTATTGTACTCGTCCATGCCTCCAGGCCTCCAGTTCTAGGATTCTTATGAATCCCGTCACCTTCTTTGGATTGCAGGACCACACCGTGTCCGGCGTGGCAAAATGCTCGCCAAACGCATGATGACGGGATGGCAGGGTGGTTCTGGATCGCCTCATATTCACATAGAATATGATGGGACATCTTACTCGTCCCTTGGCAGTATCCTCATGGGTCGGTCTCAGACATATCCAAGTTTTTCAGATGTTACCAGGAGAAATTGTGATCACTGTAGAAACCCGTGACTAAAGACGAAAGTCGAATGGCCAGGCACCCGTATTAGGCGCACATAATTGTGCCTGCCTAGCTCATTCAGTGTTTGAAGGCACTCCAACACGAGCCTAAATTTTATCATTCGCTCCTTTAGGGGCTTTAAGGCGGCTTGACTGTTGGAGTAAATGCAGATTCGCTCTCTCCTCCAATGTCTTCTCAAGCATTCAGAGGCACATCCGGCGATTGCGTAGACATCTGCTTGCACCATGCAGACACTATTTCCAAATGATATGGCCTTCGCCATTTTTCAAGTTTGAATCGTCGGCGTGGCGTTTCCTTGTTTCCACACTGGATTCAAAAGCTTTCCCGCCCCAGCCCCATCTCGCAGGTAATTCTGTTGAGTACAATCGATGATCGATAGGTCTCTCCGGTGAAGAGAAAAATATATTCCGGTTCTTAAGCATGACTCTCCTTAAGGAGAGGAGGAACAACGAGAGGTAACAAATACTTAATAGCCCATCAGTAATACACGCCGTCCACGCCGTGTAAAATAGAGCGTCGCGAAATTCTATGCAGCTTAACTCTATGAGATAGCTCTCCATATAAATTTACGAACTTTACCATATCTTAATGGATAAGTAAGCGAATCTTTTTGCCTAAAAAAAAGGCCGTCTTATTAGATTATCCACAATGTGAATGAAAAGATAAGCGACTGAAAACTGTTAAAGTTAATGATACTTAAAAATGAATTTGTCATCTTACCTTTTAATCAGTAATCTAGACAATACAATATGTGTGTTGTTGTTTTTCGATAATGGGATTGAAACTTTAAAACATAAAATAGAAAAATTCACACAAAAATGTGTTTTCAACACAAAAACACATTAACATTCCTACCGCCATGTTGATTTAAAAAAAAAAAAAAAATCATTTCAATTTTTCCGAATTTGGTGATAAACTCCTTTAAAGGCATAACTCGTTTATACATAAACACGTTGATTAGATACAATTAAGAAAATGGAGTGTACGACAGCAAGTAAGTGAATGGACGTGAAATGCTGTAAAAGCTGCAAAGGGGAAGTCGAAGTTTGGCTAATTTTAGTTTGGACGACAATAATCGAAGACCAGTTCAAAATTCAATTAATTCGCTTCGTAATTATTGACAGAATTTGACTGATTTGATCATCTAATTTTTAATCCAGAGATATCTTACAGAATGGAGATCTTGCACGGGGTTTGCGGGTTCGATCACTAGGTCGACAGTTTTTAAAAGGTTTGAAAAATTGTCTGACGTTTGTCAGGCATCTACTCTTTTGCCCTTGAAAAACTAGTGTAAAGGAAGAACAATTAAACGAACGTAACATAAACAGAATGCATCGGTGGACACGGGATAACTTCAGGATCTTATCTTGAGTTATGGATTTAAACCCGATTTATTAAAAGAGTAATAGATACCGGTAGCCATTATTTTGACCACCCGTTCGATGTGAAGGTTTATTTTATCAGAGTAAAATATTTTATGTACAATAACAGACGCATCAAGGAATATGTATGAAAGCATGTATATGAACATATATGTTACAGGTATATGTTTCCGATAAGAAAAGAAATTATTTTTTACCAAAAAGAATCGAAAATCATTGTTAAAAAATTCCAATCAATTTCTGTTTACTAAAACTAATGAGTTATTAAACAACTGTGAACTACAAGGACGTCTAACGTTCTGAGGAGTACATGTGCTCAACATTATTTTTTAATTGTTGATCATTCCAGATGAGATTCTGGCCAAAAGATTTATCTTAAGTTCTATGAATCCGATGAAATGTCTGACGTATCTGGACGATGATAAATGAATAAATTTGTCAAAATGAAAACCTAAAAGGCCAGCGCAAATCTATATTTAAATTGATATCAGATTGATAGCTTAAGGCATCAATACTTCTCATTTTGATCCTCTCCTAACGTGTTTGAAGACTTTAAAAAGTACTGTGCTGGCAACTGAGAGCAATCTTCATGTGAAAACACTCACGATTCGTGCCGTTGACTTAATAACCATAACAATCAAAAATCAATAAATTATTTTGTATAAAAGTTAGGTGAATAGTAGAATAATATTAATATAATATATTTGAGTTAAGAGTATCAAAAATTCGATGCATTTTCACCTGATTTTTTAATTAAATTTTCTTTTCTTTGATTTCTTTTTAGGCTGCAAAAGGCGATGTCGGGGAATCGAGTTTAAGAAAACATGTAAGTGATTCTATAAAATGCTCTAAAATTTTGCCAATAATCCATTCATTTAGCGTTTTAAACAGACAACAAACCAACATAGAAAGAACAAAAAAAAAAAAAAAAAAAAATTAAATAAAATAAAAACACGTATTAAGCAATTACAAATTAACTTAATTGCCAACATTTTATTCGCGGTTTTCTAATGCAAAATATTTTAATTTAGACTAGATCGTGACATTAATTGTTTTGAATAAAACAACATTGCCTGGCGAACTTAGGCAAAAACTTTATACGCTCAGTGATCTCCTGCTGCTGAATGCTATTAATGCCTATATATGCACAATGCCAACGAAAACACGCATCCACACACACATATATATATATATATATATATACATATATATATGGAGACAAACACTTATGCATTTTATATTGTAAAGCATACGAAAGATGTTACTCTCCAAAAATGAACTAACTGCCTTGCCATAGTTGAGTTTTACATTTAAGCTACTGTTGAGTATTTCAACTCCACTCGATGATAGGCTAATGTATATGTGTATTTGTTTTTTTTTTTTTTTTTTGTAATTTAACAACCATTCGTAACGTTTGCTATTTACTATTTACTATTTTTTTGCTTTGCATTTCAAAGTTTATTGCATTATTTGCAAATTTGCATAAATTGCTTGTGTGTGATTTGTAGACATAGACAACATATCCAGCAAATAAATATAATTCCAATGATCTTGGGCATGATTTTGTGTTGTTTGTCTCTACGGCTGCTGTTATGAGTACATTAACTTTTTTATTTATTTATTTATTTTTTTTTTTTATTTTTTTGCATTTTTAACAATTTAGAACACTTTGCTTTTCCATGAGTCAATTTTCAAATACTTGCCTTGAATTTAAATTCATTTTGAAAACGTTCATGCATTTTCTCTTTTTTTTTCGATTTTTCATTTTATTTTAAGTCAGTTTGTTAAGTGAATTGAATGCGTTATAAGTTTTCCTCAAAATGCCGTCGGGATACGACGTTAAGGTTTTGCAAAATACTGATGATGGCGTAGAATGATCTGTTCGATTTTGTTCTTACCCGCTTTACACATTTTGGACATGGTTTTTTTTCTTTTTATCTATATGCATAAATATTGAGAATCTCAGGCACCGCACGAACTCTTAATCAGCCAGAATAGCTGTATGAGAATGCTCTAGTATATATATATATGAGTTTGTGTAAGGTAGAATTGGGACAACTTCCGTCCAGGTGAAAGTAAGGCAATAACATCAAAGCTTTGCCGAGGATCGCTTGAAATCCAGAAAATATTTAAAAAAGAAAAGAATTTATAGTCTATGATCTGTGTTAGTTATCCATCCTTGTTTGGTTTGTGCGATTTGATGACACTCTTGGTTCTTTAGTATAAAATACTTGCTGTAGTTATTTTCCAACTTTCAAGAGGATCGTTTAGAACTTTTATTGCTCCCATTAGTAAATGTATTAGAGCCCAAATGATGTGTGTAAAAAAGAAAAGACAAGAAAGGCAATTAAAATGTCGGAAAAATAGTCGGCTGCTAAATGTCCCTGTACAGTAGATAAGAATGAAAGTGACAAAGATCGCATTACATTATAGGACTGTGTCGGAAAATTTCTTCATATTGACATACCTTGGCAAGTCTACCTCATTTACTAGGCATCGGGCCAGACGTTTTTGCTAATTATATCGATTTCAATCTATGAAACGATTTGTTGCAGACCAAAAAACTATCGTGCGACAGCGTTACATTGATTATCACGCTATACCCGGCTAACTGTTAAACTTTGCACATATCATTAAAAACAGGAATTCATTTGCACCAACTTATTTAAATCTCTGATAATGGCCGTTTTGCTTTATGATATGAAAGTGTGGGTAGCAATAATCTTTAGATTCCAAAATAATAATACACTGATAAAGTGATTTATTGCAGCAACATTTTTTGCTAAAGCATAAAGTTTTTTATTTTTTATAATGAACGCTCGACAAAAACAAAATCACTATTATCAGGAAAAGCAATAGCATTTTCCAAAATTAACAAAAACAAACGAAATTTTACAAATTAGACAAAATTTATGGTTTTAATGGGTTTCCCGTACAACACAATTTATCCAAAATAATTGTTTACTTTGCTAGACAGAATTGTAAGAATGTTTGTGTTTTTGCCGTTTGTCTTAAGAAAGCCAAAAGCAAACTTGTTCATGTAGCATGTAGCAAGCAAAGGCATTTATTTAAGTTGCGGCATAATAACGAACTAAGGAAGTTAGTGGAAGATTAAAAAATCTAAAGCAACAAAACACACTTTTATATAGTTTGATCTGTCGCTAAAGACATATCAGCGTACTAGGTTTATGATATTGTCTGTCATGAGGGAAGTTTTCTTGAATTTGTAAAGTACTTTCTCAAATACGATATAATTTTTGCTATGACATTTTGATCGTATGTCTACTTAGATACAGTCGTGCTTTTTTTTTTTTAAAACCGCATGTATGATTGGATTATGCTCTTTATTAAAGGAAGGCATAAAGAAATCAAAAAATGTTTCTCTAAAATTGCCGTAACAAGTAATTTTTTTATAATATAGTAATTGAGAACGCAAAAGAATTTGCCAATCTATTCAAAGGACAAAAATTTGTTGAAAAAGCTTTGCTTTTCGTTCCAACCCCACAGTGATAAGTGATAATCTTGGGAAAAATAAAGGAATTAAAACAATAACAACTTCTTCGTTAATCCTTAATTCTTATCAATGACAATGTGCCGAAAGCGAGATCTTAATACGATTGTTTTTTCGTTTGTTGTTGTTAAAGAACAAAAGCTCTCATAGAACTACGTGAATTGAAACAAGAGTTATGTTTCACTCTCTTTCATGTACCTCACATTCGTTTGTTTATTAATTCAGAGCTGGTAACTCTCTATCGTGAGATTTATGTCAAATAAAAATTTTTCACGTGTAAAGCTGAGGTTTATAAATTTACTGTTCTTAGCAAATGGCGTTTTATAAAAGTGTTAAAAGCCCGGAAACTTATTGAAATTAATAAGAAACAAATTGTGTTAAGTGTATTGTATATGTAGTGCAGGGTATCAAAAATGCAGGTTAAAGTTTAATTCTATTGCTTGCTTAGAAGTTTTTATCTTTGGCGTAACAATTGTCTTCATCTCTGTGTCTCTACTTCATATATGAGCTCTTGTTTTTGCAAGATGTCTGTCGGCTTAGTGTATGCACGTATTAACGGATAGTCATTTTATTTTTATTTTTTTTTCTCTTTTGTTTTCTTATAAAGTAAACGGTTTATGAAACAACAAGTTGTGATTATTTTTTGTGGAAAAACCAATTTTATTCGTTAATTGAAAATTTTCGTCAATATTATATATGTATATATAAATGTTAGAGATATAAAAAGAAAAAAAAAAAAGTATTTTTATTGTCGTTCAGCCATATTCATACAAATCATTAAACAATAATAAAAATGGTTAACAAATGTGATTTTATGACATCTGTACATATGTATGTAATCAAATATCTACAACAAGCAGTAACGTAAACATGCATACAAATGTCAAATTCATTATTGGTCTAACTGGTTGACTGGTTAGTCGATTGGAAATTAAGTTTTGCGTTAATGCCCGCTGCTGATGAAGATCGTGATGAAGTTTGTTATAGTAAATAAAGAGTTTTTCTTGTTACACAATATCAACAGACTCATTCAAAAGAAAAAAACGCGACGCTCTAAAAACATTTAGAATGAACAACGCACACAACAACTTTTGTAAGAATGACAACAACATCAACAACAACAATAACAACAGCAACATTAATATCATAACATTTTTAAGTTGCTGGAGTTGATTTTATTTCATGTTTTCGTTTGTTTGTCGTCTTGTCATAAATGTATTTAAGATAACGTTTTGCTTTTGAGATGGTGTTAAAGAGATGTCTACGTGTGTTTGTGTGCTCTGTAGCATTGCATTTGAGTGGCAGTGATGATGTTTTATGATGGCATCATGTTCATCTTTTTTTCAGCATTAACCAACAGTCACTGATAATGATGTTGTTGCCGCTGTCGCTGTTACTATTCCTGCTGCTGCTGCTGCTGCCTCTGATATTATTTGTTTAAGTTTTACAACGAGTTGGGTGTTGATTACGTTTCCGTTTGTGAGAAAATCTAACATAATTATTATTATTGAACATTAAATATTAAAGAATATGTAAACAGAGATTTGTCGGACATCAAGTTTGGTTTGTTGAGGTTGTCTTTGTTGTTGTTGTTATTGTTGTTGTTATTATTATTATTGTTGTCAATGTGCTTGTATAATTTGCCCCTGGGACAAGATCATTTGTTGTTAAATCAAATTGATTATTATCCCGGCAAATGACGGTTGCTTGTTGTTCTCATTATTTGATTGTGATTGTCGTAGACATTAATTGGAACATGACGTCTTATCGAAAGGCACCAAGTGTGTACATGTGCGTGTATTGAATATATAAAAAAGTTTTCAATCCGTTTATGAAATTATTAATGAATTTATAGATTGGACAATAAGTTTTCTTTTTTTACAATTCTAAAAAACAAACGCTGGAATATTCAAGGTAAGTTAGTGTAAAACTTTATTGAAATTATTTTAAAAAAAAGTTATATTTGGAGAATTTCATTATCAAATTAATGTAGTTGACTTTCCAAAGCCTTCTCTAGCAGTTATTCTGGGCCAAAATCTATCTAGTATAATGAATATTCTTTATTCAGTGAATGCGTTTGGCACTATTCAAGCATAAAATTAAAAAAAAAAGAAGAAAAGAATGAATAACGAGAAGGTTTAAAATAATTTTCGTTTCTTCCCTTTAGAGACTAATATTAAAAATTTCTTTAATGACTTTTTCGAAAGTCTGTCTTCTTGTAAGACATACCTGTATAGAAATCTGTATACTTTCCGTTAGACGTAACAGTTGTTATTTTATTTGAAATGTCCAGAGGACGGTTGCATAGTCTTTTTGCTAACTACGTTGGTCTATTCCTAACTTCATGTTATACCTAACATATTCTGCATCCTATTATATTATATTAAATTTACTTATATTAGATTCTCTCAGCGCACTTTGCACTTTCTTAGACTGGGCTGGCATACGGTCTGACTACGTAAAGCTGTTTTTTTTCTTTTTTCTTACATTTAAGTTATTCTTTTTAATACCATATTGTTTCTTATTTGAATAATTGGACTCTTTATTTCCGTTTAGCGATTCGATATCTTTCTCGGTATATTTCGATTTGTAAACTAATCGGTCTGCCATCTCTTCCGTGAGAGTAATACATTTTAAAAACTATAGACTGAGCGAGTACTGAGAACTGAGAAGTGCCTGAGAAGCTTTGCACGTTCAGGCTATGAGTTTTAGTTGACCTTAGAGGAAATTAGAGGAACTGCCGTTTACCCAAATGAGAAAAATCTTCTTCTCTGCTCCTGTGAAATTCGATTTAAATGATACGAGCCAGGTTCTTAGCTTCTATCTTGATGACTTTGCCTATTTGAGAATTTAAACAAAAGTAAGATAAGAGAAAGGACTTACGGACACACCTGGCCAAATCTCTACTTAGAATCTAATGCTAATTAAAAAATTTTGTGAAGCCAGCTTATTATTACCATCCACCATACCATCTTACGATAATCACGAGATTAGGTATCAAACGCCAGCTTATTGTCCCGCTTCTTAGCCTGACAAGCTTCTATAAGAAGTAATATTTTTATTTCTTCAAAACTGTTGGCTTCTTTTAATTAAGAGATAACCGCTGTAAGCACTTTAGAAAAAAAAAAAAAACGAGAGAACAGAATTTGAAAACTAGGTAAGAAACTGGGCAACTAATCAATTGCTCCACTTTTATTATTAATTCTTCGATTTTATGTCAACATTTTTACTAACTTTACTTGCGAATTCCAATAGAAAATGATTTTCTCGAAGATTGTGTGTTTTTCCAAGCAACCGTCGGTGACTACGAAAATTTGTCCTCTCAATTGAAAACCTTTAGTACCACTCAACCGGTCCATAGAACAAAAGTGACTAAGACCAAAGCCTTAAAGCGACTGACAAATGCTACTTAAAAGTGTATTGGAGTTTCTGGTTTAATTTTGCTCAACCATTGCTCCGTAAACTTAAGCAAATTGCACAATTTAAGGGTTTGTGTGTGTGCTTGAGTGCTTAAAAAGATATTCTGGTCTAACTAGTGTGTTGAATTTCCCCTTTTCTGGCTAATGAAACCAGTTTTTCTATATAATTGAAACATGTTTAAGCCTTTTTTTTTTTTGCCTGCATTTAAGCAACTTGATCTCAGGTACTTATTAAGGCAAAAGTAACGCCTATAATATTTTTTGCGTGAACAAGGAGGAGCTTCCATTTAGCTTTGGCTAACTAAGCAAGCATAATTTCGATTTGTTGCATTTTATTTATTTTTTTTTTTGTTGTCTTTTCCTTACTTATGTTACGTTTGTGTTTTCTAGCCTTTCGCAGGTAAACACATGCAATCACGTTTTGCCAAGATGGTGTCAAGAGTTTCGCTAGTAAAAATGGTGGATTTTTTTGTTCGATCAAGTTTATATTACTAATACTACTAATACTACTACTACTGTTGGTGCTTACTGTATATCAAAGTATTGTTATTCAAAGTAGTCTTATAGACTTCTTGGCAATGGCTATACAATTGGATTTTCAGGAATTATTTCATCATTCTAGGAAATTGAATATAAAAGCGTTTATGTTAACAGACAGATAGAAAGACACAGTCACAGTCACAGTCACAGTCACAGTCGCAGTAAGAGCCGCAAACCGCAGCCATAGGCACAGGCATAAAGCCTTAGTCAGTCCGGACGAAAGACGGACATGAATGAAATGTTGTTAAGCTTGCCAATAACATGCCACTTATTGTGTAAAACGTATCAATAAATGATCTTGATGTATCAATATTGTATTTGTGTCTACACTAAATAAACACATATGTAGGCAGTTAAGTTAAGTTAAGTAAGTAAGTGTACGTTGAATCCAAAAATTGACAATTGTCTCAGCGGCAGTCAAGCAGTATTTTGGTTTAGGAGTGTGATTGAAGAATTCGTGGAAATTTCAATTGAGGAAAAGACTTGAAAGAAAAAAAAGGAAAAAAAAAAAAGGGTGGAATTTAAAGGTTAGTTCTCAACACCGCCGCCACCAACACCATTACCACTAACACAATAACACAATAACTATCATCGTCGTCATTGCCACCATTGCCACCATTGCCATTATAATATAACATACATACATATGTTTACATAAATGACAGACAGCTTCATTAGTTTTCGTTTCGTTTAACAATGCCGAGTTAAGATAAATTTAAATCACCATAAGGCGTTCATTTAAAAATCATTTTAATGACGCTATAGCTCTATAACAGAAAATTTTAATCATATTTCTATGATAACCTAAGGGTGAAATCGTTCGTAGAGACCGTTTTTAAAGTTTCTCTTGAATGCCAATTCAACTCTTATTTTCTGAATAGTTATAGTACAGTAAGTGCGACTAAATTAACTCATTATTCTAAATTAACTGTCTCACGCATATTTATTGTAAAGCTTAAACGCTTTCAGCGTTGAATGTTTTTATTATCCGCTTCGTTCGTTTAACAACCCCATATACTTTTCATGTCAAGTTTTTTTTTTTTTTTTTTTTTTTTTTTGCTTTTTTTCTTTTCACCAATCATTGTCTCTTTGTTAACCAATCAACCAACCAACCAAACCATATGCGCATATACGTACGTATGTGTGTAATCCAGGGTTTTGTTGTATTGCCCGACAACCATTACTTAAAAATGATGCCTCATCTTCGTCATCGTGATCGTCGTCGTCATCATCATCATCATCATCACCATTATCATTATCGTTATCGTTAAATGCTTTAAACTTTAAAATTATCTTGTTCAAATTACAAATAACACGAACATGCGGCAATAAAAATTTTTAACGTACAACGAATTACTGAAATGAAACTAATGATTGAGCTCCAGTAACAAAATGAAGTTCTCAATACAGTGGGCCGTTACCATGGAATGTTTAGAGGAAAACTTGTTATTGGAAAACCGAACGTGGGTTTCGTAAAGTGCTTAGCAAAGATTATGAACTTTTTGATTTGAATCTAAAAACAAGTCATGGACAGCTTCTTATGAAAGTAGATGCTTATTTCAAGTGAAAGGTAAAAGAAGGATATCGTCTTCACATTACCGTTTCGAAAGTACAAACTGCCTTATGAGGTTATCTATGTAAGCATTCAAGTTTTGGCGGTTGCCATAAAAAGTGAAACGTTGGTTAGACGTCGCGCAATATTGATTTTAATCAGAAGAGGGAATGTCTTCTCTTCTCTCATCCTCTTCATTCTAAAGGATTATCCTATAGTGCTATGAAACATATTGTGCCAGTATTTGCTGTAGTAATCGGCGTTGATATTAATGGCTCCCCTGTCTTGCATCATAGTTTCATCAAAGACTGCACTTTCTTCCGATTTAATCTCTTCCCACTCTTGGCGCTTCTTTTCTTTTATTTTTTTTTAGCATAAACCTCGAATTATTCAAAGCAAAAATGTTACCTATATTTTAGCGAAAAGGTGGTAAATATAATTCTTTCGAGATTATATATCTTGTGAGTCCCAAAATAGCAGAAAGGGCTAGTGTTACGCCTAAGGGTTTCCGGGTTTTCTAACGTGATCCTCCTGAAGAGAAAGATATTAAAATCTCTTCTATTTAGATCTATAAAAAGGTAAATAACCTGAAAGGAAGCCTAGAATCGTCAAAAATTCATAATAGTAACACTTTGATGGACTTTAAATTCCGAAGAACATTGACGCATCATTTACCTTGTAAACTCTAGGTTTTGCTATATCAACATTGAAAGTCTAAGCGGTGCGTAGCTATTTTTTGCCCATGAACTGCCTTTCATCGTAAAAAAATATTGAAAAAACGAAAAGGAATATTTATTACGTTACACTAAATCATTTGAAAACTAGTTGCAACTACTTGACCTAAACTAGATTTTCATAAGAGCTTTACAAATATTTTATTTAAAGATAGGCTATGCTGTCATGTCAACGGTCATGTTATTTTGTTAACGGAAACATGATTCTTTTATCGTCAAATTATGTTTTCGGTACATCTCTCTTAAAATAACATGAGGCCATAGGGCTTCGCTGATCTTGAAATGGCAAGAAGTAAATCCTGCAGAGACAATATCCTGTTAAGTGTAAAACAGAAGAACATTTGAATGAAAACT
The DNA here is from genome assembly GCF_014805625.2 of Glossina fuscipes. Lineage (NCBI taxonomy): Eukaryota > Metazoa > Arthropoda > Insecta > Diptera > Glossinidae > Glossina > Glossina fuscipes. The sequence continues at coordinate 10,964,873 of NW_023998417.1, forward strand.
TTGCATAACTTGCAAACTGTAGAAGATGTGTTGTGAAATAACATCAAAAAAGGGTTCTCCTTCGTACCACAAAGTGAAGAACATATGTCCTTAATGAGTATCGAAGACAAGAGTAGCAAGTTCACTATTAGCTAAAATCTACTGGTTTGGTCTTTAGTAGATCCATAATTTCGTTAAAAGTTTCGAGAATACGAATCATTTTCCCGACTGCAGGGCCGTCTGTTTATCTCATGAAAAGTAAGCTTAAAAGCATTTTAGTTAACTTTCGTAGAGGATCTAAAATATCAAAGCCTACTGTACGTTTGCGAGCCTTTGCAATGCACGGGCGAACTAAGGGAAAAATAAAAAATGTTAATTGCTGTCAGATTTGATGGGAAGCTGTAAAACAAATTTTTAGGAGCGGTCTCGCCCCGTTAAAAACTCATCTATGTTTGCGTTTTATCTTCGCATTTAGCTTTTTGAGTAGCGCTTCAATTTGTGTGCGTTTCATTTTAACGACTTCTCTCTGCACTGCTATGCAACAATCAATAGCGGGATTATATTCGGTTGGCAGTTTTATGTTTAAAGTATAGAAAAAGAAAGGAAGTAAAAATTTAATGCCGTTTCATTTGTTCAGGGCATATGTAGTGGAGCTCCGTTTTTATTTGTGTACGATTCTACATGATATATATATATATATATATATATATATAGGCGTTTATATTTATACATATACGTATATATGTATATATATATATATATATATATATATATAGAATCAATATACTTATAAACATATATTTAAATATAAGTATTTCTGCATATATATAAATGTCTTAATTAAAACTTCTACAAGCATCAGTTGGGCGTTAACAGGAAGTGGAAAATTTCGTTAAAATTACAGAAGAATTTTCTGCCTTCGTTGCTAATAGTAATAATAATAATAATAATTTTTTAAAATCTCGCTTCGTTTTTGCTTTATTCGCTTACATTGATTTAGTTATTTGCAAGAACAATGAAACAAAAAATAACAATAAAAGATTTACTTATTACTTTGGCCGGGTGTCGGTTCCGTAAATGGTCATTTGAATTTTCGAGTTAGGGTATAACTAACAAGGAGCGGCTTTAAGTGACTTTTTAACGAAGTGCTCGAGAGAGTGGCACCTAATAATAGACTAATACATTAAAATATATGTTTATTAAAATGGCTGATGATGGCAGTTATTTACGATCAAGTTCGTAAACAATTGACAGAAAAAGTTAAATACGATAATAAATAAGAAGGACAATTGTATAGCCAATGCAGGAAATTTTAGATTCATTTCGTTTGTGGTAAATGTACGTAAATCGTTGAGCTACTTTCCCCTTCCAGCTGAAGTAAAATCCGTGATTTTATCAAGTTTACGTGGAGCGGAGCTATAATAAAGAAAGCACCAAAACTCATAGGATTCACACTGTATATAGTTTAAGCAGATCAAGAATCGACCAGATTACTAATGCTTGACGAATTAAAGCGAATTCCACGCCTACACTGACTACCATGAAGTAGGACACCGCACTAATTAAATCGTGGGAGATTTGAAGGATTTTAACTTCGGATTGACTAAGTTCGTCCCTCACTACCCCAATAGCAATTTGTAAAGATTACGATCAAGGCTTCGAAGGATCAAAGCGATATGGTTAGTGTACCCGGCACGCTAGAGAAGGTCTAAAGAAAGCATAAGTTTTCTCGGAAGAAATGCTTGACGAACGTTGAGCTCTATTTAAGTAAAGCTAGGTCCGCTTGCTTAAGGGTCCTTATAGTACAAAAACGCTATGGGTGTGCTTAGTTAGACCAATACTTGGCTATGCCTCTGTGTGGTCACCTTCCTATAGGTGTTATGTAGATTCATTTGAATCCATTCAAAAGCAATTCTTGCTCTTTACCCTTTTAGGTTGGGAAACGCTTGTCTCTCTGCCTCTTTATGAAAAAGGATTGCTTCTGTTATCTTTAACGTCATTTAATTTTCTTGGTGTTTCCTTCTTAATTAGGTTAATGGTACTATCGATTCGATGAGATAAGCTTCTCTCAGCACTATATTTTCATTAAGCTGAGTCATTGTAAACATAATTATGAGCTGTTTAAGAGTTTTTTGCCAGAAACCTAAATAATGTCTATCACTTAATCTCAATATCCGACGCTTTAAAATCTTCCAAACTACTATGCTTAGTACGAACGATTCGCCTATGTCGTATTTAAACTAACTTGCAATCTTAACATCTTATTATGACTTGAAAATGAGCTGGTGTTGTTTCCTTTTATCAGTTGTCAAGCTTTTCCATGTTTGGAAGGGAGTGGATTCGCGGTTCACTTGACGACGGTGGAAAATACAATTACACATCTGGCCAGATGGAAGTAACTCACAACGCATTATTCCCTTGCAACTACATCCATATACAAAGTATTACTTTAAATGCCGCCGATTTGAGCTTTGCCATCATTTTCTCGACGGTAGGCAGATGGAAATTCAGTGAACGAAGTCTTCTACCATTAATTCCTATGATATCCACATATCGATGTTATCTAGTACCCAGCTTGCTAATAGTCAAGCATGTGCAGTTTTTTAGTCAATGTTCGAAGGTTCCGTTGCAATGCCGTAAGATGAAATTGTCGCTATAATCCCGAGAATTCACGCGAGGAATATGCTTGAGAAGAAAAATTGGAATAACAACGAGAAGTAAAGTAGTATAACAGAACGAACAGATGTCATTAACTTCTAACGTCAAGACAGTTGTGAATATATAGTTGGTTTGCTTGTATTTTTAAATTCATTGCAAGTTAAAATAAAAATTTCCAACATAACATATGGTCTATAACTATATATAACTATTATTATATAACTAGTATATAACCGTAGCCAACGATCCGCGTAAATGTTACAATATTTTAATTTCTTGGCTATGTTTAGAAAACGTTGTCGTTTCAATGGTGATGATGGCAATGGCGATAATAGTGGAAATAATTACTCTTTGTTCAATAAGCTGATTGGTTCTTGCAATTTCTTATTTGGTGACAATAGCAATACAAGTTAAGAAATTCAAGTAATGCAAATGTCATTGCTGCTCACATCTCGTTTTCTGGCAGTGTGATATTGGCATATGTGTTGATAGGTCTTTCAATTTAAATGAAAGGTTTTTTTACCGTTCTAGACCAGTCAGATGCATGGACGTGTTGAGAACGTTTCGCAAGCATGCTTTGGATTTACAGGAGAAATGTGACTTCCTGGGCATGCCTATTGGCAAAGTGATGAGTTCATGCAAAACCTAAGGGAAGTTAACGCTCATTTACCAACTGTTGAATGCGATCGCCTCGCTAGGCGGATCCATGTTTTAATAGACTTAATGGTTACCAAGGATTGATCTACAGCAGGTTTACGATATTTGTTTGATTCGATTTGATTTTTCTCCTGAAACCTTTATATAACTATTTGTGCCCGCAATGAGAATCGAAGAATATATCACAATTTTATATCTGACTATATATATATTTTGTAAATAAATGCCGGATAACTTAGATCTTATGCTCATCAGTATTGAAAACTCAAGAGCTTTTGGTTTCGCAATTGCTTCAGCTTGTGCAAGACGATCCAGTACAGTCAATCGTCTGTCGCTGATTCTAAAATAATATTAAGAAAGAGGAGTTGAAGATGAGTTCCTCGCATATATTATGAAAGTCATGATCTCAAGATCTCCCTGCAGAACTCATTGCACTCCCACAAAGGTTGATTTCCCTCGCAACGATCGATATGAACTTTAAATTGCTTCCGTTATCAATTAATTTTTTTGGAAATGAAGCGACAAATCTTATCAGTGCCAATTCACATACTTATATATTTGGAAATGGTCGGCTTTGGCACATCTCTGTTCACTTTTTCCATTGCATTTCAGTTCTAGATTCTCTCCATGCAAAAACAAAAAAGAGGCATAAAAGCTGCCTGCTATCTGGAAATTACAGTCACATATATGTGAGTTTTCTTTAATAGCATTTGCAAGCTATATATAATGTAACTACAAGACAATATCGTTCAATTAGTTAACAATAAGGAAATATATATTTTTTTTATTTAGAAGCAGAATTAATATGCAAATATAACTATCTAAAATAAAAGTGCTATTAAAATACTATTTCAGCTCACGTTATTCTACCTTTGTAATCCGCGTTAATCGTGTTCTATAATTACGCTATCATTAAAGCACTTAAACGCGACGTAAAATGAAATTTGCAAAGTGTTTTTCGTAAAATAGTTAGTATAGTTAATGTATATAGTGTTTTTTTGTTGTTGTTGTTGTTGTGTCTTTATAATTACATTATTTTCATTATAATTAAAATGTTTTATGGCTACAAAATAATTATTTCCGTTAAAGTTTAAAAGATAATGTATTCATTCCTCAAGTTGCTTTCGATATACATTCTACATACATTTCTTCTCCCATTGAAATGAAACTCTTCGGCCACAGTTCTTCATCTTTTTAACATTCCGCTTACATATTTCAATGTTTCTCAACATCTGAGGCGTTAAGGCAGAAAAATTGTCTTAATTGGTGTACACACATATATATGTATATATATACATATATATATTCTGTATACATATGCATAAAAGTTCCTATTCCTTATCGTTCAGCCAATGCTTGGTTCTTTCTTTGCATGGATTTCTTTCCAGTAAAAGTTGATTAGAGGAAAAGCAATAAAATTTTTTGGTAATCATTTGTTGCATTTATTCACTGCGAACAGAAACTTTTACTAACAAAAAAAAAAACCGCTTTACTCCGCCCAGTAACCTGGTATCCAGAACTTAACGTTTAAATAACATTTTGCTGCAAATGCTTATTGTCTCAAATTAAGGGCGATTCGTTAGCGCAGTGTACCACGATAAGGAAAATAAAGTTATAATAATAAATATATATATATATATATATATATATATTATTATGTAAGGTGTGTGAATGTGCACCTAAGGTATAAAAAGATGGGAGTAAAACAGAATATACTCTAAACGGTTTTCAACGAAAGCTTTGGCAAGAATAATAATGAGCGCATTGATGATGAGGGAAGAGTGCTTACACTGTTACAGCAGCAAATAACCTATTATTTGGACTAATAAAAATATGATCAGAGGCATTATACTGAAGCCAAAGAAATTACAACATTTACGAAATTGTTGCTGTTGCAACTCTTTAATCTTAATATCGCTTGAAGGTAAGATAAAGCTAAACGAAAAACAATAAGCAATTGAGGCTATCAAGAAGAATACACCGTTTGTGCTGATATTTGCAAGTAACGGCATGACGGTATAAAGTGTTCTTAGGAGTGTGTGAGAAAAAGGTAAAAACAGAAATATAAAAAAAAAAAAAATTAGAAAGAAATTTTATTGAACTTACTCTCGATAATTACCCCACCCCACTTACTTATTGTTGTTGTTGTCTTATTATATATATGCTTTACCAAAGATAATATTCGCCTTGAAGTAAGAATTTGACATTCATCGCAGCAAATAATGTTTGCAATGAGTTTACATATGGTTTTGCGAAGCAGTCTTTCACACTTTCGATTAATATCTTCCTTAAGATGTAATTTGTGTACGGATGCGCTTGTGTACGGATCGCAAAACATCGCCTGAGTGGATGGTCATATGCAAAAAAAAAAAAGAAAAAAAAATTAAAGAAATGAAAGGGCCTTGTAGGTTGATCTTTTAGCAACATGTTGCTAACCACGTCCAAGAAATTTTAGAAGCCCTGCTATCCCGGCTCTAGGCCGTTGGCGCACCTTCCTTCTTCTCACTAAGACCTGTTTTAAGCGGCGATTTGTTGTCACGCTAAGTAGCGCTTTTGCTTTTGCTACGACAACAACAAAATAAATCCTTTTACGAACAAACACAAAAGGCAAAGTATCATTCCGACAATGGACTTATGTAGGGTCAAAAAAAAAGAGAAGAATATAAAGTTAATAATAAATCAGCAATAAATCTGGATCTTTCGAAATCTCATTGATTTAATTCTTTAAAGCTTTTCTAATATCAAAGGATGGTAAAGGTATCAAAAGTAAAGGACTTTCCAGACGAAAGCAATTTTGATACGACCGAAGAATTTTGCAATTATTCTTGCGTAGCCCTACTGCGTTTCGTACGCTTCGCATTTATGCTTACGACATCTCCGCCGATTAAGAAAATTAAATTATTCGCAATGTGAGTATAAAAAATGTTATTGATAAATGTTTTGGAAATCCGCGAAAGCGGAATAAAAACATGTTTCGCATATGGAAGCATCCGTTTAGAAATTAGCAATTATTGTAAGCTTGTGTGATTTCTGGCATCTCTGCCATCATAACCTTTAACAATTAATTGCATATAGATCGGCAAATGTAAATCTTGTAGTTTTTTTCTGGCTCAGCCGCGGAAGATTTTGACATGAATCGTTTACTATGCAAAAATTTTCAATTAAAAACTTTCAATAGCTTGACTATTTTTTTGTTGTCTTGTCTTGCTTATGCAATCCATATATGACAAGCGGTTATATAGAAAGCAACGTTACGTTGTTGGCTTTGTATCTCATACCATCCGTATGGCATCCGTAAACAAGGTGAGAACAATTTATTTATGATTTCATTTCATACTGTCTCTTATTCTCTATGCATGTGCAAATGTATGTATCTGTATGAATGGGTGTGTGTGTGTGTGTGTGTGTGTTTGTGTGTGTGTTTGTTTGAAAATAGTAAAAAAATGAAAATTGTTCATAGACATATCATATGTTTAAAAGAGTTGTTTACACATGTGTAGGTGTGTGTGTGTGTGTGTGTGTGTGTGTATACATGTGTGCGTATATGATATCAAGTATAAAAAAAAAGACATTTAAAAAAGAAAAATGCTGTACAACACTACAAACAACTGACAGGAAATTAGTTTCCATTTTTTTTTTTTTTTTCTGTGCTCGTATGTTTATGGTGATGAATGAATAATGCTTCGACAGGATAGCTCTTCAATTTCAATATTTTTTCCAGCTGTTGTTTCCATTGTTATTTTGGAAAATCGACAACAGAACGACTACTCGCCCACCCAATAACCGATCCAATAACGCCGCCCCCAATCGTTCTATTCAATTGTATTCTTTTCGATGTGCTGTTGGATAAAAATAATTTTTTCCATTACAATAAACCCTCATCATGCTATTCTTCTTCTTCTTCTTCTTTCTCTTTAACCACCCACACTCATTCACTCGCTTCATATTTCTTTTGGATTGTTCAGCGCCAATAAAAAATGTAAATGAATAATAAATAAATAAAAAAAATAAAATAAAAAAATGTTGTATTAATAAAATATATCTCCTTTCACACACAGAAGCACATTATTATATAGCATCGACTTTATTGATTGTGTTCCTTTTGATTTAATTTGATTTTATTTCATTGTTATACCATAAATTGTTATATAAATATAAATATTTCATAAATGGATGGAGGATGAGGAAATTCTAGTAAGTTGGAAGTGAAATTTGGATAACATTCCTACATGATAAATACAACACAGTGCATCAACTGTTGTTTTGCTTGCTAGATTCTAGAAAAAGAAAAGGAAGAAGATGAAGTCCAATGTGCCAGCGGACCGAACACTTCTTCTCTCTACCGAGGCTGCTGGCGTAGTTGAAAAAGTCGTTCAAGTTTTCTTGCTTCCGAGAATTTGTCGTTACTACTGTTGAGCTATTTGACGAATCGCTTGAACTAAGCATCTCTCTGCCGAATTAGAGATCTTCAAACGTCCGTTATAGTCTAATGAAAACGAAGCAATAAAAATTTTTATGAGATGATTGCAACGCTTGGGCATCGACTGCAAGATGCTAAGCGAAAAGCGCCCTTCCACCTCTGTCCTTAGCTAAATAGTCCGGCACATGAGGAAACTACTGCCGGTTAATGGTTGCTAGGCCCGTGAATGATTATATAACAAGGCACTGTGTTGAGTAGCCAGGATGAGTTAGATTAGTTGAATCAGTGTAATATTTAATCTTACAACTTTTTTTCGCTCGATGAAACGTCTTCTGTTTTCGATACTTGAACGGATTGAATAATTGAATCATTGGGAAATGTCAAAACATTAATATGTTATATTTACTACTCGGGAAAGTTTAAACCGCTTACTACTAACACTTCAGTTTTTGTTACAATTGGCAGTGGAAAGTGGATTTTTTCTAGTCATGTAATATGTAAGTTAACAATTTTATATTGAAATCTTTTAGGCAAAGTTTCCGACTTTTTTTAATTCGCTTATAAACATTCTTGCAATTGAAAAGTTGAAAAACTCTAAAATTCCTTCAAGAATTGAAAGCACACTTTCACAGACAATTCGATGCTCGCTTTCGAACGCCGAACAACTTTAACTTAACTTATTATTTGATTTAGATGGTGATTCGAAATGTGATTTTCATAAGTAAAATAGTTTGTAAGGCTTTTGAGGAATAGAAGGTATTTCGTCGCATGCTACTTACTTACTATCTGAAAGCTTTATCGGGCGCGCTGATAATAGGTTGTTGCAGGAAAAAAGTCTGGCTTGCAATATGCGAAAATCTACAAAGTCCGTAGTTCGGACTTGAGAACAAAAGAACAATAGAATATCTTCTAAGAATACAACACAATATCTTGGAAACAAGTGATTTTTGCCGGGATACGCATGAGTGCCAGCTGCCTAGGGGCAACAACATTTGCATTTCTAGGAGACACTTTGCTTCAAATTCTTAAGGATCTATCCTATTCTGATGTTAAGGACTCTAAAAAACTTTATCAGGGAAATGGAAACACTATGTGCCTGTTCTTGGTTCTTAAGCACTATAATTTCAGCTTGATGTGAAGGCTATTGACTGCGTAAGCCAGATCTAAGAGCAACAGCAGCTATTTTCCGAAAAGACTCCATTGGTTCGATCAACATGTCGATAGAGACAGGCTCCCTTATAATAGCTACAGTGTTTGCAGCAGAAAGCAATCGCCTGCCTCTCTCTTTCTCCCTCTTCGAGCCAAGAGTACAAAAGTAACTGAGTGGTATCTTGAGGCACAAAAATAGTTTATCCAAATCGAAATCGAAGAGATGGGTTTTTCATGCTCTTCCTACTTTGCTCATTCTCCAGAATTTATGCATCCTATATATGTTTCTGCTGCAAGGAAGAGCCGCCCTGCTCCGTAGTCTAATCTAGGAATTAAATTAAAATTTGAAGGAAGGATCAACAAACTGAACTAAAATGTAAAATTTCATGCTGGGAGATCTACTCGAACAGATGAAAGGTCGAATCTTCCACTATAGGCTGTAAACGAGTACAGTCTTGATGGATTCGGTAGTTCGTGGGATCCACAATTAATAGCGGAGGGCAGGAAAACTTCATTTCAATGCAGTTATTAAATCTTAAGCGACAACTCTGTAACAATGATGTTGTATTGCGCACGTTCTCCTTGCTTGACTTTCAAGTTTTTGCTTTTTTTTTTTTTTAAAAACATTACCATCCCGTATAATGTATGTAAGGTATTCATATGCAATTGTTTGCATGTGTGTGTGTAATCATTAAAAGCATGATTTGTAATAGAAGCATTTTTACAATATGTTCACACTTCAGCGAATCCTGTCTATGTCTCTCTCTCTCTCTCTTTCTCTCTCCATTCCTTTTCTCTTTTTCATCCTTTCACTCTTTCCAAACTGATAAACAAATCGAAACTAGCTAAACACTCCCTACTTCCTACCGCAATCTTTAGGCATTAGTTTTCTATTTACTTTTAGCTTGGCTTCAGGCTGTCTGAATGGAAGCATGACTTTATTTCGACCAAAAGAAAAAAAAAAAAAAAAAGATTTTTTTTTTCCTCTTTTACCTACAAAATGCTTTCGCTGTGATCTTGTAATTGTTTAGCAGCGGTAATCGTTATGAAGGCAGACGTTTGCGCTTATAATTGTGCCTATCAACCGTGCACTTTGTTGGCTGGTGTTGCTGTTGTTGGCAACGATGTTGCAAACAAAAAAAAAAAAAAACAAAAAAAAAAAAGAAGCAGTGTTTAGCGCTTAGCACTTTTATTCGTAGCGCGTTTACAATATTTTAACTTTATTACCAATTTTTTGTCTTCGAGTAACTCTTTAGTATGAAACTTTTATAAATAAAAACTAAGCAAAAAAAAAATAAAAAATTACAACAAGAACACTAACAGCAAAAGAAGCGAAAAGAAAAAGCTTACAATACAAGACAACTTTAAACTCCTGCTGGTGCAACATGAGTTAAGGAGCTAATGTTTTGTGTATTAAAATCGTGCCGGTAACTCACGATTGTATCGCGTTTTATAGTAAACTTCTTGATTCGAAGCCAATGTGACGTCAGTTTCTATTTTTCCCTACATAATATAGAAGAACAAGCAATAAGCTGCAGTTTTGCAGATTGAAGCTGGTGTTACACTGCTTATAAATGCTTTTTGTTTGCATATTGTTCTGGTTGAACGCTGACTGCGGAGAAGAAGGTGGTAGTCGTGATGGTGGCGGAAGTTGTGGTGACGATGTGGTACAGCAGTGCAGCAGTGCAGCAATGCTGCAATGCTGTGCAGCTCGGCCTGCATAGTAACAACTTAATTTACTTTTATAGCACGAGGGCGAACAAAACAGTGGGTTCAAAAAGGAATTCCTAGCATTTGCTCCTTTCTCAGGCTTTCATATATTGGCATTGACTTGGTCTATGCTCTGCGTCAGTGTTGCGAAACAAATCGTTAAAACTTTCATGAATTTTTCCAAAAACTATAAATCGTCCTAAGAGTGTTACAATAATATCTAAATTTATTTAAATATTTATTTATTTAAAAAAATGCATTTTGTTTTTTTTGTTTTTTTTTTTTGTTTTTCTCTATTCATGTCAGAAATTTGTTGATTTCTCTTTTAAAGTCATTGTAACAACTTGTTTTCAACATTACCGCTTCATGATTTATCGGGTGCGTTTAGAGTTTGCATGCAAAAAAATAAAATAATAAAATAAATAAAAAGAGAGAGAGAGAGAAAAAAAGAAAAAAGCGAAAAACTAAACAACAAGAAAAAGCAAAAGAAAATAAAAGGCAAAGTGGCCAATCTCTGGAAAATGAAACTGAATGCGATTAAAATTGATAATCGCGCCGTTTAACTTACTTAAAACTTGAGTTTCATTGCCATGATCTTAAGTACACTGTTGCTCGAGAGCAGCCATGAATTTGCATACATTGAGCGATTCTATAAGATAATGTGGTCACAACACTCACAACGTTTAAACATATTGCGGTACACAAGCACAATCATGCATGCTGGCTGGCTGACAGGCAGTTAGAGGCGGACAGCCAACTAAGCTCCGCTTATTCTGTTACATAGTTTAAACAAACAATGATCCTTATCTTTGGAGCAGGCATGACTACTCATGTCGAGTTGTTGTAGAATTACCGCTGTTGCTTTGGCTGTTGCTCTTACTGCTGCTGTTGTTCTTGTTATTGTTCTTATTGTTGTTGTTGTTGTTGTTGTTGTTGTTGTTGTTGTTGTTGTTGTT
>NW_023998417.1:10976411-10992549 GCF_014805625.2 Glossina fuscipes
TTGTTGTTGTTGTTGTTGTTGTTGTTGTTGTTGTTGTTGTTGTTGTTATTGCTGTTTTTAGTGGTCTAGCTACGATTAAATAAGGGTCTCTGTTGTTAGATTTCTTTTTTCTTTGTTGTTATCATTGTTGTTGTTGTTGTTGTTTTTTTAACGATACTTTGGAATGTTTATGATTATGTTGTTCAGTGTACTTGTGCTGTAGTTGTTTTTGTAGCTATTTGGTTAATCGCGATTTTTCATAATGTTTGCACATTATCTTCATATATCAAACGTAGCAGAAGGTCACAGTGTTTAAGCAGCTCTCAAACTCTAAGTAAAATGAAATGAAACCCAATAAATAATTCGTTTATGATAAATCGAAAGCTTTTTAGTTGATGCGAACGAATCGCTTCAAGCGCTCTTTATGGGAAGTTGAAATTGATAAGAAACTATCCGCTATTGCCATAGCCAGCCAGAGCCAGCTTTCATATTAGCTGTGATCTGTTTTCTTCAGATTGAGTCTCAGTCGACTTGTCGAAAACTTGTCAAGAGCCCGTTTTCATAACTCTTCTCTTCGCTTTCCTCAATCGTCTACAATACCTGTCGATATTGATCGGAACTTGTTTTTCAACCAACATCAACTGCTTCATCGTCTCCTAAATATCGCTTCATAAGCTAATAAAAATGTTCCAAACGTTTTTGTTCCTTTTGCTTCCATGTTCTTGTCCTTTGTTCCTACTTCTGTGAGGATCATTCCTATCGCTGGAGTGCTTTGAAAAGTTTTTTGTATTTCGGTAAACGATATTCGCATTGAAAATGTGATAGCCTTAGTATGTGAATCGTTGCCTGTATTTTTAAAGCCTGAATTCGATGTCAAGTGAACGGCTTTAGAGGCATGCCGCGCCAACTTATTTATATCAAAATGATCAGTTGTTCCATTTCTCGCATCGTAAATCTTAATGTTCCAAAAATCTTTTGCCAGTTCCCCAAGACCCATAACCACTTGCTTTTCCCGATCGACCACAATTAATTTATCTTATCACTGACTTCAACTAGCACATCCTAGCACAACCTAGCACCTCCTCCTTCCGTGACGAAGGACATGTCACATCACAACGAGGGACGACGTTGACTCCTCACAGTATACTGATAAAAATGTAGCCCTTCATCTTGGTAGGCTATCTGCATTTCGGTAAAAGTTTTCATCGCCAATTCCCTGCCTTTTCTACTTCTTTGACCACTGCACGTGGTTCACACCACTTGTCTCAATAACTCTCCCACATTTTTTTGGTTTATCTTATAACACTTTGTAAGTACGATATCAAAGGCATTTTTATCATACCAGACATTCTTAAACAGATCTAATCTAATCTCTCTTTAATTATATTTATTAGGTAAAGTCTGAGATCGTAACTTGGCTTTGCGTATTGGGGTTTTGAAAATTCTTTCCATTCGTTCTTATTCTAAATCACTGGGAAGGGGAACAACATTTGTATTGTTTTATACAGGTTGGGAGTTTACTTTAAGAGGACTTGTTGAGGACTTGAGATACTTTGCTGCAACGTAGGAGATTAAAGTTAAAAGCTATTAACTCAAGTCGTAGAATATTTGATGTACGCAAACCTTTACGGGACATCTTCACATTTATGGAATTTCAGTTTAAAAAATCCTGCTAGCTGTTGTGTCTTTTCAAAGTTTCTTCTATTAACTGAAATAATTTGCCTAAAGCTGCTGAAAGCAAGGCAGAATTAGCGCTGGTTGACCTCCCCATCTAAAATATAAATGTTAAGACTTGCAGAAAAAAAAGAAAGAAAAATAAAAAAATTTTATAATTCGAGAGTCTTGCAGAACGCTTCCTAATTTGGAAAAGATGCCTGACTGTTAGGTAATTAGGTCTTTAAATTCACTTCTGCTTGAATAAAGAAATATAACTAAGAGTAGAGAAATGTTCTCTCTGAAGTGTAACGAACGAAAACACAGTACTATGTGTGCCGATGTGATCTCTTTAATAGGCATGATTATGATGCTTGTGTTTGGTTAATGGTTCATTGGTAAAACAATTAAAAGAATTTGTAACATTTTCGAAAGTCATAAAACGTGTAGGAGTCTCCTTTAACGAGATTTCTTTAAAAATAAAACGAAATGAATTATTTTTCTTGTCATTACCCGATTACAATAAACTTATGTGAATGTGTATAAATCTGTATAATACGTAGACAAAAAAAAAAATAAAAAAAATAAAAAATTTTCTAACATTTGATTTATTGGTTAAAAATTTCTTAACCGTTCATGCATATAAACAGACAAAAGCTGCAGCGAAAGATTAATAATAATAAAAAGAAAAAAATTAACTTTCAAATGGAAAAATTTTTCCTTTCAACTGGATTTGACAGCGGGCGTAGTGACCTCTTCGAGAAGCCTAGCAGAATTTGTTCCGTAATTATGATAGCTATGGTTGTTCAGAAAGATGTCCTAATTTTGGATCGAATTATGTTTAAGCACATGTTAGGATTACCATCACTGCCCGCCTTTATGGTTAGTCACTAATGCATGCTTCGTATCTTTTTTTTGTTTATCGATTTATTCACTCTGCCTTAAATTCTGTTTACTGAAAAAAAAAACATGTCTTTTTTCTAATTCTTTTTTTTTGTTTTTTTAATCTTTTCACTTTTACATCTGCTACTATACAAAGGCAAGCAAGGGGAGAAAGAGATAGAGCATACATTTGAATACGTTTTTACTGTCATTGTATGATGTTTTTTATGGGCGACCATTTGAAATTTTATTAAAATGTTCGTTAGCTTATAAATCATGACAGCTTGAGTTTTATTATGACAGTTGAAAGCATACATCTAACCACTCAGCAATCGTATAAAGACGCACATGTATATAGTTCATCAGTTACTGAATGATATATATATATATATATATATGTATATGTATATGTATATACCAATATGTATTTGTGAAGGAAGAGAAATCTCTAGACCAATCGTCATTTTTACGTTTTCACAAAAAGAACAGCTTTACTAATATTTATTATAAATAGGATTTAAAGTGTTTAAGATGCCTCCGGCGCGCAGCAGAGTTCGAAACCTCTGCAAAGGCATAGAGTTCGTAAAATCGTTTAACATGTCAATTTATTAAATTCATTTAGAATCAAACGTAATAATCATTTAGTTATTCTTTCTCTTCAATAACTACAGCATGGGTGTGATTCTTTATGTTGTTTTCTTAAGGCTTAAACAAATCATTGAACCTAAGGCGTATTAAATAAATCATCAAAGTAAATTCGTAGGCGTAGGAATGCCCCAATTTTTGGCGTATGTTTGTAGTCTTGAATATATAACTTCTGGGATTGTCTTTAATTGTTTACTTTGGAAAACACATTATTTTCCCTTTTCGATCAATTGCTTCGAGATCATTGAATATGGAAAGTACTTGTATGATCTGTAATTAATTTTTTTTTAATTTTCTCGATCATTAATAAATTTAAAAACAAAAAAAAAAAAAAAATAACAGCTTATGGCATTAAGCTTCAGTTCGTAATCGAAAGGAGTCGTATTTGTTTCAGAACACCTCGGTTTTCAATAGGAGTGATGTATAGAATAATTTCTTAAAACTATAATACCTTATCCCCGAGATCTGGCCTGATTTTTCGTGTACGAATGGAATCTAGCGGATGGCTTCTGTACGCGTGAGCACAGTGGGAATCTGGAAAAATTATAAGACAATTGGTGAGAGAAGAAAAAACTATTTATGTGCGTTCGACTTGAAAGACATCTGGGAAAAACTACTTCTGGTAGATTAATCCAAAGACGGGCGATATTTTTTAGGAACGTTGAGTCGCAGTAGTGTGTCGTGCGTTATACAGGCATCACCAGGACGAGTGGGTGAGATTGCTGAGAAAGCCCAAGTAATAGTGTTAAAAGCCCCGATTGACGGACAATACCCTTTTATCCCTTAAGAACACTTACGCCTCATGCTTACGCCGTAAGCATAAACACAAGCCCAAATTACGCTGATGCTAAAAGGAATTGGGAATATTGGACACACACTCATCGCCTGTCAACATCTGTCACGGCCGAGAACTTCCAGGCAAGATTTAAGGATAAAAATAAACACAATTTTCGAAATGCTTTTTGAAGCATCTCAGGTCGCGAAAAACGAACAAAGGTTTGAAAGGTGAGAGGTAAAATTTGAATTCCACTAATCTACATAATGACTTATCACAACAAGTTTATCATTGAGAGGGAAACCCGCCGCTCTCTTAGTTTGCTTAGGTGCATAAAAATCGAGTAGATTTGAAAAAGCTGTAGCCTGTTAGATAAGAGAGCCGAAGCAATCGTGCCAATCTTGTCTTACGCAACCAATTGATGTCGTAAATAGGTTGAGAGTTAGCTGAAGCGCAGTTACGCAAATCACTTAGACCTTTACATTAAATATTTTTCTAGTCATTAGCTTCCTATTCTATCCTTTTGTCCGATGATTTGCCTCCCTCTTTCACGCTCTGCCGCTGCTTTTCTACAGAATATCGTTGAGGTGCACGTAAATCTAACGTAACCTGTCTATGAAGGTAAGACAATAATAAAAAAAAAAAAAAAATCTTAGTTCTTACGGTAGGTGTTGGCAGTATTTAAGCATTAACACACCCACCCAATTACTACATGGCATGCACACACAAGTACAAACTCATTCAAAAACATTCAACTCTCCTCTCTCTCTGCTTATATATGTATATATATATTGGCTTACGCCTTGTTAGATACTTAGTTAGGGTCTATTCACTAAACTGAAAGCTGAAATTACCTTAAGAAGCTTATCTTTTGAACCCACTGCCTGTGTATGCCTTCTCCACATGCATTTTGCCAAAGTTGTTTACGAACTTCACATATATTTACATATAAACACACACACACACATATACGAATACACATTTATGGATGGATAATTTGTTTTGTAAATTTTCTATAAACATATTTTTTAAATTCTATATGCAACTAACTAATGCAAAAAAATGTCATTTTAAGGAATGGGATGCTAAGTAAAATTCATGCTTTTTAACATTTCCCGAATAATTTTGCAGTTGAGCAACAAAAAAAAAAAAAAAAGAAGAAAAAACGGAAAAGAATCAAAAAAAAAAATAACCTCTAACTGGTTATATATTTTAAGCAGACAAAAAAAAAAAATCTCTCTAAATAATATGCAAATATGTATACATATATATGTATATAGTATTGCGTATAAATGTTTTTGTGTGCATGCAAGCATGCATGAATGCTTGGCAGTTTTGTTGAATGCATATTATAACACACAACACAAAAGCACTCATAAACCAGGATTAATTTCATTTTGATTCATACTTAAATTGTCAAAATGCGTAATATAAGCAAGCAAACAGTAAACCAGTCAACCAACACATCATACATACATACACACACACGCACACACACACACACACACATAACAATGGGACCGGGCTCAAAGAATGATCACCATTCACTAGCATCGTGTTGTTGTTATTGTTATTATGCTCCGAATTTAGCGCATCATCACGGATTTACAAAAAAAAAAAAGAAAAGCAACCAAAACATCGCCATATATATATGTATGTACGTATATGCATAGTCCACTATTCGCTTGAGTTGACTACTGCTCGTTTGGAAGGAAGTTAAGTCTACTCTGCTAGTGCTCCCTATGCAGCCGTGCGAGTATATATGTGTGGGTGGGAGACCTGGTCGTTGTCGCTGTCGTATATTGTTGAAAATGAATTTGTGCTGTAATTGAAATCATAATAAAAATTTAAGCGATGACATGTGCTCGATAAACACAAAATTTATAATAAAAGCAAATAACCAGTGGGTGTAACACCAAATTATACACAAAATGAACATTTAATATGATTTGTTATTACTCTTTCTTTTGTTGTTGTTGTTGTTGTTGTTGCCGTTATTATTACTAATGTAAATATTTCAATAATTTATGGCAATTAAAGGAATTTATTTTTTTCCTTTAAACTTATTATTTAGTTTCCGCTTATTTAATATACATTATTATATTAATTAAGTGAACATATCGCGATTCCATTAAACGCTTTCGCGTTACATTTTACAGTTTAGTTTAAAAAAAAAAAAACACCTTATTTTCGAAATCAATCATACATACAAGTATACATAACACTTGATATGTTGAAAAGATTAATTTATTAACAACGTTTCTCAAGGTCATTATTATTCACAATAAATCAATCAAGACTATCATCTTAGTTTAAAGAATTAACAATGATTAGCGATCATCGAATTATGCCCTATCGTTCGCTTTTTCTTTGATTTCTTTCAAAAGCCGAAATTCATTGGACACAATTGAAACTGATTTTGTATACCTCCAAGCCAACGTATTTAAAAACCTTTACCTTCCTTAAATTATCTCATCTGGCAGTTTCAGTTGTAATTGTTATGAAAGCAGTTACTATTATTATTATCATCATCGTCATCATCATCATCATCATCATCTCCCCATCATCCATATGGCTAATCTTTTTCGATATATAACTTAAAAGTATGGGGGAGGAAAGAGAAGATTAATAAATAAATAACTCTTTCACAGACAGTTTGGAGCCGCCGTTATTGATCGAATATTTTACACTTTTCTTGATTCATCATTATTCAGCAGATATTTGTTTTCAATTGCCATTCTAAAGTGAAGGCTCGTTAGGTTATTGTCATTCCTTACTTCATTCATATACTAATAGTAGCTTTTCAAATCGGAATCATTGTTAATGCAGTCAATATCAATTAATCAGTTTTTCATCTTTCCGAACTGACTAAAAGATCTTTTAATACAAAAAATAGAAAGAAAGGAAGAAGAATTCGTAAGAAAAATTTATGATGATTTATAGTTAACCGATCTAAAGAAAGTAACGAATAACAGTTAATGGGTGTTTTTTGTTGTTCGCTTAGATTTTCTTCGTAAGAGTTTCTTTACCCTCTTCCTAAGCCATCGCATGATGATGTTATTTTGTTTATATAACGTAAGTTATAAAAAGACAAATTCTATATTTTAGGAGTGGAAAATATGCCAAGTGACTTAACGATGAGTTGTTATTATTTAGATCAAAGGAATAAGTTCTACAACTACAACTGAACCAACCAAGACTATCGCCTTTTTTTCTAAGTAAACGCAGATTAGATGGTTAGCCTCGATAGGGCTTTAAAGTATTTTTGTTTTCATTTTTTTTTTTTTTTATTACAAAATAAAACAAGCAAAAGCACTATAACGGATCACACCCTCACCCTCTCTCGTGTAACCGCTTTATATGGGAAGTAGTTGAAAACGTAATCATTTTCAATAGTGGTCGTCTTTGGGCCAAATTTCATCCAAATGTCTTGAAAATTCCAACCTAATAAGACGGAGAGACGGATAGAAAAAATCAATTCACAAAATGGTTCTAAATCGATCAGTATATTAAAAGCTGGGACCAGCTCTAGTTGTTCTGGGTAACGCTTACACTTACGCAAACTTGCCATACACTCGTACAACAAGTGGTGTAGAGTCTAAAAATTCAAAATTTATAGAAAATTTACATAAAAACTATATAAAGAAAATACAGTCTTCAGTATCTAGTTAATGCAGACGTAAAAGCCTTCTAAATTTTTATCCAAAAATTGTCATTGTGAACCTTTACAAATTTCAGATAAACAAGTGCAAGTCAGATTTTTGATGTATCGTCAAGGACATGAAGAATTACATATAACACGAAAAACACCCGTATGTATGTGTATTGCTGCAACAGAGAAATTGCGTCGGGTAATGTCTACGCTGAAGTTCTGTTCGAAAGTTGCAGGGAAAAATTCCACAGAATATGGGAACTGTTTATATCTATATGTTCAATTTTTTTAATTTTAATAATTTATATGTCGACTTTCCCCTGCTTTGCAATAACGCACAACGACTTACTGTACGGTACAGTTTTAGTGCTTAAAGAGCGAATTTTTTCCTTCCTTATTTTTGTATCCTTTTCCATGATTTTTTTTTCATTGTGAAGACTTGCTTAGCTATGTCCCAAAGTTCTTCGAACGAATTTTCCTTTATGACTTCAATTGATTCCTTGAAACAGTAATTTGATCTTTGGCGGCAGGAAAAAACTAATCGGAATTATATTAGCCATGTACAACGGTTGTTTTGTCACATTCATTAGAAGGTTTCTTTCATAGTTGAACTTAACGATATGTAATTTCTTAGTACGATGACAAGTTTCATGAGAAAACTACCAGCCGGTATATTTTAAATAGGACTAAGGGAAGCCAATCAGATCTCCTTCTACTTTGCAGAGTATTTAGCTTTATGATCAACAAAACTACCAACTTGGCCACATTGAATTGTTTCGGTGCAAAAATTCCTTGAAGTTATTTGTGCAGATTGTAGGGTGTCGAAAAATTCAAACAAGCAGTTGTTTCGGTAGAAATTGCAGGTGTTTATAGATGACTGACCTTTGCTCTTTCTTATAAACGTAAGTAAAATCATTGACTTGCTTTCTTCCCTAAATTTTCTTACGCAAGCCGCTTAAATGATCATCACTGTAAATGAAGAGATTTTCGAAAGTGTAAATTGATGCGATTAATTTCTGTTATAAAAATAATTTTCATTGATTATATATATTAAATTTATAAAAAACAATAAATAATAATGAGTCAATCAACTAAAGAAGAGAACGTTGCTGCTGAGCTATCATTTTTGCTTGTTTTTTTTTTTTGTTTTTTTTTTTGTTTTGTTTTTTGACTGATTTATTGCTTGATCGTTCAATGCCAATAGTGTAATCAAAACCTTTCATCAGCATCATCATCATTATCATTATCATCATCATTAGCGTTATGAAGAACATGTTTTTACGAAGAAGAACTACAAACGCCCGGTTCTTTGCCGAAAGTATTGATGGAAATTTGTAGCCATTCAACGATAATCAAATGAATGGATGAGTGAGTGGATGAAGGCTGACTGATTATTGAACAACTATTTATTGTATGTATATACACTGGCCGACGTTACTTACTCTTCAAGAACATTTTCAAGAAGAATACTTTGATGAAATGAAGTTGAAAACAAATTTTATAACACCTCACGTAAGACGTCAACAAGAGTGCGGTAATGGTAGTATAGTGTATAGTGTAGAGAGGTAGATGTAAAAACGAAATGTGCAAGCAATCAATTGCTTAACAAATGAGTTTTGTTCTCTGGAAGACAAAAACAAGAAAAAAATAAAAAAGAAGAAGAAATATATGACCATATACTGGCTGTAACGTAACTGCTCCAAAGTGTTTTACCACTTAACCTTAGTATGTTATAGCCATAAACTAAAATTATGCTATCCCCCTGCTCCCGTCTACGTATGTACTTAACATTTAAATCTTTTATATCTTTTTGCTGAGCTGAGCTGGTTGCCGAGACTCTTTACCAAAGAGGGCCGACTTACCGTTCATTTTCCAGTTAACTTAGCCAAATGAACGTATGGTACGTATGGTAGATGCTCTTCTGGACTTTTTCCACACGCACACACATACGTGTTCACATACATTTATACGCTTGCACTTACACAAAATTCATTTCCACTGTAATCAGCTAAATAAAGTAATATTACGATTAAGTAAAGTAGTCAAGTACACAAGTACGCGTTGCCCCCATAAAAGCAATGAAACTGTTGTGAAATTAAAGTCAAAACAGCAGGATGAACACAAACCGAATAAAGCAACGAACGACCACAACGAACGTAAACAGCGAAAAAGCGGCTTTAAATTGCCATCATTGATCAGTGTTTATAATAGCAGATCCTTTCTAACCTAACTAACCGTTTCAAGGTATATCATCCATAGTGGTGTGTGCTGCTCTCTGCTTTGTTTGTTGACTGAATCTCTTTCTAAATAATAATAATAGATGCGATGTACAAATAAGCTCACGTACGCGTTCATTTAGTTGAACACGTTTAGTGGTGATTAATGAGAATATCTTTATAAAGATGCTGCATGAAAACGAAAAAAAAAAAAAACAAAAAAAAACAGAAAAAAAAAAAATAAATAAATAAAAAGCAAAAGCAAAAATCAACCGAAAGTTGTTGAACTAGTTAGTAACAATTTGAGAACGAAATTAGTAGAGCAATACATTATACGTAACTACGGTCAACGCATTTTAGAAGAACTTGAGAGAAATTTAATCGATAGACATTAAACGATTGCAACGATTAAAGTGCACACATCAAATACTGTAGCATTCCTAACTCGATTATTTAAAAAAAAAAAAAAAAAAAAATGAAAAAAATTTCATCATTTTGACATTCGAACTGACATATAGATAGAGCTAAAGCTATCTAATGCTTTTTTCTTTAATCGCCAATGACTAGCGCGCTATAAAAGGATAAATGAATGGCTGCGTAATGAGATATTTATTTATTCCGACATCCGGGTTAAAAGAGAATTTCTTTAGAAGAATCAATTCTTAGCGACGTCAAATATTGCAATCACTGTAACGTAAGAGACGCATGAGAGATCGCGAAGTATATTTACTTGGTCAGCATAAGGTTTCAATTCGATTTGCTAATGTATCTCTGCTTTTTTCTTGTCTCAGGTCAATTACCCCATAATCGTGTGTCCTTTCGTTATATTTTAAAATCGCAAAGCTAGAGTCTTCTTGATTAACATAACATTCTAAGTCGATTCAGTTATATTATTCCGACTACTTTTTGCTGATGGTCGTCTAAGGTGAAAACGTTCGCAACTCTTAGTCGTAATGATTCTAAACACATATCACTAACGGGTTTGTAATCAGAGATCTTTCAAATAAGCAAATACTGATCAAAGCTTGAGAAAAGGACCCGTCGTCCAAGATTTTAAAGAACAATAGGCGTGGTCAGTTTCCAAATCTGAATCTTGCTACCTAAATACAAAAGTAAAACCTCATCGAAAGGATTAGCATAGTAGTAATGTTCTTCATTCGGCTAATCTAGCTTTTCATGTCTTACTTGAAGGTTAAGAGGAAATACAGTTTATTAAGCATGCGCATAGACTTTCATGGCCTTCGGATAATAATAATATTTAGTTACAGAGAATATTAATTAAATGATTTATTTGACGGCTCATTACTTAAATGTAAAATATATATAACACACACACACACACACACACACACAGAGAGAGATAGAGCGTAACCTAAACTGCTTTCAATGAAATTGCAAATCAAACGATTGTTGATTAATGACCATGACCTGTGCTTCGTTAACCCGTTTATCGTTAAGCTTTTCTGTGCCTTTTTTGCATTTTCCTTTCTTTCTTATTCTTTCTTCTCTTTATTATTATTTTCTTATTTCTTTTTTATTTTTTTTTATTTTGACATAATTACCGAATAAATGTGACAGAGGTAAAGATAAACTGTTTAAAATATGATCAAATTGGCCAAAGAATTGATCGTCAACAATCAATGTGGTATTGTTGACATGGCTGATGTTGGTGCAGCTATTTCTTTTTTTTCGCTTTTTTCGCTTTTTGTTGTTGCTTAAGCAAGCTCATTCATTCGATGATGTTAAGTAACAGAAATTTGCAAAGTCGTTAAGCGCAATTAGCCACAATAAATGTATGTGTGTCAAATTACTATTGAAGTAGAGAGCGCAGGCAGTATGCAACTGGACTGGATGTGAATACACACGAGGACCGTTTATATATATATACATATATACATATATATATAGTATAAGTGGTGGCAAGTGGAGACAATCACCGTAGACCGACGATATGACAACGAACTAAGCTGCTTGGTTAAGGAACAATTTATGGCAACAAGAGGAAGGAGTTTTTTTTTTTTTTTTGTATTTTTTTTTGGATTTTTTTTAAAATTTTTTTTTTATAAATTTTCAACGCTTTCTATCAATGGCATTGAAATCAACAATTAATGGATCTGTGCTGCTATTAAAGTACAAAAAAAAAAAAAAAAAAAATGTATTTTTAACAATAACTAAATAAAAACGAATGCGTTGCAAAACACTATTAATTGTGATGCTTTCTTATGGGGATTCTTGCTTGATTTTGAAATTAGTTTGTGATTAGTTCACAATGCAGTTATTTGTGTGCTGTTAGACTGAAATGAAAAAGTCACGAAATCCCAATCGCATACAGAGTGCAAGAGTATAATTCTCGCGCTTTCTAAACCATTAATCTTTAAAATTTTCAAAATCATACCCCAAACCGGGAAGAAGAAGCCTTTTCTTACATACTGGGCTTTAATTGCTTGACGTTACCTTTACCCGTATATTCGATCATACGTGTATACATAAATAAATCATTGAAGTTCTAAGGTTTTTTTTTTTCTTTTTTTTTTTTTTTTTTTTGAAATTATAACTAAGTTTCGCTTTGCTTTTATCGAAGAATGGCATGAAATGAGATTAAAATTGCATACCGTTCTGTGGACTGTGGCAAATTTTCAACACCCGCCGCCTGAACAATTATAATGCTACCAAACAAATTAACCGCGTCGCCAACAGGCAGACAAGCAAGCCAACAACAGTCAAGGAAGGCAAGGCAAGGCAAGGCAAGGCAAACACGAAGCCAGGCACGCAGGCAAGTCGATAGATACTTGCTATTGCATACATATACACATATATATATATATATATATATATATATATATAGAGCAAAAGAAACAAGAATACGATAACATGTGCGGCTGCTCACTTGCCACTAAAACTGAGTTAGTAGCTTGGAATCAGCAGCAACAGATGTCAGAGCTTTTTTCATTTTCTCATTTCTTGCTCAGTTCTTTTTTTTTTTTTTTGTTTTCCTTTAATGTTTTCCTTAATCTTGGTACGATTTGTTTTCCTTAAGATTTATTGAGTTATAATTTGGGCGTAAATCCCTATTTGTGTTATCTGGTTAATGGTGTGGTGTTGTATGCAAGGAATGAGGCAACAACTCTCTTCGTATTTAAATAAATCAATGCTAAGAATATTTCTTATTTTTATTCTTCTTTGGAAGATTTTTTTTTGTTTTTCTTCTCTTTTTTTTTTCTCTCTTTTAATGAATCAAAAAGCCCTGAACACAAGTGTGATGCTTAAGTTGCAATGCCTTGCATTGCAGGATTTTCCATTGGTATCTGCTATAGCGTGTGACAAGGCGACAAATTTATGGCGCAATGTCAGTGAAGTCAATGATTATTCATTATATTAATGCTTCCATAATGAATTGTTAATTGCTTGCTAAAAACTCCAAACTCCAACAAAAAAAAAACTTGAACACAATAATGCCGCCCAGTTGTACACGGAATGTTTGAGACCGTATAAAAAGTAGCATATGTTTATTTCACGATTTTCCAAGAATTTTGATTAAAACATTTTTATCACTTTTTTCTTTACATTTTAAAGTGTTTTGTCTTGAATTCTTTTCGTTTTTTTTTTCTTTTTGCCTTTTTTTTTTTTTTTTGTATCCAAAACAATAATAAACTTCGCATTTGATTTATAACTTTTAAATATTTAACACATGTCAGTTGAACAAATAAAATAACTAACGCAACAATACATCTTTATATACGCCTTTGTTCATCAGTAATAGTAGCAGTGGTAATAGTAGGAATAGTAGTTGTAGTACATCTTTTGATATAAAACTGAAAACAAATTTGTTTCATTCATTTCGCTAATGTGTCATTATCAACGACATCATTATATATTTTTTTTTTTTTTTTTTTTTTTTAAATTGTTACGGTATTCTCTCTCTGTTAATTATGTCAAAATGAAATCGTGTGTTAATAATCGTTTATTTATAATCGTATTCAATTCGTATAAAACCGAAAACACTCTATATTCTGCAAAGAAAAAGCAACAAATAGGAAAATTTTATTTGGTCATGAACGAATTTTTATACCCATTACCCATTTATATCGTGTACTAATTATAGTTTATGATCGACGAGCAAAAGCCATGAAAAGCAAAGATATTTACAGTTTTTGTTACATGGGCTAAGGGATGTTGTAGGTGTGTTCTTTACAATACCTTCATTTTCGCTAACGTGAGAATGCAAATATGAATGCGATACTACATAGTTGAGCAGACGGACAAACCGATAGACGAACTGACAGACGTGCTTAGGTGCTTTTCGAGTTTGAAATTGGTCAAGAATTAATAGACATTAAGGGGCTTTTGAAGCTTCCTTTTGCGCGGTATGGAAAAAATTCAAATTTTGATACACCTTAATATTGAATAGGCGTGGCCTTTATTGTACAGAACGAACAGACAGAAATGCTTGAATTGATTTAGAGTTTGATGCCGATCAAGAATGTATGCAATTTGTGTGGTCTGTGAAACTTCACGCTGGGCGTTGCAGACGTTTCGACAAAATGAGTACACCTTTCATCCTTCAATGATGGATATAAAAAAGATAAAGCGAAACGGACGACACTTCATTGAACCTTATTGACATTTATTATGGACGCGTCCTTTTCCCTTTCTTTTTTTCCTTTTTGCTGCTCTCGTTGCACGCATTAAATGTCAACATTTCACTTAAAGTAAATATTTTTAAATGTAACCCCCGCTAATAGTTGATATGAGTTTTTTTTTTTTTTTTTCTCTCTTTAGGGTTTTCCTTTCGTTTCAGTTTTTTTATTTTATTATAATTTTTTTATTTTTCCGCTTATCTCTTATTATGCACATCTTTGCATTGCTTTTATTAACCACAACCAGGACTATATAAAAAAGTTGTACAAATTTTTGTTTGATGTTTGCCTGTAACTGTCACTCATTGTGACACATAATTAAAACGATCTCCTTCCCTTCTCTAGAATACCCTGAAAGCAGCTCTCATTACAAAGCACTTTCCCGACTTTGAACTGCTTTCCTTCCTTTCTTGTTCACTTATCATTTATATAATGTATGATATCTACCGGTTTTTATATACTCTACAATACCGGGTGTGCATATTAATATCGCGCTTTCCCACTGATTGATTAAGAAACCAGTAAAAAATGCTTTGTTAGTCCAAAATGAGTTGATTATGTCAAAAGATTACCTTTTGCGTAAAACAAAATCCGAAATTGTGTAAGACAAAAAAAAAATTATTTATCAAAACTCATTTTTATTTTTTACTTAAAATCTTATCCTATCATTTGGATAGCCTTTGTTACAGGCAAGAAAAGTAATAGTTTTTTTTTATATTGAATGGAAAAATATTACATTAAACGAAGTAAAACGGAAAACTTTTACACATTATTGCCTTTTCGTTCTACCTCTACACCCACTTTTAACGATTCTTAGTCTACCATGTGTTCTCTTTATTTGTTTTTAAATTTTCTACGTCGCAATCCTTTGCATTTTCATTTTTATCATGTTCAAGCGAAAGATCATTAGCTAGTGTTTTAAGCAATACATTCTCCGATGAAACATCATCAAAATTGTTCATGATATCGTCCTGTATGTTTGGTTCATCTATTTCGGACCTTTTGTACAAATAAGATTATTTGACGACATTTCTATCTTATCTACTTCATTGGTAATGTACGCGTCTTTGGTTTAACGTGTATACCGATCATAAAACCTCACTTCATGATGTCCGCTAACATTCGGGTTAATCGTGCGTAATTGACGCTCTTCAGTTAGACAATCCCTATAGACTAAGCTGCGGCATATTGTTTCCTCTTTTTTTTGGACGTAGCCATGCTACACGTATATGGATGATCCTCTGGGTGATTAGTTCGTTGTCCAATCAACCATTCTATTTCACGTCATACTCATCTCATCTTTGCAGCTGTTCCCATCCGAATAAATTTTTTAATTCGGTTAGGATGCAAGCATTTAATCGCAAGCTTTTGCAGAAACAAGCAAATGAGGTTCGGGAAAACCATTGTTTAGTTAAAATTTTTTCCGGTGAGAGCACTTGCCATTCATGACAAGAAATGCGTAGATCGATTTATGAAACTGTTGTGAACATTTGGCTATAATAAATGGATCTACCTTTGGACGTTCTAGGAGTTGAATTTCTTCACAATTTCATCATACACGAGCAACTTATTAGTGTTCACGACATCACAATAATTTTGTGAATGATAAAAGGGCTTCTCTCTCTCCCTCTCTCTATCCCCCTCTCGCTCTCTCTCTCTCTCTCTCTCTCTCTCTCTCTCTCTCTCTCTCTCTCTCTCT
>NW_023998417.1:10992559-11006984 GCF_014805625.2 Glossina fuscipes
TCTCTCTCTCTCTCTCTCTCTCTCTCTCTCTCTCTCTCTCTCTCTCTTTCTCTTTCTCTCTGCCTCTCTCTCCGCCCTCTCTCTGACTCTCCCTCTATCTCCTTATAGGAATTCTTATTAGAATATGTTTCTCCTCAGAGGGTCCGTGAAGAGCAAAGCAATATAAAGGAAGCGAATAGTTGGTCATCCTTTCTTTCTTGCACGAATTTCATACTAGGCATCATATGTTACAACGTTGTAGTATTTTTTGAATTTCGTGTGAAAAAACTAATAAAAATGAAATCTTTTTTAATTTTTTTTTTTTTTCTTTTATAAACTTTATTACTTTTCTTTCATCATCATTGTTTTTTTTTTTTTAATCTTCTTATCTCTCTCAAGAACAAATATTTGAAAACGAAACTAAGTTCAATAAACTCAATAAAACCAAATTAATTAAATAACACAAATGATATTTAAATAATCAGTTAATAATGATTTTTCAAGGGTTTCCACTTGGATCCTTATCTCTCTAAGAGAAAGTTATTTTCATAAAATATTTGTAATAACTCTAAAAAGTCGCAAGCAGCAAAAACAACAACAAACTTAATCACCAACGATTAAATGTTTCGAAAAAAAATTTTTAATTATAAACAAAAAAAAAAAAAAAATTTTTTTTTTCCGATAACTTATCTCGATCGTAAACGACAATAATCAATACATTGTTAGATGAACCAAAACTGAGAGTAACATTAATGACATACAAACACACCCATAAAGTACTGCACAAGTTTCTTATACCATGAGGATAGCAAGTTCTGGTCGTCTTTTCGTTTTTTATGTCAATTGCTCGCTGGGTATGTGTGACATTAAGAGATGGGTTGCATGACATTAGCGATTGTAAGTGTTTTGTAAAGTTGGGCATATGGAGTGTTGTATACTTGTAAGTATATATTATATATATATATGTGTGTGTGTGTGTGTGGTTGGTTGGTTGGTTGGTTGGTTGGTTGGTTAAGCTCTTATCTAAACCACGAGACCAATGTTTGTATGTAATTGATATTGTTAATCAGCAGGCATAACGCTTCACTACACTTGACGACGACGACGACGAAGACAACAGCAACAACAACAACTCCGACAGCGACAGCGACAACGATATGTTGTTAGATGTTTGTGTGGCACGTTTGTGAAATAATGATATTGATGGCATAGGCCCGTGTGTGTTTGTGTATGCTTGTTGCTTTTCTTCACTAAAACTTCAGTCGACTCAACTCAACAAAGTGTTTATATTTGAAAATTTTTAATGTTCTCGTTTTCAATTTTTTTTTCTTCTTTCTTTCGCCTTTTCTTCCTAAGCGTCTGGGGATCCATAATTCTCTATTTAAACTTATCTTTGAGTGCATTGTGAAAAGCCATTTAATGGTAATTAAGATCTTTCAAGAGTTTTCCTTGTCAAAGAAAAATTATTAACAGTTTATAAAAATTTGTGTTTTTATTATTAAATGATGATGAACGAACATACGATAACCCGGACTATCAGCCGTCGTCTTTAATGTTCAATGGCATGAAAGATTTACATAACATCTATGAAAATTCGTAATAAATTTTCTTTTTTTTTTGTTTTTTTCTTTTGATTTTTTTAAGTAAATGAACTTTCAAAGTTACAGTAATAGGTTGTGGGAGGGGAGAGTGCAAGAAAAGAAAGAAAAGTTTAAGTGAAGCATAAATTTTTCTAGGCGCCCCAAAGCTTTCCGCCTACCCATATAAAAGTTGCCTTCTTCTTCTTGATGCCTCTTTCATTGTTCCTCTAATCAAAAAAATTAAAAATAATTATTTGACTGATGCTGCAGGGAACTTGAACCATTTCTATGAATTTCAAGTTACTTTGTTTCCAATCGAAGCACTTTCCAAGCTCAATGGATGGACATGTCCCAAGAACATGTCCAAATGCCATATTCCTCCCGACTGTTATTTATATTTTAGCCAATAGAGGACCTAAGGACAGACCTATTATCTGGTCAAGAACACAGATTTTCTATAATACGCATCTTAAACGGGATGTGTATTCTATGCTTCTTAACTGATAATAAGAAAAAAAAAAAAACGAATCTAGCAAAAGAATTGTGAACGATTTTAAATCTCACATAAATTCTTATGAAATTTAATATGAAAATTATCATAATATGCGTTGTGTACGCTAGTTTAACTCACTTACTTTTGATATATGAGCTGCAAAAATATTTGGCGCCAAAGGAGGCACCACACCATAACCTATTTAGCATTTCAGCGTGAAAAAATCCCAATTTCGTGTCGATTTAAACCTAAACTAAATGATTCATGCGATATCTTTTCATTTCGTTAAGGAAATTATCTAACGTTTGCATTGCTGATGCTGGCGGCATGTATCAGGAGTAGCCAATAAGTTACCCTCTGTTTTTTGGTTGCTCTTGAACGCACAAGTGTTAGAATCTTTGATCTGTGGCTGCAGAAAGTAAGTGATATAGGTATAGGAATACAAAGTTAGGTATGAGATGCTCTTTACTAGTCTGTCTTGTACAACTCGAAGCTCGACTTTGTTGTCGTATAAAAAATTATTTAATCTTCATGAGAACTACTGCATGTGAGGGAATCCTGACGATTCCTCTTTAAGCTTACCATAGTATCCTTGTGCCTAATTTGATGGTAAACAACATTTTATAAGAACTGGGAACGGCGAAGTGTTTGAAGAAATGCTTCCATTAGTGATTGAAAACTTTCTTTAAAATGTGAAAGTCAGATGACTTTTGCCAAAGAATAATAAAATTGACAAAGTTTTTTCATATGACGACTTTCTGTAATCAAGGAGGACATCTATGTCACGATCGCGATAATTGTTGAAGAATATATTGTTAGAAAAATTTGATAAATTGAATACAGTTTCTGCTTTGAACGTAAAAAACGATTGCAGGCTAAATCATCTCCGATAGGCACTACGTGATGCTATTTGCAATACTGCAGGCCTTGGTTTGCTTTATTCAAATGTATATGACGCTATGCTGATTTGATGGTTCTTTGAGCTCATAAGTAATTCTGCTTCAAGATCTTCAAAGTATATGGCAAATTTAATAGATTGTAAAATTAAAAAATATCTCCTTCAATATTACGTAATCTACAAGAGATTGTAAAGACGATACGAAACATTAGGAAAAATGACTAACAAACAAAAAAAAAAGTAATTTTTATAAAAAAGATCCTGAGCGTGTAGATATTTCAGTATGTGTTTGTAATATGAATCGGAAAAGATCTTCAAAAACAAATAATTATTCTTAGAAATTCAACGATTAACAGTCTTTAGCTTCTGCTGCAGCAACCTTAGTAGTAATAGTAGCATTTGGGTAATTTTACTATTAAGGATATCATGACTTTGCCTTTGGTCTCGTTGATCTTTCTTTCTGGTTCGTTTAATTTTAAATGCTCTCCTTCTGATCGTTTACAAATAAATTCACACTTACATGCGCACACAATCACACACACTTCCAAGTAATCGATTTAATTATCTCTATACGTTGGCATCAATAGCAATCAATAGCAATGGAAGTCTGAGTAGATGAGCGAGTTTCGGTTGTCATGTACAAAAAAAAAAAAAAAAAAAAAAGAAACAGAAAAAAAAATCACGCGTATTAAGGATTCATTAATATATCGTTTAACAATCATTGACAACAAGAACGCAGGAACATACATATATTCGTAAAACGATGCTACTCTGGCTGCCACTGTTGTTGCTGCTTCTGCTGCTGCTACTTCGTTTCTACATGCAATCATTATTGTCGTTACTGCCATTGTGTCCTTCAGTCATATATGTCTGGCTGTTTTTCATTACGTTCGGTTTCCCTATTTTCTTCTTTAGCGGAAAATTTTCATGCTTCGTTGAATAGAAATTCATTTAAAATTTTTATTCAGACTATTAGTGTTGCTGCTGTTGTTTTTTTTTCTTTTTTTTTTGTCTTTTCCCTTTTTTGTTTAGCAATATAATAGCGAATATGTACTTTTATTAATATTATTATTATTATTATTATCAGGATTATTGTTGTTTGCCTGCTGTCTCGAGGAGACTGCCGATGATGACAATAATAATGGTGACGATGATGAAGTGAAGTTAATTTATTACACATTTATTATTATATAGAGAATAATATACAACTAACTGTCTTTGTATTGTAGTAAATGTTTTCGTTTTCATTTTCCCTATCTATATTGTACCCTAACTCCCAGCTCTCTCGATAGCTCATGTTATCTCTTTCCTTATTTAACAGCGGCAGTTTATCCTTTTTATTGTACATTAAAGTGGTCTTCAAGTGGCTACGCCACTACACATATGTCCACATACCCTTGCGAACACATAACCGAACATATTCGGTGTTAAAAATTTCATTGTTTTGCTCTAAAGTGAATAAAATTTATTCTATTATATCTATTGTATAAACATTCCTTGGAAAATATTCGGTATAAAAACTTTATATATATATAACATATTAAACGAGTATGTTTGTGTTCATTGTATGCACAATGATGATTTTTAATTTCTATTAATTGTATAAAAATATTTACTATCATTTGCGTGTTTAAATGTCTTACATCCCTATAACCCTCTTTTGCGATATTCGCACATCACTCTCTCTCTCTCTCTCTCTCTGTCTCTCCTTACTTTTTCAATTTCACATATATTTACATCTCTTTTCAACTTTTACATAATTAAAAAAAAAAATTTTATTTAGAAATTGTATACATTTGTCCATTTTTTCATGGCTTTTTGTTTCTTTTTTGCATTGCATTGTTATGAGAGTTATGTTCATTGTCCTTAAAAAAAAACAGCTTCGTTTGTCTTCTTGTTATAGTGCGCAAGCGTAAGTAGTGTTAAGAAGGCTTTTGTATTTCGGTTTTTTTTTTTTTTTTTTTTCTCATTATCAAATTTTTACTACAGTGACGATGAATTTTATTTTAAAATTTGATTTATAATAAACTTTAAATTATCAGACTTGTCCTTGTTAAAATGTTCTTGGCTTCATAGAAACCCGTAATATCTCAGAATGTTATAGGGAAAGAACATCATATAAAATTGTTTAGCACTTTCTAGCAACGCGGCGGCAGCTTCTCTTCCAATCTGTACTCAGATAGGTTTCTTCTTCGATTGGGTCTTTTAAAAATAGGATTCATTTTATATTTTGCATCATTTTTTAACATTTAACATACAGTTGCCATTGTGACGATGTTTGCTAAGTAAAAGCTATCAAACTTTCGCAGCCATTTGCTGCACAGGGCTGCAAATGCCTAAACAAAGCTTAAAATGTAAGAATACGTGCACAGGCTTCAAAGGTATAGAAGAAGGGACAAGCGTAGATCGGATTAGAAAGCGACTTACGTACGAACGCACTTGATGTATAATCAAGTAGTGTGGAGCCTAAAAAAATAGCTTTTTTTTGCTTGTTACATAACCAATCACGCAGGGATCCTGGTGGCCTAGTGATGCACAATCGACAAGCGCCATGCTTTTACCGATGGAGCTCTCACTATAACTATAGACCAAAGCAAACATCACCGCATTAAGATTTGAATCCGCAAACGCAGACTTGCTAGCCACGATTCTTAACTACTCGGCTACTCATGCGGATATTTTTGATAGAGGCACCAAGGCCGCAATGAGCGGTCGGACCTTTCGTATCTACTAATTGAGTTTTTACAAAAATCCAAAAAAAATAAACAAAAGAAAATAAAATATTTTAGTAGTGGATGGACGTAGTCAGTTTTTTCCACCTTCATATACATGCAGTTGGATCACTCATAGAATGTATGTGGAAATTTGTTCGTTGGTGATAGTATGGTTATGAGCAAGATACTGATTTCAAATTTTTTTTGAGCTGGTGGGCAGAGAACTTTCCGGTTTATATTGCAGGTCAAACTTTGTAAAGCACACCATTATGGACGGACGGACGGAAGTAGAGAGAGAGGGGGAGAGCAAAATCGGTTGACAATTTTATATCTATCCAGAATGTAAATAATTTACGATGTCTCTGAAACGCTGCTTGGCTTCTTGCAAAACAAATGTATAACAACAACAACAAAAATGTAACATTATTTAAACAAAACGTGGAAGTAGTTTGCAAAAGTCTTTAAGAATTTTTTTATTAAAAGAAACCTGACATCGATTGCAAATTTATTTCAATAAATGATTTACTTTTATTTCGACTCAGCTTGAAGAGATAATTTAATGTTTGGAGTAATAGATTTTCTGGGATAAGTAAGTACATAAACTTAATAGACGTACCTTACATTATGAACAATGACTAAGCTTTTGATGCCGTCGATTGAATGGCTTAAAGTGTTTGCTATTCGCTATATTAAAATCCGCTAATGGTTCATTAAATATGCATTGAGCGTGCACGAGGGCATATGTGAAGTTCCGTTCATTATATAACAACACTCGCACGCATTCACAGTCACAACTATTTCCCCCTTTTTGGTAGGAAATTTCAATAAATCTCTTTATATACTCAAATGTTATATAGTTTTCTCATTAATTGTTTCTTTTTTTTTTTTTTTTTTTTTTTTTTTCCTTCTTTGTAGATTAAATAGTGAAAAAATTTATTAACAACAAAAATGCAAAATTTACGCTCATGTGTAGAGAGAAAGCCTTATTGTCATCTTTTTGTTGCATTTACATATATATATATATATATACAATATAATATTTATATGTTTATCATAATGGGAGGGGAAGTACTGAGCTGCTGGTTAGTTGACATTTTAATGGTCTTTTGTTAATCGTCTAGAAATGTGTTGACGATTATTCCAGCATCAACGAGGAAACGTTTCAAGAGAGGGTAAGAAAAATCTAATTATTTATGCAAACTGTTTAATGGCCGAGGAAGAAAAACAAAAAAAAAAACAAAAAGAAAAGAGAAAAGAAAAAAGAATGGCGGGCTAATAAGCCGGAACTGAACTATTAAGTTAATTAAAATCTGAAAATTTCCTAAAATATCCATAAAATGATTAATTTTTTTTTTCTTTTTTTTCCTTAAAAAGGTAACCAACAAAGAAAGCATAATTTTGAAGAATATTGTTTTCTAGTTAATTAAAGACAATTTTCAATTTTAAATAAAACTATGCTGGCGCTTATGTAACTTTCATGTTTAGATATTTGTAAGAGATCCTATTTCAAATGTTCTCCTTTCACTTGAACGAATCGCGGAAATGCTTTTGGTTGTCTTTTTTTTGTTTTTTTTTTTTTTTTTGAAAATTCTCTAGAAATTTTACATGTTTTCCTTCCCCTTTTCTTGTCTTGTCTTGTCTTACCAGTCATACGATCTTTAATGTTGCTTTAGACATGTTGCCGCTTCAAGGATCGTTAGTGGCAGACAAGTTGGGCGCAGCCTTGTAATAATTTCTAGCTTCTATTATTCCATTCTTCTTTCTACTCCTCCCACATGTACAATGAAATGATCGTTTATAGTTGATACGGTTGATGTAGGAATTGATGTTTTTTGTAGAGTTTTGGTGTAAAAATTGCTGTAAGTAGCTGTCAGTTTCAACACATGTTTTGACCGCAACAATAAATCATCGTTGTGCTTCAGACACATCGCATTATTATCATTTTTTTTTTTCCTGTGAAATTGCTTTCCAAACGATGCCTAATTTAAAAATGGGATTTTTTCTTTTCCCCCTTAAAAGAAAGCGACTTTTTCGAAAATTGTTTAATAATTAAATAAATAGATGAGAAAACTATAATTGCCTTTAAGCGAAATTTTGTTAGTCAACACCTCCAACTAATCTTAGAGTTTTCTCTTTCATTTCCCATCTGTCTTTATACATTAACACCAGCGAGATTACAGAGGTTTTAGGTGCAACTTTATCTATCAAGATGTGAGTTAAAATGTGTGTATTAATAAGCCGATGGATCAAGCTTGTAAATGATTCTGACAAATGTCTTATGTCGTTCGTCTCGGAAATGTCTTCGTGAGATCATAAGTTATTGGTTTTTAAGGCTACTGCAGAGTTTTCTCGTATGGTTAGACCACAGGTTATATTTGTATACCCAACAACGCTTGCGACTCAAGGTAGCTTCTGCGGCTTGGAATCATTTTTATGAATTGTCTTAAACATGTCTGCCCGTCCGTCCATCTCTCCAATCAACTGAATCAAATTTGAAGCATGCATGTTAGGTCTATTTTATCATGAGATTTTTATTTTTAAATTGAGCTCAACATTTGTGTTGAATAAAAATACAAATCATAAGTGTTTCACTCAGCTCACCACTTTATTTAGCGAATTAACTTTTGTCGTTTATTATTAACTGATCTATGTCCTATCTAAGAAGAAGTTTCCTTAGCCGCCAAGTTAATTGGTGTTACGACCGACACTCCTCACCTATCTTGATAGCTTTCTAGCATGGAGCGTAAGTGGAATTCCCAGCAAATACATAACGCTGCAGATAATTCAATGAGCGAGCGAGTTTTTACCCCACAGGCCTACGTATAGAGCTCTAAATTATTTCTATTCTATTTATGGTTAGATTGCCAATGCTAACGATGGACAGACACCTAAATGTGTCATGTGTCAGATCAGGCCTGTCTTATTTTAGACCCTTGCTCAAGTGCACTTCCAGTATTTGTGTAACATGGCGACAAAAGAATTAGAAAAGTGGCCGCAGGCAAGTGGATCTTATGTCTTTACTAATTGAACAGTCACTATAGCTGCGATCAAAGTGAGCTTTGTCGCAATGAGATTTGCAAACGCAGAGTTGGTAGTAGCGGTCCTTGCCTATTCGGCTGCTGCTACGGATCATGTCTGATCAGCGTTGTATATCCAGTTAAGTTTTTTACTTAAACTAGGACGATATTTATTAAAATTTCGAAAATGTGAAGTTTAACCGGACAGACAGTTAGTGTATTTGCGAGTGAATCAGATGAGTCTTAGTGTGCCATGTGAACTTTTGGATTTTAGCTAGACTAGTGTTCATAAAAGTTTCCTTTCCTTCGTTATATAGAGTTGTTCCAGTGATGCGCAAGCGGACAGAAGAAGGATGAAATCAGTGCTTCCTCTTTCCCTGCAATTGTTATCAAGAGATGTTCACATTTCAAAAAGACGAATCGAAT
This sequence comes from Glossina fuscipes, assembly GCF_014805625.2. Classification (NCBI taxonomy): domain Eukaryota; kingdom Metazoa; phylum Arthropoda; class Insecta; order Diptera; family Glossinidae; genus Glossina; species Glossina fuscipes. The sequence goes on from NW_023998417.1 coordinate 11,001,667, forward strand.
AATTGTAGTGAACATTAAATAAGTTAAGCATTTATAATTTCTTTTCCTATTCAGAGATTAATTAAATGACAGATTGAATACAATTTTGATTAAAAGAAAAGATTTCACACTCTTAAGCCATGTGATACTTTAAGAAAAAACAAAAAAAAAAAAAAAAAAGAGGAAAAATTAAAAAAAAAATGCCTGTTGCGTATGGAGAGCAAGCGCGTTGCTCGCTGCACATTGTTCGGTCGATAAGTGTGAATTTTTCCTTAGGTGGGCGTTTAAACGCTGCAACAGATTGCAGTAAAGCACCTTCCGACAGTATAAAGAGTGTAGGTTTTCACCGAAACCTAACCTGCAGGCTAATTTAACTGTCTCTTTCCTTTTTGTATTGTTTCACGTGCAACAAACGAACGCAACAAAGTATTCCCATTGTACGCGCCTCTCCAGTGTTTTGTAACTAATCATGGCACCAATTGTAAGAGTATCTTGTTACATTGTTGTTAACGTTGATTTTTTCCTATTCTTATCTCTTATTGTCGGTCAGTCAGTGGGTGTTATGTAAAGTAAAAGAAAGAAAGGAAAAGACGAAAAAACAAAAAAAAAAAAAGGAAAAAATCTGGCGCAAAGCATTCTATTGTTTGCTTGTCTTACTTTTAAACGTAAAACGCACCGCATTTGTTTGTCTGTTCATATTTTTATAGAGTGTTTTTGCGGCAATAATTTTACACTTTCTTACCATGTTTTGTTCAGCTCTTTTGTGTTTATAATGTTTTGTTAAATTATTGCTCTCTGCTAGAGTTTAAATGCAATTTAATTGTTTTCCAAATGTTTTTTGTTTTTTTTTTTCAAGCGAAGCCTAAGCAGCCTGCAACTTAGGTAAGTGAAGCTGAACTAATTGTTAAAAGCGGAACTTGAAGAGCCAGTATTTAGAATAAGTATTTTGCCAACACATACACGCACACAAATTATTTCATTGCCAAATGCAATTTTGCCCGCACTCCTTCATTCGAGCGGATCGTTTGTGAGGCATTGTTTTATAGAAAATTGAAATTAATTGCTTTGCTTGCTATTCTCTGCCTTATTGGCAAGATCGGTTAGTGTATCTTTGCTCTTCAAACTGTCAATTTTTTATTTTATTTATTTATTTATTTTTTTTTTTTCTTTACAAATTATTTATGTCCTTTACCCTTCATACCGTGTATAAGTAAAATATGAAATCCTTGTAAGCAAAGATATTGCAAAGAGAGAAAAATGTATTCGTATTCCTGTTGTTATCCTTTTAAAGCAGACAACATATGTCCTTTTGTGGTTAATTAAGGTACCTTTGATATACGCATATGTTCTTATAAACATATATATATATGCCTCTTGGTCTCCGTTTCTCTCTTCCTTTTTCCATCATTACTGAGAAAAGGTTTTTCATTTATATAACGACTTTTTATAAAATCCTATTAATCGTTTATTTACTATTCATCCTACTGACTTGGAAGTTCATTTGACATTGCGATTAAAATTCAAATCCAGGCAGTCATTATAAAGATGTTTATCATCAACAATTTTTGCTTGTTTTTATGTTTACTTTATATGTTTACAAACAAATCCCATAATAAATAAACTCAACATTTACTGAATATAATAAAAGCCATTTGCAAACAATTGCATGAAATGAAAAGTGCGGGATGATTGGCTTCTTATTTAAACATTTGTCTCAATTTCATTCACCCTCATCACCATTCCCGAGCGTTAATTGAAAATCATACATATGTGTGAACATTTTCTCATATCTTTCCATCATTTAAATTTTGGCTGAGAATCATAAAACATGGTAAACAAGGATCAATGCAATCAAAATATCGATAAGAGAAGCAACTGAAGTGAATTCTTTACCGCTCTTTACAGCTGCAAAAAGTGCGATTAATGTAAGGCATGCGTTTCAAATCTTGCTTGTCATCGGATGTCAAATTACCTTATAAGGTTGGGAACTGTTGGCAACCTTATCTTGGAACTTCCTAGGGTATTAACTATTTCCACTGAAATCATTTATTAAACTATCTCTTAAAACAACCCAAAGATCTCCTTTTGTTCTCCCCTTCGAAGATTGTATTGCCTTAACTTTTCAGTTCAGTTTTTTGATTTCAAAACAAAACTCATCCGTATTCCAAACCTCCCAAATGGCTAAGCAGCAAAGTGCTTCGTCGTCAAGGAATATTCTTAATGCAGCAAAAGACATTGCATCTAAACCTTTACGTTGTGCTGTAGTTATATATAAACATTTGCATAGCAAGTGCTCTAATAAAGATATCCACCAATCAAGTCCTTTGATAGTCCGCATAAGCAGCCGAGTAGATAAGAATCACGAGTGACAGTGTTGGCCAGTTCAGATGCCAAGCCCTATAGAGTTTCCTTTGGTCGTAGCTACAATAAGTGCTCAATGGACAAATGCATAACTCTAACTGATTGAGCACATCCACTACGCTGCCGTCATCGCTTCCCTATCTGTTTCATTTTTCTGACTTCTTTCTGAACACCAGTGTGTTGCACGAATAAGGGATATCCCTGAGTGTTGGGTGATATTAAAAAAAAAAACAAGCTCTTTAGTAGGATTAGTCCGTTTCACCCATTTGTCCCAGGCATGCTGGCATTGCGCACTGCTTGATTTTAGGTCCCTGGTATTCTTCCCTGGCAACTTCACTTTTCGCTCCTTTCATTTTTCCCTTCGTGGACAATAAAATCTATTTGTCTTCTTAAGCGTGCACGCTCTTCGGCTCTCGTCAGTAAAAAACATTCCAAGTAATGCATAAACGAGTTTATTTCTATCATAATCCATTGAATTGTTTTGTTCAATTGCATTCCACGCAACAAGATGTGTTGAAAAAGAAACTTTATCTGGCTGGCGGTTAGTTGCTTGAGAACAAATCTTTTCTCATCTTTATCTAAAGGCCGGAAACACAAACATTCTCTAATCACCTCGTTTATATGAAATTTTTAAAATATCAATCGATAGATAGATAGATAGATAGATAACCAAATACCAATAGTATCAATGACTGACTGCACAAGCACAGAAGCAACTATGATGATTGGCGATTGAAAGTGTAAACGGAATTGTACGAAGAATATTCAAAACCGTCAAGAAAAGCAAATCACTTATCCTCGTGTACAATGATTGGCTTAAGAAAGAGATTTTCCACCTAACATCTTGACATGGGTCTTGGTCTAATAATCGAATTACAATTATTTGCAATACAATAACAAGAGATTTGCTTAAGTCATTCTGTTAAAATCATAGCTCGTGTCCGACCGACAAGAGTTAATAAATTCTCATCTTCAAACAAATTCCAAATTGACTAATAATTCACTCAAAAAAAGAATGAACTCGAGATCATCGGGCACCTTTTGGAAAGAATGGTCTGAAGTCTACGCACTTGAAAGCGATATTGTTTTGCACACACAGACACACAGCATGCGAACACATGAACGATGGTGAATTTTAAGCCATAATCCTATTTACCGGGAAAATAATCGAAAAATTCTTGTAAAGTCATTCCTAACTAATATGAAAAATCTATTATCCTTAGAGAGGTGAATTGTTTTCCATTAGAAGTACAAGTACTCATATGATGCGATTGTGATTTTTTTTTTTTTAAGAGAAAATAAAAGCAATTGTTCTAAAAAGTTGTTAAATCTCAGATGAAAGGAGCATTCAAAGTGAAATCGTTTCGTTTCATGTATTATGTTAATGCGATAGATGGATGATGGTTGACGACAAGCGGATTAAGTGGATTAACTTTTAAAATACAAATAATTCGAAAAGCAATGACAGATCGGATACTTGTCATAAATATTATATAATGACTTCTCCTTTGTATGCTTGGTTTTTAAAATTGATTTAATTTCTAACTTAATTTGTTCCTCTTGTATATGATGCACACACACACACACACACATTTACTTATATATTTTTTGCCTTAGGTCAAAGTAGTCAACATCTGCTATTGCCTATGAGTTTTAGATGATCTTTTGATTGTAGCCGTCTTTTATTTGATTTTTTCTTTCATTCACTCTCTCTCTTTGTCTGTCTGTCTGTCTGCCTTCGGTTCTTCTCTATCTACCATTACGTCATTAGACAATTGGAATGTGATTGTAAAGGTATGTTTATTTGATTCCAATATGCTTACCTTATCTATTAAATGACTAAACAAACAACCACCAACATCATCTTAAAGATCAGTTCATTTTGAAGAAGTACACCACGAAAGGTAAGCTGCTGATTTTACCGTCCTGGCTGGTTTTTTTTTTTTTTTTTTTTTTTTTTTTTTTTTTTTTGTTTGTGAAACCATAGTCAATGAGCCAGTAAACCAGGCATGTTTAGTACAATGAGAATTTCATACTAAGCGCGTATTGAAAGTCTTTATATGAATTTTATTTTCATTTTCATTTATAAAAACGTTTTATATGCCTTTTGATTGCTCTCGAGTGCTGGTATTTTGATAGCTAACACCAAATGTTAGCAACAATAGATTAAACACACACTTTTTAAGCAGATGTTTTAAGATATTTTCCAAATAATAAAATTTTTGATAATTTTCTCTTTCCTTTCTATCAGTCATTTCTTTCCGTCTTCTTTTCGATTAAGATACATATTGTTAAACTGGAAAATTTATTATTTTCATATTTTGTTTATTGTAATTAAAGGGGGAAGAATTTTAATGTTTCGATACGTGAAATGAGAAAAAGAGAAAAAAACCATCATTGGGAGAAATTATATCATATGCAATTTGCGATAGCGAGTCGAAAACAGGAAGAAAGAACGCGATAAACTAAGTGAGTAAATTAGCGAGAAAGTTAAATTCTTTGGGCGCCAGGTCATGACGTCTACCACAGTTAATTTAGAATTAACACACTTATCCTGTCGCCTCCTACTCTGCGAGTCCTTTCGTTTGACACCAATAGCGCTGGTACTAATACTAAGGACCAATTCGGTCTATTTTCGATACCAACCTGTCGCATTTGAGCTCAATAGCTTCGCTTTCGTACACGGACAGACGGACAAATGGACATGCTTAAATCGATTTACAATTTGATGCTGATTAAGAATATATTTTATGGGGTCTCTGATGCTTCCATCTGGACATTGCAAACGTTTTGACAAAGTGAATATACTCCTCATCCTTGCGTGATGGGTATAAAAATAGTAAAAGCAAGAAATTAGTAAAAAGTAAAGAAAGTAAATGGAAAAAAAAATTGATAAAAAGAACAGGAGACTTTCCCTTTGACATTCATAGGTATAGTTTTTTTTTTCTAATAAAAAAATTTCTCCTTTTTTTTTTTTT
>NW_023998417.1:11007084-11095798 GCF_014805625.2 Glossina fuscipes
GTATTTTTAGACGAGAATTAAAGAAAAAAAAAAAAAAAAAAAAAAATGATAAAAAAATTTTTAAAAAAAAAAAAAAAAAATTTTTTATTTGAAAAAAAGATTTGTTTTCTTTTGTTTTCTTTATGTGTCATTGCAATTATTTTCATGTTGATTTCGGACAAAAGTCTCGTTACAAATGTCCTGTGGTTAAGATCTCTGGTCATCTACTGTCATCTTAAGGCAAACAAGCGAAAACTACTTGAACATTTCAAGTATGATCACTTTAGTAATATTCAAGCCCACACGCACACGCACACGCACACGTGCACGCATCCATATGCACATACACATGCATGCATCTATATAAACATATTAATATTTTCAAAATAACTTAACTGAACACTGATCCTCATATAGTCAAGTACAGCTGCTGTGTTCAGTTGAGATCTTTGCTCTCTGATGTTAAGTGTAAGTACACAAGAAAGATATGCACTTATCTTCAATTGTGCGAACACTCTGTGGGTGATATACAGAAAGTAAGTCTATGTTAGGCAATAAGGGTGCAGGTGGTCATTGAGAATCGAAGCATACGAAAAAACCATTATTAGGTAACTAGGAAACGAATACAAAGAGTACTTGAAATCAATTTAACAAACAATGAAGAGATTGTCTTGTAAATGTTTACAACATCAAGAATCGTTAATTAGAAAATAGTTTATCGCATTTTCTTTTTCCTTATGTTGTTTTTTTTTTTTTTTTTTTTTTTTTGTACTAAACTATTATTTACTGTAAAGAGTTGTATTTCAAGTGGGCTTTTATAAATGATACCGCCAAAGAGTGATCATAAATTAAGGAATTATTAATATAAAGAAAAACTCTTCAAGTACTTGAAAAAAATTCCTTTTAAAAGTATATATTTACGGATAATATTATAAAATACTTGAGAAAATGAGTTAAAGAAAAGATAAAAAGCAATTAAAAGTCAACACCTACTAATTCTGCAATAACAGGGATTTTCACTTAACCAGTTTATCGCCTCAAGTATTACTCGCTTACTCTCCCTCTCTCTTGAAACGCATTACGAAAAGAAAAAAAAAAAAAAAAACTGAAGCAAATCAGTTAAGTAATCTTTTAAACTCAAGTTTTAATATTTACTTTTTCAATTTAACCGTGACCCTGGCGAACAGCTTGAAAGTAATCATCGCAACTTCTGTTTACTGCAATATCGATAAACTCCTTCATTGTCCAGCTGAAATGAAATCGTCACTTTAAATTTATTTATTTATTTTTACCTCTTGACGTTCATCAAGAAGAAGATTTCAGTTTTGTTATTGATCAAATTATAGCGGAACAAAAATTTCAATAAACTTTAACGCCTTTCAATAGCAGGCTTCCTCTTGACTATGTTAATATTTGCTCTCAAGTTTCAACAATATGTGCTTTGAACTACAAACACAGCGTTATTGCTATAGAAAAGTGCATCATTCACCTGTAAAACAAAAAAAAAAAAAACTAAACCATATTTAGAGACCCAAGTGCCTACGACTAATGTAGAGTGCAAAAAAGGAATCCCACACCAAAATTGCATCCTTAAGTGAAATAAAGAAGAAGAAGAAGAAGAAGAAAACTTCAAACGATCCTGGAATTTGACTTTTTAAGAGAATTGTCGTAGAGAACAACTCAAGCGAAACCTGTTAACACCGTGATAACCTTAAAAGTCATTTTATAGAAAAAGATCCAAGCTTAACTGTTAAATGCATAGCGATGTAGATACATATCGTAATCTTTCGTAGTCGTTTTTTTTTATTTAAATTTTTTTATCAAATTAATTTCAAACACCAAGCGGAACTAGGATGCACTAGTTTGCTTAGCATGAATTAACTCGCAGTTTAGCTTTTAGTTTAGTCGACTGATTGGACAACGAGTAGAGGCTGTTGCAAGTAGGAAAATTGTTATTTCAAGAGCAAGATACAGTATTATCCCTACTATGCAGCTACAGATTGTTACTATTTTTCCGACCGAATATGAATTCCATGCTGGAAGGACCTTTGGTTCTATGTAAACATCTTTGCGAGCAAATATTGTTTTGACGAAACTGATAAGTGGAGATGGCGGTATCTTCAATCAGTCATGGCAACGTCAGACCCTACACATTTCTAAATTGCAGATTAGCTGCGAAGCTCTGACGCTTCTTACAGTGTTTAAGTGATCTTGCTTCGTTTAAATGTCTTTGATTACAACATTACCGCAGCTTAACTTGACTTTTAATTTTGAGTGAAAGAAAATTTAAAAAAAACAAAAATGTGACAAAATCTCTCAAAACGTTTTTTTCCCAAAATCGATAGCTAGTGAGCTGAAAAACTCTATTTTTTCTAATTTATTGCCAAATCGATTTTAATCAATTTTTTGTTCTTCTTTTTCAGATTTCTCATTATAAGGTAAGTCATTTTTACTTGTTATAAATAATTAGTTGATTAGTTTGGCAAACAAAAAAAACAATCGTTTTTTACATAAGTCACTACTTCTTTTTCTAACTACTGTTACGTTCATTATAATAAAATTTATTTAATGCGTATAATGAAAAAAAAATTAAATCTCACAAGAGAACATAAACATCGAACTCGTGCACAAGATAAGCTTATTATTCACCATAAAAGTGAATAAATATATATATATTTTTTTTTTTTTTGAAAAAAACAAAAAGGAAAATAAAGTTTGAACAACGGCAGCAACCCCTATAAAAATCACAGCCCATTCAATGGAGGAGGAGGAAGATGGGGATTGTTTGGAAGGGAAGAGTGAACAAATAAATAATTTTAACTAATATCAAATTTCCACAAATTCGTTGTCAACGGAAATGGGTTGGCTACAGAAACTGCCTGTGTCGTACCTAAGGGCAGAGTACTCCTTCGATTAGATTCATATGATCCCCACGTTTACGTTAACGATGAGGGTAATAAACGTTAAATAATTTTATTTGCTTACCAAATACTTGAATGGCATAAAAAGCAAACAAAGAAATAAAAAAAATAAAAAATAAAAAAAAGGGATAAGTGAATGGATCTCTATCGTTGAGGAAAAGAGAAACAACAAACAGTTGCTGCAAATATGTTTGAGAGAAAGACATTACAATATACCAGTAACAGGCATTTCACCACAGTGTCTGGCATATTAAAAGTATGAAATAGTCAATCTATCCCTTAGTCCTGGTTAAGGCTAAGGATTAATTCAATTTATGGTTTTCTTTCGGTATTTGAAAAATCATTTGATAGGAATACAAAATTATGAGCTAACCCAGTGCTTCTTTTTTTCGTCCCCCACTAAAACGTATGTTTTATTGACTTTATTAAATTTGATATGGTAGGATATGTATGTATGTCTTGTCTTTATGTCTGTCTGTATATGAGTAACCCAAGTAATAGAAGTATAAAAACTGGACTGGTAGAGTATTACTATTTGTTATATAAAAGGCAGTAATGAATTTTGATTGTTTACTGAAAACATTACATGGCCATCAATTTACCATCTAGTGGGGGGATAGCAAGTAAAAATGGCATAGCAGCAATCGTTTACAGGAAGCTCGAAATGAAATGGGTGTTGAAGCATTAACAATACCACAGAGAGAATGAATGAATAAATGAATTGTACACGATTTAGGTGTAGGTTGTCTCGAGCAGTTAATAAAATCCAAAAAAAAAAAACAAACATTGGGACAAAATTTATTTTTCATTTTATGATTTAATTGTTGCTGACGACTAAATATATATATGGTGGGTGCACAAGTTCTTTTTCTTCTTCGTTCATTTGTTTAACAAATTTGCAAATTCTTTTGTTTTTCACATTTGTTTTTTATTTTTTTTTTCTTGTTGCTCAGAGAATTATTGTCTCTGTCATCTCATCATAAGACTTAATGGATGGTTTATATGCTATACATAAGTAAGTAAATGTACTCGGAAGGGTGATGATTGCTACTCTAATAGTTTTGGCAGAAGATTTACTATTTATTTGTTATTGTTCTTTTAGTCATTGTTAAACTCTTTCAATGAAGCTTTTAACATTAAAATTGCTTGCATACTGCTAACGACGATGTATAGAAGGATAGAAAGACATAATGGTAGACAGACAGACAGACAGACAGACAGACAGACAGATATAGGCAAACGGCAGTCAATAAGCAAAGAATCTCACAACAACGTTAACAACGTCTGTAATAGTTACAGTCATCCCGCTTTATTTATTTTGTCAATTTGCGCGCACAACAAACAAACACACTATATACGCACTCGCGCTTATGCACATATAACACGCCACTCTTCGGTTTCTCGGTCGAGCATTACAAATCTTTTAAGAGTTCATTAGCAAAAGCTAGAAAAGTGATTTAAAATTGTTAACACCAAACAACAACGCGCCTACTCTTGACAAACATAAAAACAAACAAGCAAACAAACACTTTTTAAATTTTGCCCCGATATTAGTAAGTTACACACGCACACTCACACTCATCTATATATATATATATATATATATATATCTATTTATATATGTATAATATAAATTTATGTTTAACTTTACGGAAGCTTAACACAACAATTGTTCAGTTTGTTGTGTCTGCCAACAATAAGTAGAACTAAGAAGCAGTCAGCAGAGTCGGCTTAAGAAGATGCAAAAAACAGTAGAGTAACTATATAAGAAGATACGATAGTACGACAATTGTTTGCATTTGTTTATCTTTACTGCGTAGTGGCATTGTTGTCGTCGTTGTCGTCGTTGTCGTCTTCGTCGACTTTATAGAGAATCTGCCGTAATGCGTTCACTGCAGTTACAATAAATAGCTTTTACTGCTTTTACTGCCCTTTTACTTAAGTCTTCTAACCAAATAAATATATTCTCGGTTCTTATATATGTACATGTATATATATATATATATATATTTTTATTTTTTTTATTTTTGTACTCTATCATCTTCTCCTCTTCGTTCAGTACTTGTTTAGGTAGAAGCGCAATCAATTTGGAGACGCATTAAGTGTCATTTTGCAGCTGCTAATTGACATCGCATACAATGCTACAAAATTCTTGTCACTTTTAACGATTAGCTTTGTCTGTCACTCGTAAATAATATTAACGTTTTTAAAACAGTTTAACTGATTTAAAGAAATTTGTTTGGCATTGAACTTGTTACTGCGGTAATAATGTCGGAATTTCAAATGTAACAAAAAAGAAATGTCTTCTAGATTATGAATAATTGCCTTAATTGTCTATGCAAATGATGACTCATTAGCTATTATCGCTACTGCTAATTACGAACTGACTTTCCTGTCATAGCTTTATTCTAACCGCGATAAAAGTTCGCATAAAATGTGTCGTACAAAGACATCGTACAAACAAAAAAAAAAAAAAAAGACGGAATGGAAGGAGTAGTAGAAGGAATAGTAGAAGGATGGAAAAACTGGAGAGGTAAGTGAAGGAACAGATAGAAGGAAAAGGAAAGAAAGCAATAAAGCGAGTGAAAGAAATTGAAAGGGAAAGAAAGAGAGAAAGAGCGGTATGAGGAATGAAAAAGCACGGATAGGGAAGTTTTAGAGAAAACGAAAGGAGAATAGCTTGGTGCAGATCAGCTTTAACGAAATCTAAACTGAGATAATCAGCATTCAAAACTTGTCATTTTTGAATGCCTTTAAGAACTATTTATAGACTCCGTAAGAACTATTTATAGCCTCCGAGGGTGAATGGAAAAGGCAGTAGTGTTTATCCGCGTTCGAAGTGATAGGGATAAAGACCACGGCATGTACACGTTGTTCTAAAGACTGGCAGTACGGTAAACTAAAAGAACGATGAGTCGTGGCACTGTGTAGTGCGGTATGTGAACAACTCAAGGATAAATGGATGGGGGCACGGAGAAAACCGAACAGTCCTGTTAAAGAGCTTGACAAGGTCGAAAGTCGAAGTGGGCGAACCTCTTTTATTTCTGCAGAACAGATTAGCATGATGCTCAAGGATATCAACCGTGTTGGTGGTGGGCATTGTGCGAATATCGGCTGCGCTGAAGTAGATTTTGCATCGCTTTAAAAACATAGGCCTTTGACTGCATCTTTCGAAATTTCGAGTGCGTATTCCCTCTAACGAGCTGTTTTCCCCATAAAAAGCACAAAATCTGAAAATCCCGCAAACTCGCTTTTATTTAATAATTCTATTCAAATTAATTGATTTACAATACCAGAGACTAACGCGAATCATATATTGCGACATCCGAAACCCCGATTGTTATTGCCTGGAACGCAATACTTTCTTAACTATCTGCCATCGAAAATTTCGGATGTGGAGGCTGGCATTACCTTTTTAAAAAGTAGTCGAAATATATATCAGCAAATCGGTGTTTCAATTAAATTTCCCGATAGGCGGATGGTAAAAGGACACGCCTACAACGATGCAAGGCGTAAATATTAGAAACGATTCCACAAGACGAACTTTTTGTTTTATAAAAAATTATTATCGTTGTTTTTCAAAAGGCTTTTGCAGGCCGACTCATGTCTACTATTCGCCTGGATTCGGATGCTGCGAACTGAACACTTCCTAACGGATAATAAACTTGTCATACAATAATTCATTGCTGATGAATATAAATTTGATAATAAAAATTTTAAATGAAATTCGATAAAAACTTGATTGGCATTTGAATATATATAAAAAAGTTGTGCACACTTCCTTCCTTTCCTTACTGTAAACCAACGCGCCCAACCAAATCTTTACAACTCGATAACAAGGAAAAGTCAATTTAACTCGACAAAATGCTGTTTATGTTAATTCCTCTTTTTTTTTATGCGAAATACTTTCAACTAACAGCTAATCATCCCTTGAACGGTAAATATCCGCATTGGAATGAGTAAATGCGATAAATAGACGATATAAGGGATACGACAACAGCAACAAGAGCGACAAAAAAAAAAAAACACATTTTATTTATATTTGATGTTTGCCAAACAACACAAGTATGCAGGCATAAAGCCGCAAAACATTACTGCCAGCTATTTACACAAAAAACATTATACGACTCGTCCTCCTGCTCTTGAGCTCTGCCCTTGCATTTTCCCAAGTCTTATGTGTTCGTTCAGTCAGTCAGTCAGTTAGTCAGGATTTGCTTATAATTGAATAAATACTCCATACTCTCTCTCTCTCTCTCTCTCTCTCTCTCTCTCTCTCTCTCTTCCTAAACAACTTCTTTAGCATCATCATTAACAACACGTGAACGTTTCTCATTCTCATTCATCGGCGTCTTATTCCATATTATGAACAATGATAACAACTTTTGCTTATTATGATACTATTATGAAACAAGATGAGCGAGAGTAAGAAAGAGACTTTCCCCTCTCTCTTCCACCAATCCTCACGTACTACGCACTCTACTACCAGTTATATTAGCCCACCACCGTTATATTGAGTTAAATATTTCATAAAAAAAAAAAACAAACAAAATTGTTTTTTTTTTGTTTTGCTGTAAATTGTTCGTATGCTGTGAAGGGTGTTTTGTTGACAATTGTTTGCTAAAATTAAACACAACAGTAAAGTTTGACAACCCCTACCAAATGGTGAGCACAAGCAACCAAATGCTTACACAGATAAATGTTAAAGCATTTAATACCCACCTCGCATATCGTTTGCCATGCTTTGCCCTCCGGTTCCCTGCGGTATTTGTTCTAACATTAGCCACTTTGATGATAATAACGATGATGATTATGATGATGATGATGATGATGACGACGACGATGGCAATGATGATAATATTGTTGCGCTCATTGAAATTGTTTTTATAAAGTTTTTCTTTTTCTCTCCTTTTCCCTGCCTCTCTTTATTTTCCTTTCTTTTTTTTTTTTTATCAGAAATTTTCGTCTGGCAAAACTGTCAACACATTTTGTGACAGTAGTTAAGGTTAAATTGCTTAACGCGACGCATACACGATTTAAACGATTTAACGCATCAAACGAATGCCTGTCACTAATATAAAAACGATTAACGAGAGAACTCAAAGAAGAAGAATAAAAACTAAAAAAATGTTTATCACAATATTAAGAGAAACAAAGAGAGAAAAATATTAAAAATAAAGGGACTAAGTTATTACTCAGAGGTCACTACGAGAGAACGAAAGATTTACGGACTTTTATCCATAAATAATTTCTTTTCTCATTTATTAGCTTGATTGACACTTCAAAACGTTGCCCAGAATATATATGTATATGCATATGTATGTATGTATGTATGTATATATGTATATATGTATATTTCTTTTTATGGTTAATTATTAGTTAGTTAAGGGTTAAGGGATAAACTGTTATTTGCTTTTCACCCTTAATTGATATAAACCATATCCCTAAGCTCTAAATACATAAATTTTATTTTCAATGGTTAATGAGTCATTAAAACCTTTTGCTTTATTAGCGAGAACTGATCAGAGATAGAAATTATTCTAGGGTTGAGTGCGTTATAAAGGAATCAAATTTGTTAAGTGAACATTTTTAAACGATGAACAATTTTAATAAAATTCAATAAATGAAAGGGTTAATTTTTGCTATGTTATTAAAAGGATAATTAATGATCCTCATATATAAAATATTAATAAGAAGAAGAGAAAAAAAAAGAATACATGCAATGCAGCCACTGAATCCCATATTTTACATACATACATATATATATATATATAAATATATTTTAATGGCGTCGTGATTGTATAGCTGGAAGAATTGTTTCTCCTTCACTCAGAAAGTTTTTAGGGCTGACAATAATGTATTATATAACAAAGAATCGAAATGTTGATTTCGAAAAAAAATATTGAGAGATTTTTGCCAACAAGTTCACGTTTCACGGCTCGCCAGATTTTCTCGCTTTTGAAAGGGAACAGTTCAGTCTGTTTCGGTTTTTCTAAAAGCGGACTTGCATTTTTTCCCTCATGCCAACAGTCTCCGAAAATTTTTTAATAAGATTATGCCCTAAATTTGTATTATTCAAGCGTCCTCGACTACGGGTATGAAACTTTTTAAATGAACTACGACGCAAAGCATGTCTCCTTCAAAGTTAGGAAGCGTGTTATTCAAGAATAGTTATATTTAGCGGATAAGAGATTGTTCCGGGCAAGCTTCTGAAGCTTATTACGTTCGGTTGAAAGGCTTTACATGGAAGCATGCAATATAATTTTTTTCTCTTCATAACGGGGATTAACTTCCGGTTATTAATAAAATGTGTAAAAATTGCAAATTCCGGATATGGTTTGTAGCTATAAAGCCTGGGAGTTCTGGTTGTGTGGTCAAATATTTGCAAGTAAAGATAGAGATCAAGTAAAAACATTTGGAGGAAAATCTGTGAAGAAATTTTTTCTGTCAAATAGTGTTATATAGCTATCATATATCGGGCAATCATTTATGTCAAAAATTGATTTCACTTTGAATTCTGTGGCTTTTTGCCGAAAAATGACAGAATTTCGACACCGACGGTACTGCAAACTGACTAAACGTTATAGATGATTATTAAATAAAGTTTATATTGAATAAAAGGAAAATTTTGAAAAAAATAAGAATTCTTTTCATAGTTTTAATGGAAATGTTAAAACATATCAATCGTAGGGGAATGGCTACTCAAGTCATGTGTCACTTTGTCCTGAACGTGACTAAGGCCAGCTATGAAAGCGTAGCCAGCAATATGCGCACTTGAGAATGAAACTAATTTCCTCTCACTTAAATATTTATGGACTATGGTTTTGTCGATGGATTTGTGGATGGATTTGTGGACTTCCCTGCGCCAACGACGCGATTCAACTTTGTTTGCTTGTAGCAAATCCTCTTCGAATAAACTTTTCGAGAACTTTTTCTTTTACCACCTAATTCTATAGAATTTCCAAAAGATTCTTAAACTCTACATACCTGACCAGTTACGTAAGGAGTCTGTATGCAGATAAAGCATAGCATAGCATTACCTTACTTGCCTTCAAAATTTGAAACGATATTGTTTTCTAGGAAACAAGATAGCGTTCAGCTGGAGATATATGGAAGATTTTTTTAGCAATATATATGATAAACATTTAATGAAAAAATAAACTATAAATATGTATATATAAAAACATATATTTAAGAGCAAAGACCGAACTGTCATAAAAAATCTCCCTTTTAAGTTTCATTCTAACTTTTGTTGAAAAGTTTTGTCGATAATAATTGCTAAAGGCATTTAGCTGTTGAAAATGAAAACAAAGAAAAATTTCCCCGACATATATAAATAAATTTTTGTCCATGCGACCTGTAAGCGCAAGTACAAGTTTTTTTCTTTAAATAGTTTTATAACAAATTTTTAATTGAAAATTTATTAGAATTCTAATTTGTTGTATGGAGCATACATAAACAAGCACACACACATACGTGAACACATACGTGCAATTTGAGGTCTTCTTAGGCCATTGAAATGTTATCGCGACTCATTTGAAATTTAATGAGCAAAAATCACAAAAAAAAATTAATTAAAACTAAAATGGAATAAATTTAACAAATTCAACGATTGCATTGCACAGAGAGCGTTATATAGTGAAAAAAAGAAGAAAAAAAAAAAAAAAACATTACACAGAAGATTAAAGAAAAATTGAGAATCAAAAGATCTTTTTCAAGTCAGGCGATTAATATTTATATGGAATTTATTTATTAACTATCTATAAAAAGAAATAAAAAGCGAAAATTTTTTTCTTTTGATATTTCATTTAACAAACTGTAAATAACATTACTATGTAATATATGTATGTACACAATAATCACACATGCATATCATTTTACATCTATTCGTTGCTCTTTCATATAAAAATCTATCAGAGTAGATTGCGTTTATTTTCAAAATTTATTTACAATTTTTAGTTGCTTTGTAAAAATGTTTCTTTTTTTTGATTGAAATTAAAAATCGAAAATATTTACATTCACTTGGCCATGAATTACAACGAAAAAACAAAATATATATACGGGAGGGTCTATGGGTAAAGCTTCAAAAAGTTTTCCACTACTCCACTAACCAAAAGAGATACACTAAGTTCCTCAGCACGTTTGTGCAGACTTAGAAATGATCTGTAGATAAGCCATGAAAATTGTTTTAATCTTTAAGGAAATCTTTAGTGAAGTGAATTTAAATTACATGTGCTAACCGGTCCCTTTTCCAGTCATAAAATCCTAGTAAATATAAAAAAATTTTTTCTAAATAATCAAACCTAATTTTCTTCTTTTCATTAAATTCTGACCAACTTAAGTTCAAATATTACATAAGACAATTGAACCATGTTTAAAGTAATTAGAAAAGGTCAGAGAGGCCACGTAGTCTTATACCTTACGCCACTTATGACCACGGTGTGTTAAATGTGTGTTCGGATGTATGCAAAAGAGCTAAGGGTAGACCCATCTTTTATATAAAAAATCTAGAATATTTTTCTGAATCAATAGAATCACGTCTGTACGTCCGTCCAGCTATTATTGGCCCATGTATTGTTGTCTTCAATGCATACCTTTTAATGAAATTCTGTTTTAGCCCAAGGGCGCGCGATAATGGCAACGGATTGGATAATATCAATTTTGCAATCCGTCCACATCTTACTTGACGTTCAAAAAAAAGTGTATATATGAAGAGTTTACAACTTTTGATGGTTTCCGGTTGTTCGCAATACCAAGTAAGCGCGAAAATATTGGAGCTCTGTTAATTAGTTAATATCACGATATGGATGGATTTGGATGCTTGCTTCATCTAAATTAGAAAATATCTTACATTGTTTAACTAGGACGAAGTCAGCTACCAAATCCAATCATATCTTCATCCCAAACCTTTTACAATTTTTTACAGAGCTCTGTTAACAAAGTTAATTAGTGTAGTGTAGTTAAAGTATAATTTATCTTCTATCTACCTATTTAGCTTGGCTCATATGGATCAACATTTCAGGCTCGCTTCCATTTCAGGGTTCTGACGAAATGTAAGTCGTTCCAAGGTGGTAAGATATAATTTGTACGGGTTTATAATTAATGGAGTAAAAGTTCGTGAGCAAAAAATTAACTTTAGTAAATTCGGGCCATATGGTTTCACCTCTTGGACCTTGCCCTTGCCTCGGTTTAAGCGTTCTCATAAAAAATCTACAATTACGTGGCAATAAGGTATGAATAACTTTATGACAAAGATAATTGAAAGCGGACAATGAACAAAGTCATGCAGAGTATATAGCGGTCGTCGTTGCTCCTCCTATAATACTTTAAATCGTTTTATATTAAATACACGTATCTTAATTTCTAGACATGTTCAGTTACTGTTGGTTGATTGTAAGTTGAAAGAATTTTGGGTTACGGTATCTATGGCTTGATTATGTCTGTCTAACCGTCTATCTGTTTATTTCGAGCTCTTATATCTCTTAGCAACTTTGTGTAGAAAATTAAGTTTCTCTTTGTTTTTTTTGTTTTGTTTTCTTGAATCAAGTCAGAAGGCCGATTATTATCATTTAGATTAGTTTTAAAAATTCACAAACAATTAGCAAAAATTAAAATCTGAAATCTTAACTTGAATTCATTTCTGTATCAAGATTTTTTTCATCACAAACCGTATGAAAAAATGTATATAAAACCATTGTTTAGTAATAAAAAATATAAAAATCCATTTGCATTGATGTATTATATAAGCAGCTTGTGTATTTATTGCTTCACCGAATGTATATTTTATTTTCGATGTAATTTTTCGCGTTTATGCATATCAGGCCGACATTTGTTGTTGCCAAACGAATTAATTTGTTTCATTTAATTTTTTTTTTTCAATTTTTTTCCTGTGGTCTCATTAGTGAGTGAAATATTTATATTCGTTTCATGCCCATTATCAATTACATTTTATTATTAATTGCTTTAAATGCTTTCACACATACAAACATTTGCGGAGTGCGCACGTTCATTATAAGCTACTCTATAATTCAATTTTATAATTTATACCGACATACGAAGTACATACTAAGAAGAAATGAAAATAAATAACATGAAATGACGTCGGAAGCTTCGCATTTATATTTGTTCGATCCGTCCGTCATTTATTGAATTCGTTAGAGAAGCGAGACCTTAGGCAGATAATTGAAATTTGTTAGGTGCGTTATATATTTAATTCAATTTCTTGAACGATCTTAAAAATTTGGAAACGCAACAAACCGTAAGAGAAAACATTATTTACAAAAACAACAGCAGCAGATAATCTAATACTTGGCATATGGCTTCACCAATTAGGTGATGGAGTTATGAGTATAAGTTTGTCTCCTGCCCTCCACCAACGAACGTATGTATAAAAATTGATCTTAAAATGAAGTGCATTTCTTTCCCAAAAGCTTTCTACTGAGTAAACAGCAGAGCCAAGTTTCTTTTCAAGGATGAGAACTATCCTTTAAAAAAAAAATATTACTTTTTTGTTTGGCGACATCCAAAGTAGCCATCACAGAGTATTTCTTTTCCTTTGATTAAACTCTCGAAATTCGTCGCAGCAAATCGCTTAGCATATGCTGAGATAGACTATCGTACCGCGTCAAAGTCGAACTTGTCGAACTACGTTATTATTAAAGGAAACCCTAAGCTATCCTTAGCTTACAGAATCACGTCTACTATACAGTGCACATCCATAAACACAAGTGAGCATTAAAGGTGATTTTTTCCAATTATGCTAATAGAAGTTAATGTTGCAGCCAAAGACATCTAAAAGTCTCACCGGAACTGTTTGGATTCAAATTTTGCATTAGATTAGCCCAATAATTGCTGAACGAATAAATTTGTTTCATTTAATTTTTATTTGCTTTATTTTCTTTTTGTGTAATCTTATTAGTGAGCGAAATATTAATTTGTTTCATGTTCACTAACAAATAAAATTTTTTTCTTTAATTGCTACAATTATTTTCACATTGACTTGCATATGTAAATTTTGTCATCATTCTTTTATTGCTATCTTTCTGTACAACGCCATTGATGACGACGAATTCTAATGTTTCTTTTTTTATATATATTTTTTTAATTTTCCAAATTTTTCCCAGGATTTTAAGAAAAGTATCTATGTATATATATGTTTAGACATAACTCAAGGCCAAGATGCAAAGTCCTTTGTCTCAAATCATTCTTTTTTAAAATCCTTTTGCAGTCAGCATATTTCCAAACGTATACTTTGTTGCTTAGTGCTCGAAAAGATATACTACTACTAAGACTTTTCAAAAATCACGATTAAGAATCGAAAATGATGCTTGGTTTGAGCTTCCTAGGATATCCACGACTTAAAGACATTAAAGAAATTTTAGCATTCAATCGAAAAACCGTTTTTAAAATGATCGCCGATATTGTGGAAGTGTCTTACGAGTCACGCAAACCCAGTTTTCACGTCTGTGATGAGTGGCATCATGGTCCTCATAAGTGTATTCTAAAAAATGAGTGAGATGTAAAAAAATGATTTATTGCAAGTATTTTCGACATTTCGGAGCAAAATGGATCCTTAAGAATCAATGCTCTTCACGAACAGCTCGAGACTGTATTCAAACAAGATTCCCATCAGTGTTTTCTTTAATCTAGAAACTGCGTTGGCAATGCTGTGTATAATACTAAAGAAGATAGACTCTCGGAAGGGAAAAGGAAGAAATACTTTCTAAAGGAAGTTGCATCCGTTTCGATTACAACAACTTTCAACAAGTACGCGCACATCCATTTGGCCCATATTTAGCTCGCTTTTTTTTTCTAATTGAATATATGCATAGATGATTCACGTCAGCATTAAATGAGACGCGATCGTGTACCCATGATTACTGAAAAAGTTCATTAAAGCCGCTGCATTTTTTACGAATTCTGACAAAGAAGAAAGGCTACAGAAGTCCTTAGCAATTTATTGAAAGTGTTTGGTGAAGATATAGTTCCTGACGCAACAGACAGAAGATGGTTTGAAGAATAGATGATTGCGATCGTTATTATAAGCCATGCTCTGAGCGACCATCTTTGATTGACGATAACACTGTCAAGAGCTTGTTACAGCAAAATTCGTTTATGAGAACATCGGAGATTACGAGAAGGCTTGATTCAGCTCAACAAACCATTTCGGAGCGTATTCGGAAACTAGGATTTTGTCGCGTTTTGAAAATGGGCAGAACTTTTTGTTGGATCCCCATCATGTTGCTAAGTTCTGCTAAAAAATACTTTATATATAAATTTGTTAAAATTACGTCACCGCTGCTATTCTAACTCGAATTTTTGAATACATTACAAATTTTCCTCAAATTACTAACAAAATGTCTCACAGATGTCCTTTCTAAGTTATTGCATCGTTTTGTCATTGGTAGACGATGTACATCTTTCAAAAAAAAAAAAAAATAATTGTTTGTCTCAAAACCATTTAAGCCATAAAAATTTCATTATAAATATTCTAAAATACATTGCTTTCTGTATGATCGCATAATCAGTTTTATTATCATCAAACCAAAAATTAAAATCTCTTGACTTTCCGCCTCAGTGTTTTTTTTTTGGGGGGAGTTGTTGCCTTCACATCGCAAAAATTCCTCTTTGCAATTCACCACAAAAAACCTAATTTCCGTTTTCTTACCGGCTTTTTTGGCCATCTATTGTCGTTGTTGTTTTTTTTTTTTTATTTTTGTTAAACCATCAGCATCCTCATGCAGAGTAATAAAGAGATGCTGAAGTTGTGATAAGCTCAACAGCGATGCGCATAAAATCTATTCACCGAAACGTGGTGTGTGAGTGGCTATATGTTCATGAAAGAAAAAAAAAAAAAGAAAACAAAAATATTTTGATTTAATATACATCGTATGATATACGAAAGGGATAACAAAAATATGATGCTTTATTTTGTATTGATTTCTTTTTATTATTATTTTGTTTTTTGTTTTTTTTTTTTTATTTAATTTTTTCAAAGAGATAACAATAGTGTGATTATTTATCATTTTTATTATTATTTTATACGCATTGTTTCGGTCAATTTTTGTAAACATATGCATTTGTTTAGATACTTAGAGAGCAAACATGTGGAGAAATCCACTTTGACGATCCTAACGCTTTATGGACATAATTAAAAAGTCTCCATTTTAATTTAATCTTAGCATTCCCGAAAAGTGATTAAGTATCACGAGTAATGCTTACATTATTTACACGATTTTTCTGCAAATATAATACAAAAACTTGACTTGACTTACATTACAATTAATGATTATTTTCTTTGCTTAACTTTTATTTTCTTCATTTTCTTTTACTTTTTGTCACGTATATATATGCTGCAAAATTAATACAAAATCCGTAACCATTGAAATTAATTGCAATTGTTTAATCACTTAATTAGTTGCTCTCGGTATTAATTCTCTCTTTCTCTAACTAACTTTTCTCTATACTGTTTGTAAGCAATTACAACTTATACAACTTATATTAGTAGTAAAGCAAACAAAAAAACAAAGTTTGAATGCTTGAATATTCTTCTATATTAAGCACACACAACTTACCCTTTTTCCCTCTCTCTCCCTGTCTCCCTCTCTCTCTCTGTCTCTCTCTCTACCCCTCTCTTTCTATCTTTCTCTTTCTTTCATTTTCTCCCTCCTTCTATTTGTCTTTACCATTTTATCTTACATAAATGTGTGGTGATTATAAGTAAAAACACTCTTATTAGTAGACGTTTTGGCCCCAAATGAGGGAGACTCAATAAATAAAAGCATAAGTCGTTGTATTAGTCGTTGTTTAATTTTTTGCAAAAAAGAAATGCAACCCAAAAAGCTTTAACGGAAAGACTAAACAACAACAAATATACAGCAAAACTGAATTACACTGGAAAGCATACCAATAACAATGACAATTTTGTTTAAAAAAAACAACAACAACAACAACAAAATAAAAATAATAATAATAAAAAAAAAAAAAAGGAAACAAAATATTGAAATAAAAATGCGAGAAAAAGACAAAAGATTAATAGCGAGGAAGAACACGATTAAGAAAACGGTTCTTTATATTTGCCTTCTTTTTTCTTTGCGGTACACATAACACTAACAAAACAGCAATAATAAAATTAAACACCAAAATGCTTTTTTGCCACAATGGTTGAAATAAAAATGAGCGAAAAAAAAAAAAAACAATAATAATAATAATAATAAGAAAGAGAACAACAACAACACTCCTATACACGACACGGAACCATAACTAAAAAGGTGACAAAATTGTACGAGCAGAAAATATCAAATAACATATATACGCACAAACTTATACATACACTCTGTTTGCTTCTTTTTTTTTTTTTTTTGTTATTGCAAAGAGGAAAATATACAAAAACCATATTAAACCGCAATGGCAGCAGCAGCAGCAGCAGAGCAGACTAATAGAGAGAACGTAAATAGCTAGCAATATACAGACGGACAGGCAATAAGGCAGACTGACGGAGCAACAATTATAATGCAGTTAAAAAGAGATGAAACGATATGGTAAATGACACCAAAAAACAGAAAAGCAAAGAAATACAATTAAAATAATAAAAATAAACCCAACGAACATATATAAATATCTATACATAGGCATGTATATGAAAAGAGAATGAAGCAATTCAAAAAAAAAAAAAAAACTTATGTAGAAATCTATTTAAAAAATAATCAAAAAGCTTGAGAGAGTATTGCTATTCAAACATTGGCAGACAAACTCACCATAGCATCTACAATGTAAATGGGCGTTTCATATTTAATTCATAGGAGAAATTACAAATTCACCACGAAAAGCATTGATGAAAAATCTATAATCACGAGAGAAAGAGATAACGCGAGTCATTAGTAACCCTATGTAGGCTGTTGGTCTACATATAAAAATGGTGTTTGCTTTAACGAACGCATACAAGAGAAAGAGAACGCGTATGAAAGTGAAGAAAATAGTCTGTTTCGTTTTTATTCAATGCTATGAAGTGGTTGAACTGGTTTCGCATTTCTGTATTCAATGAAATATACAAACAACAACACTATGAACACTTTTAATGCTTATCAAGAGTCTTATTAGCTCTTTTTACCGCTGTTTGCGAGAAGAATTGTTGTGTTGAGCTCTTTTTTTTTTTGCTTTTTGTTTTTCTTTTTTTTGTATGCACACGTTATTGTATGTGAATGAACCGAGATTTTCTGTGAATACTTTAATATTTAGTTGTTTAACAGTCGTGAACTCGGGAGGATGTCGTTTCAATAAACGTGCGCTTGGCTTAGATGTTGACAAAAAAAAATATATATATACATATATATATATATATATATACAAATATATATATATATTCAATTAATACAAATTAATACACAAACAATCGGCTCTTTAATTAATTTTCTTTTAATTATTATGGGAGCGAAGTGAAGTGCGTATTAATGACAGATATATGTGTAAAAAAAATAAAATTAATTTGTAATTAGCGCAAAAATTAAGTGCAGTATTTTTAAAACTAAAAATAAACGCTCTTCTTTAAATAACTAACTGCATGACACGATGGTCAAAAATATTTTTAAATAAAATTAGTATTTAGTGTGCAAGGAAAAATTATCAAAGTTGAGCACAGAAAAAAAAGAGAAAAAAGTAAACAAATAAATAAATAAATAATAATAATAATAATAATAATAATAACAATATAAAAATTCAGAACTTGAGTCTTTCGTAATTGGAAA
Organism: Glossina fuscipes; assembly: GCF_014805625.2. Classification (NCBI taxonomy): domain Eukaryota; kingdom Metazoa; phylum Arthropoda; class Insecta; order Diptera; family Glossinidae; genus Glossina; species Glossina fuscipes. The sequence continues at coordinate 11,025,725 of NW_023998417.1, forward strand.
AGACTCCAAAGGACCGTAAGTTTTACATATGTTGAAACTATCATCAGGTATGACTGTAACTGGTTTACGTGCAAATATGACTAGCCCGACGGTAACGCCACAAACTTCCATGCCACCCAGCACCAGCAGTCCAAACGCGGTTGTTGTTAGCCCGGGCTCGACTAGTGCAGCAGTTACACCCACCTCTCCTTCCGCTTTAATAATGGCACATCAACAGCATTTACGTAATCTCCAGCAGCACCATCATCAGCATCATCTTCACCATACGCAACAACATCCCCTAAATAAGACCACATCAAGGTTAAGTAACTTTAGTGTAGCTTCTTTGCTAGCAGACACTAGACCTCGAACACCGCCAGATAATGGCTTACAGTTAGCGCCAACAAATTTATCAAGTACTCCTTCGGCAGCTACGTCACCAGTATCCCATGAATCTTCTTCCTCGTCACCTGCGTCTCCTACTCACAATGCAAGTCATACACATCCGCAATTTCATCCGGCAACTATGGCTCATCATGCCCATTTGCTGCATGCAGCCCATGCGGCCGCTGCACATGCTCAACAACAGCATGCTGCTGCTATGGCAGCCGCAGCTGCGGCAGCTGCTGGTGCTAATCCCGCCACGGTGCATTTAACTCATCATTTACCTGCTCATCTACGTCATCCTCTTAACACTGCAAGTGCCTGTACACCAACGGGAACATTGGTTCTGAATACCAGTTCACCGCTAACGGATAATAGTGCGAATTCCTCTAATGCTGCTAATAATAACATTGTAAACACTAGCACTAACACCACAACTACACCCCCGGCCAGTTCTTCAAATAGTTCCATAAATGCTGGAGAAATTAATGCCAATAATAGTGCGATAAATAATAGTACGCCAGGACCGACGGCAAAATGCGAACGTCATTCGCCCATTGGCAGTTCGGTGGATTCAGAATTGGATTACGATGAAGATCTTAACGATACAGATATTATGGACCATGATGAGGAAGAAGATTCGATAGTCGATATCGAAGATATGAATAATGAGGATTCACCGCGTTCTACACCTGATAATTTGGATACGAGTAAATCGCCAGCGGAAATACCCAGTTCTTTAACAAATTCCCCGCATTTATTATCGCCTGCCGCTTTAGCCGCTTCCGGTCATGTACCGATACGACCGACGCCGTTTAGTGCTTTAGCTGCAGCGGCGGTAGCTTGGGGCGGTATAGGTGGGGCTGGGGTACCTTGGCCTGGACCCAGACAAATACCACCATTTGGGCCACCTGGACTATTTCCAGGTCAAGGTTTCGGCGGCGGAGGTGAGTAGCGAAAATTTCAAAGAAAACAGAAAAGCAATCAATTGGGAATCTTAGCGCGAAATGGTTCCTTTACAACCTATCTGCTTATAGCAAATTATTTTAATCATTTTTAGTTGAAAATAACGTGTAATGACGAAATTTCGTTTGTTTTAAATTTTTTAATACGAAATTTCATTCTTGCCCACCTTCAATTATTACATAATAACGTGTGATGTTAGGGTTAGTTGTTGTTTTTTTTTTTTTCTTGTTGGTGATTTTCCTGTTTCCTACACCTTATCTCATTTTAGTTTCATGAAAATTTATGGGAATTTATGAATTTTTGATGGAATGGCTGCGAGAGACTTAAGGGTTTTTTTTTTTTCGTTTCTCTTCCATTTAATTGAAAACAATTTCTGCATTTATTGCAAACGACGGCCATTATAAAACAGTTAAATGGCAATTATTGTCAAAAGCAAAGAGAAGCCAAAAAAAAGGGGAGAGATGTAGAGGCAGAAAGAGAGGCAACGTAGCACAGAGGGCAACCCTCTTTTTATGATTACAACCATCACTGAGTTATATATCATTTAATTTAAATTTCTATTTTTATTTTATATGTGATTTAATAAACAAAAAAAGAAAGGCGAAAAAAAACGATTTGAGAACCTTTCGACTTATAGGCTTTTTCGTTCTTACAATTTTCCTCTACGCCCTGTTCGAGATCTTTTATCGCTTGAGTTGGCAAACTGTGCACAATTCACACTTTGTTTATTCCTTTTTGTACGTTTTGCTTTCTGCCTACTTGTACTTCTTCCCTACATATAAAGGAGGGAGCAAACAGACTTTTTTTTATTTCTTTTCTTATATATTTTTCTCCAATTCAAAGTCGTCTCTTCTTCGGATACAAAAAACGTTTCAATGTTAGAGCATACAAAGCAAAAAAAAAGTGTTCAACTAAACATTTCTCACATATAATCGTTGCAGAAATTGTAAATGCAGTGCATGTGTATGCAATGACTTTTTTGTAGCCCACACACGTCCAGAAACATATATATATATATATATATATATATGCAGACACAAACACATTCACATATTTAAGTCTAAGAACACTTTGTCAGTTTAAGTTCATTTTAAAAGTGTGACTACACCGATAAGACCCCGCAGGTGACATGCGATTATTTTATAGAGTTTAAATAATGGAGTAGATAATTTTTACTGAGCGGAATTTATGTTTTTCAACACAGGATTTCATAGCAACATAGTCGTTGTAGTGACTTTTCTTTTACTGCATTTTATTCACTTATTCGGAAAAACTTCATAAATTGTAAGCATATGTGTGTAAGCGTTTATGTGGTAAATTGCAAAAAAAAAATTTCAGTTTTACTTATAGTTTAAGTTTATTTTGCGAATTTTAAGGGTTTAATGTTTCGTTCAATTAAAGGTTAGATTTAAAGGACAAAGAGAGAAGTAGTATTAGTGACCAAACAATAAGATAAAGCCAAGCTTTGCTTTAATTACTCGAAAATAATTATTGCATTTATTGAAAGCAAACAAGTTCGAAATTTATTACATTCACTGTATGCTGCATTCACTGATTGATATAAATTAATTAACTAGGAAGCTTCTAGTTTCGACTTGAAAGCTTAATCTGACACTCGTTATCACAAAAATATTTGCTTTAATCTTTAAAGTAACAGGAAATTCCGACCGGTCCCTATTTTTATTGCAAATATCAGTCTTTCGATACAAAACGTAGTTTAGTAACCAGCTTAGTCCATTTATTCTGATAATAAGAAACTTGAAGCTTCTCTTAACATTCACATGATCCTCGCTAACTAATAAACGAAGTGACGTAAAGCTGTTGCGTCTTTTTCCACATCAAATGCCAGTTTAAACGCGAATCAAGCAAACGCTTCTACAACCTTTTCTGGAACAGTTTACTATAAGCAGAGACATAAAACCCTCTTTTAATGTTAACCATGTCCATCTAATTCTTACAAACTAATGAACAAAGTGAGGTAAAACTTCTGCATTTTTTTTCTAAATCAAAGGTTAGTTTCAATGATATTCGCTGCAAATCAAGCAAATGCTTTTACAAGCTTTTAGGGAACACTACACTACACAGAACAGGCGTCACAGTCTCGTTATTCTTCTTTCATTTCCAATTGCGTCATATAAACAATATTTCAATAGCTTTCCGTTGTCGTACGATCCACTAAGTATTAGGAAAGACCAATCTCTTGTAGATCATTCGGTTCGTTTCAAGTAATAAATGAAGAAAGGCAAACTTTTGTATCCATTCCTAAGAGATCGCTTTTACCCAAAAACAAAATTTTTAATGATCTTTTTAATGTCAATCACAATGAATCAGGGGATTTTCAACCCAAAGCAAAATCGATCTTTTTTTTGGAAGAAGTTACTTTTCTCTTTAATCATAGATTATGTTAACAAACTCCTATAAGTTTTAAAGGAAGTTTCTTTCACATCGAGAAATAGAGTCGGATTCATATTGAAGGCAATAGTAATCTGTAAACGGCTTCTTGATAGTATCAATTAGTCAGTTAATCGCTTTGAAGCCACCGTAACCACCTATATCACAGTTAGACATTGTGCTTTAAAGGATTTTGGAAGGCAGCGTCGAAATATTTAGAGAATGGTTAACTCGGATGTATTTGTGCGCAGATTTGTATTCCTAGCGACAGTGATATGATATTTAGCTTAACTAGTTTAGCCCTCTGAATGGTCTGTTTCTAATTCGTGCGGTTTCGTTGTTCGGGCCTTTAAAAGTTAGTGATTTGACGCTTTTAGGTCGCACGGACAGTGCTGGAACTTTCTACAGACAATTAGCTTAGCGATGATATCTGTAACTGACGAGATAGAAATTTTTGCATTCATTTCTAAGCGAAAAATAATTTTTTGCGCCTTTCAAAGCTCATTTGATGCCATTAGTCCTTTTCGCGTGTTAAGAACAAATTATTCTTTTTCAGGAAAGGGCTGATTAGCCTTCAAAGACATATTGACATTTATCTGCTTTTAAGTATACGTTCAGTGATCTTTATAATAAATCTTTAACAATTTTTTTCTTTACTTTCTTTCGCGTACTATATCGCTCTCGATGCCTTACTCATCACTGTTACCATTCAAGTTATTCTTACAGTTATATTCGGACATTGTGATCGCTTATTAGCCATTCTTGTTATAGTTATTTTTTTATTTTATATCAGTTTTGCTATTTCAAAGAAAACGATCACAAACAAAAATATGCGCCGGCTTCAGAAAAAAATTATTATTTTTCGTGATTAAAAGCAAACTGATCTACAAATTAAAATATCAGTATATGCAATAGATAAGCTTGTCTTTTTGAACTCAAATATATATTGTGCACATTACTCCAGTCATTAAATTTATTTCATTCGTTTGCAAGTCTTAAGATCAAGCAGCATAATTAGAGCATAATTTTTTTAATACAATTTTCTTTTAATCAGTTGTAGTTATTCGGTTACGAGAAAGAGTTTTCAAAATAATTATTCGGCCAAACGGATGAAAAACAAAGAGCAACTGGCATTTTTTCAACTATCGTATAAGGATAAGTTTAGCGATCAGTCGGAAAAAGTAAACCATTGTTGCAATGGCAAGCATCCGGCGGCGTTTTCAAAAGCTTTTATTGCAAATTGAAATCTTTTTCGTATCTACACGTTTTGATGTCTAATTTCCTGTTATGGATAATCATAAGGCATGGGTTATATGCAGCCTTGATCGGATATAAAGCGTAACAAGCGGTACAAATTTTGATCTTTAGCTATGAAAATGCACTCTCCGTAAACATTTGCTATTCAATATTTATTTCTTTGCATTTTGGGGAGAAGATATGTATGATACACCGGTTTTGTTAAGTTCTAGCTGAGTTCCGCCTGGCTTTCCTTGCTTGACACATACCATTAAAGAATTGTGCGTTAATTTCATTAAAAGATGACTTATTTTGATTGGGAACGCTATGAAAATTTGTAGCGCCCAAGACATATTTCAGTGCTTTGATCAGTCTCAGTATCAAGTTAGAAACCATTTAATTTACAATAGCTAGAGAACTACGGATTTTTAAAAAATACTATCTCTTGGCTAATTAGCGAGTATTCGATTGAATAGATCAAGTTTTTTGATCAAAAAAAAGGCATTATTTTATTAATAAAGAAAACTTTTCTAGCTCGCAACTCGCAAATGTTTCTTTCTAAAAAAAAGAAAAAAAAAAAACAAAATTGCAGGGCTACACTTTAGTGTGGGTTTTCAAGTTATAAAGATTGAAAGTATCTCTTCTAAGTTAATATCTGGCTCAAAAGCATTCCAAGCTAAAGATTTTATCTCGCATCTTTTTTGCTGTTTAACAAGACCGCAAGAGATAAATGTTTGATCATTTCTTTTGTCGTCCTTAATGCAAATTAATAACGTCAGAGAGATGGAGAGAGATAGAGAGAGAGAGAGAGAAAGAACATAGAACTTCCAAGCCAAGCCAATATTCTTAGAGAGAAAGTAACACTGTTCTTAATTGTAAAGATCGTTTATATATAAAATAAATTGCAATCCCGCCTGCATCTCCTCTCTCCATAGCATTCAAAAAACATCAGATATTTTGACTATTGATGTCAGAATTAATTTCAGGAGCAAGGTATTAAGGTTATCATTAGCAAATCACATACAAGGTGAAATAAAAATAATAAAAAAAAAAAACGAAACGCCATGACAATAATGATGGAATAATGAAATTATTATATGATAAATGGTTTTGATAGTTTTTTTGTTGGTCGCTTTTCAAGCAATGCCAGTTATTTTATATGAGACATGTTTTAAAAATACAACTAAATTTCAATAAATATCTGTATAATCGTTTTGCATTATTTTCAAGCAACAACATTGTAAACGGAATCAAAAACCCTGTCAAGTTATTTAATAAGAAAGCGAAGTATAATAAGAAATTATTATGGAAACAATATTAACATATAATAATAGCGAAAATATTTTGCATGCTATTATAGGTGTCCCTCAAGTATGCATGCATGCATGCATGTGGGCTTTCAATTAATTTGCATTAAAGGCGAATTAAATAAACGAATGTCTGCATATGTCGATAATAGTTCTATTTATAAGTTCTTAGCGTATTAATATCCAGTGCTATGGAAAGATCAAAATAATAATGAATTTGTCACATCAATCTTAACGCTTATGGAATAAATGCTGGGGCAATTCTCCTAGAAAGCGATTTTTTTCTAAAAGAGGAAAAAATTTAAAAAAAAGTTCGCTATAAAATACCCTACACCTACAATTATATTGATATAACAATTTCTCAAAACAAGTTGTTATATAGGTTGTGCTCGAAAATGTGGTATGATCAGAATCATTTCCAATATCGTTCGCCCTTCGGTCAAAACGTGTCAGTTTATCAAGTTTTTTCGAAATATCTCAAAAATTGTGGCCTGTAAGGTGGACAGAAAAATCTAGACGAACGGGCGGAGGGACAGACACTTTCAGATCACATCAGGAAGCCACACAAATCCATTGTACCCATGTACTGCAAGCGGTGTATAAAATCTTAAAAAATCCTTATATTTTTTTAAAATCAATTTAGAAAAAAAAAGTCCGGGGGTGCTCACTAGATTGTTGGTCATATTTTTACAAATTTTCGGAAAATGGTAGCGATACGGAAAATGTGGTTAAGGAAAGGAAGTGTTAGTTTGCCTGATTTCCCATTTTGGAAAATTTGAACACATATTTGTAGTCATCTTGGGACATATGCTCCCGTTTATAAAGGCCTGCGTGTTGATAAATCTTTTAATTTTTTTTTTATACAAATATGAGCTCATTCCTCATATTATATTTAAATGACAATGATTTTTGTTAATTGTATGTTGCCCGACCTATGACACCAAACACCGTCATCTAATCACAAAAATATCTCAATATTTTTTCCCCCAAACTTTTATCGACTTCAAAATAACTTCCACTTTATTTACTTAATACACAATAATGATATATTGAAGGAATGAATAATTGAATAGCTAATGTATTTTTTTTTAAGGCTTGCTCGACTAAAACGCCAAAAAAAAGGGGCCAAAGACGGCTTCATCGTTGTCAAGATTATATTTTTTAAAACTGACAGGGTTTGATTCCATATATTTAGCTTAAAATTTTGTCGGCTCGAATTATGGCAAGCGAGAAAAGGCTGTCTTTGCTCCTCTCCACACCTTCCCTCACAAACATTTGTTATCTTATTTCTTAATTCATTTTTCAAAAAGCTTCACATTTACTTACCGCACTTTTGTTAACGCATGCGAGAAAGAAGGATGTCAAACCGACGGTAAAGAGACTTTTTTCTTGTGTATTTTAATTCTATTTTACTTTTGATTAAACTTATCAATATGGAGTGAAATATAAAATTAAAAAAGGTTGAAATTTTAGATTTAAACGTCAGAAAATTTCCGTAGAAAAGTGAAAAATTAATTCTTACAAGAATCGCGCCTCGATTTTTAATCAGAGCAGAATTCTTCGACGGTTTTCAGCGCACTTGCTTAGCCACTTTGAAGCTTCTTTTACGTGGTTTACATATTATGCTTGACAACGTTTAGGATCCTTAAACTTGCAGAAGCAACCTTAAGAGAAGATTTTATCTATTTTTTTACAATTCGGAATTACTTGTGCGAAGCCTATCTAAGAGACCGGAGCTCCGTTTGCAGTAGTGCTTTTAAGCATTACCTACTTTCGTTTGTTGCAACATAAAGCTTTTCGCAAGTCATCACAATATCTTTTTTATCGTAAAAAAAGTTGAAAAAAAACCGCCTTTTAGTTAATTCTTCCGTAGGTGTTTTTCTGCAGCGGTATAAATCCTTTCACTCTTAAAGCAAATTTTAGCAGAAGATCTTATGCACTTTCTAATTTTTGCTGTCACTTGTCGCGAGACTAACTAAGAAGCAGAATTTCATCAATTCCAATTGAAGCATACTAGGAAAGCTTGTTTTTAAAGTGATAAGGACCTCGACGTCGAGGTCTTAAACTTATCTTAGATCAATCTGTTTATTTTACAGATAGTTTCTGCTATACCTAGGTAGGTGGAAGCTTTCACTTTTAATGTGTTTATCTTAACGCAATCTTTTATCGGGAAAGCAGGCAACTTCTTCTGTTAGGGTCTTATTTGGTACTTAAAATACTTTGTTTAATCACTACCGTTTTTATGAATTCGCCATAAAAATCTCTTTATGAATTCGTCATAAAGATCTGTTGGCAGTAGAAAGGCTTAACGATTTTAGAAATTTCTGGGGCCAGAATAAGTTGCCGGAGCTGGTTACAAAATCGAGCAGAGAGAGAAGAGAGAAGGAGAGAGAGGGAAGACTTTTGTCTCCAAAAGTGTTTTTTTTTTTTTGCTATAAACTCTGTCTTATAGAGCGATAGAGAATATCCCCCTTTTGTTAAAGGAAAGTGTGAGGTTTCCGTGGAAACTTGCTTTCTTTTAACCTGCAAAACTGCTTATATCCCATAATTATCATCAAGCGTAGTATTCTGATGGAGATCAGAACACACACTTTTGGTAGTTTCTCTTCCCTTCCCCGTTTATCAAAAGTTTACAAACATTTATAAAGAAACGAAGTTTTTTTTTGCTCCTTTTCTCCTCTTCGATATTTTGGGGAACTATTTAAGTTCTAAAAAGAACTTACAATATTTAGAAAAATCTTTTTTAATGGAAAAATCTTCAGTTTATTCCTTTACGGATAATGTTAAAGAAGTGCTCTCAGTTGTCATTGTCAACTGTATGCGAACATTTGGTTTTTTTTTTTGCTTCTTTTTCTTTTCATTAAATTTTCATAAGAAATCTTTCGATCAAATTAATAGCAATTAAAACCATAAAACAGGTGCTACTACACATATTGTTGTTGCTGTATTCATTATTATTGTCGCTGTTGCTAACAAAGTGTTGGCAACACTTGACTTTTGTTGCTTTCTTACCTGTCACATCTTTTCGTCGTGAGCCGTTTTGTCACACAGCAGGTTATCGCTGTCACAAGTTCGTCTTCCTTTACACGCACACACACACACATATGCATATATACCTGTGGATACATGTATATGCTTATAAACACATAAACATCTTTTTATTGCATCTACGTGTATATAAAAATATAAGTGTCAGTTGTGCAATACGTACACGTATGTGTTTGTGTGTGTGTGTGTGTGCGCGCTCAGTTGCATATAAAAAACCGCCACAAAAAAAGAACTCAAAGACAAAAGGACTTTTTTGTATTTTATTTTCTTCTTTTTTTTTTTTATTTTTTTTTTTTTTATTACACAACCGATACAAATGCTGTCAGATTTTCCATAATGATAACATTGAAGAAAAACAAAGACAAAAAAAAAAAAAAACAAAGCAACAATAACAACAACTACAACAAAAATTATTTGACAAGCGGCACACGGCGGTCATTTGCTTTCAAGTCTCTGTCGGTTTTCATTTTGGACAACTAATGCTACTGTTGACATATTACACCTGATTTAAAGGTTGGAATCGTAACAATAACAACAAACAGTAGTAATACGACCAGCAACTATAACAATAAAAATGAATACTTTTATTATCTAAAAAAATGTTGTTACACTTTAATTAATTAATGATAAGTTGAACTGAACTAAACGGAAATAGACCACACACGCATAAACGCACATAAGAAAGGGCCATATAAGGGATTATCAATTCATCAATTTTTTTGTTTTTTTTTTTTTTGCTTTTTTCTAAAAGATTAATTAAAATTGAAAAATACTAAACATCGGTCCAAAGGTTGATTTGAAAAAACAAAGCTTAATACTATTTTTTGAACGATTTTTTCGTTTTTTCTTTTGCTGCAGTTGCTGTTGCTGTTAGTATTGTTTTTGCGGTTCTTTCGAGCAATTATAGAAATTAATTGCACAAAATTGTAGGAGTGTCTCGTCTTGCTCGTCATGCCGTCGTTGCAACACTACCCACCTAATGCAATAATAATTGCATGCAATGCACGCAACTACAACAACGACATCATTCCGGGGTGTTTTGTTCACACTACCTAAGCGAGCTTAAACTAAACGGGGGGCTGGCTGGCTGACTGGCTGCCTAAAACAAATAAACAAACAAGCAAACAAACTAAACAAATACATTTTGGCGGATTGCATGACTTTTACACCAATTCGCTGACGTATAGAATGAAAAAGGACAGACGGACGGAAGGACGGACGGACGAAGCAGCAGACAAAGACAAGGAAAATGGAAGGTAAATTTAATAAAACACAAGTTTTAACGTTCATGATAAAGCATGATGACGTTAAAGAAGGCGTCTGCAACTGATGACGACAACGATGATCATAATGATAATGACGACGATAATGATGATGATTGCGACCGCTTTCAAAAACCTTCGCAAGGCAGTAGAAGCACTTTATAGACGCCTCTTACCGCATAAGGAATAACATAAATGTTATAAATTACCATTCTTTGAAAAAACATAAATAAATGCATAACACACAAACACATAAAAAAAAGATATATTTCTATGGTATGCAACAATCTTTTCTCGTGACCGACAACGCAGCTACTACGACTACTACGACAGCGACCTAATACCAGAAAGCATGGGCAGCAGTTGTGAAAAATTTTGTTATTAAAATTTTTAGCAGATTTTAAAATTTTATGAACTTATTCCTTGACTTTTAATTATTTATAATTAAAATTTTATTTACTTTTATTATTTTATTTGTTTATTTATAAAAAAAAAACTGTTTTAAACTGAATTAAATTAAAGAGTTTAAGTGTGGGCGGTTTCTTATAATTAGATTTTAATTTAATTTATTTTTCAATTATTTTTTGCTAACTTTCGTTATGTTTTTAATTTTCCTTTTTTTGCTTAGTTATCTATTCATTTATTTACTTCTTTTTTTTATTGCAGACGTTAATATATCCAAAATACTTTTTTTTTGCTTCACGTTATTTAACTGAAAGAATCCTATTTTTTTTAATTTACTGCGTTGTTTTTTTTATATTTATTTTTGTTTTCTTTTTTAGTTTATTTTTTATTTTTTCTTTTTTGGAATTAAGAAAGGCCTAATGCTCTCAGAATATTCTTCTTTTTGCATTAAATTATTTAATTAAAACAAAAAAAACTGATTTCTTTTTTACATACGTTATTTACATATATATATATATATATATATATTTTCAATTATTTTATTATTTTTTGATATTAAAAAATTACCCAAGACACGCTTTTTCTTGTATCGCCTTATTTTACTAAACGCAAAAAAGAAGATATCGCCTACAAGTTTGCAAAAGCGTTTGGCAATGACTCAAGTAGGTCAAGAACCCACCTATAGCGCCCACGATGAAGTCACCCTTGCTTCCCATGCCTTTTGCTCGTTGCTTATAAGCTATAACAGTTACACGATATAAATTTTCACAAAATTATTCTGTAAAGACAAAAAAAATACGCCCCGCCCATCCAATGTAGAAAACCATCCAAATGTGAAAACTTACATCATTTCCTTTATTTTAGTCTTTTTCAAGATAACGGCGATGGGTATAATAGATTCGGCCATGACCGAATATAATTTTCTTATTTGTTAATTCGTTCCTTGTTTTTTTTTTTTTCTGAAGTTAAGAGGAACATTTTTTTTTTTTTTTGGGTTTATATTTTGTTCCTCTCTCTTTCTTTCTATACTTTTATTTATTTCTTATGTATTTATCTTTTTTTATAATCAAAACTATAAATATATATATACAAATATATATATATATATATATGTGTGTGTGTGTGTTTAGCCAGAATAATAAGGCATTGATTGTTTCGAATTATTAGACAAAACATTTCCCAATTTTGTTATGTTTTTTATTTACTTGTTATTGTTAGTCAAAGAAATACTGGATAATTTGTTAAATACTGTTTTGCACTTTTGTCTGTCGTTTATCTTAAATCTAAGAGTAGTTAGTGCAATATTTTTAACGGTTCGCTATTAACCGCTAACATTGACGTTGCAATTTGCATAACTATGCTGCAATATCTTGTCAACAAATAACGACGGCATACGCTATTTAGTAATTAGCAAATTGTTATTAACAACTCTCGCGATGACATTAATGTGACAATTGCAATAACAATAACAATAAGAACAAGTAAATAAGCATATATATTCGCCTTGAGATGGATCTTGATTGCTTGTCTTTTAAGGTCAGCAACAGATGCAATTTACTTTAATTTCATTGGCAAATAAACCTCTCGATGTCTTACTTGCATTTACACTCCTGGGAACGGAAATATCTATTAAATTTTATCTCTTGCATGATAGTATTTCTAGACATATACCTGAGAGATCATTAAAAGTCAATGATTTGAAAAAACAATTTCACCAATAAATTTCTAATGACACTCTGTGTATAATGCCTGGGTTTTGTAAGATAATCGGAAAAGTCATTTCACTGACTGATGCAATGCAGTTTAAACTGTATTATTTCTAAAAACTCATGAATATTTGCTCAGAGAAGTAAATCACTTATCAGAGAGATTTCCCACATAGTCATCGGATAATTCATTTCCACTTTCACGTTATTTTAAAAAATAAATGCAAATTTTCCGGTTTGAACCGGGTAGAGTTTATAGAGTTTCTAGAGGAAAAGAATCCATAATTGAATGCTTTGGCATTTTTTTTTTCCCCCTATTTGCAATCAAATCGCTTTTGATGATTTAGATATCAAGAACTAACTCTAACTTTTTACACTCAATGCCACGTATGGTACTGAGTATATGAAGATTTGGCAAACCTTGTTACCCATGCGTGCATTTCTTACTGGACGTCTATCTACGCTGGTAGTTTTCTCCTTAAGATATCTTTAATAAATCATAGCAAGTCGACACGCCTACAATAATAACAAATTTTCCAATTTTTATGTATTATTTTGAAAGAAATTCACTTCAAAGGCAAGGCAAGGTATAGCAATGATTCTCACGAATTTTTCCCTTTCCCTTTTTTTTTTACGCATAAATGAAGAGCCCTTTTGTCCCCAAATTTTCTCTAGTTTAACGTTGACGGTTGTAAGGAAAGTTGCTTCCAACCGTTTAAAGCTTGTCATCAAAGACTTGTGCTACCTCTCCCCGTAACATCTCAAATTTTTTTGCATTCGCTTCAGCTTCTTCTTTCTTACGTCCATAACAATTAAAACAACATAATGTTTCCACGTCAAGGAACTGCTCCTATCAACAGCGCGACTAGATAGAAAGAAGTCTTCTTGAAAATAGCAAGCTTCGGCTCATATACATCTCGTCTTTTCTATGCGAGAATCTTAGAAGAAGCAGACTTTTTTTCCGTCCATTGCCGTCCTTGTAATTCTGATTTCCAACTCGTCCCGGACTCGAACTAAGGCTAATCGATAATTTGCAGCTCAAAAAAAGAGACCTTAGACTTCAAATTGTTCGATGCACATTCGGTAAAAAAAAAAGAAAAGAAAGAAAAAAAAGTCGGTTTGAGACTTTTTGTACAACAAAAACATAAAAGATTGCTTCTTATATATTATTATGCTGTGACTTATATCGGAAAAACATATGTAAAGACACATTAACTATGCGTGTATGCATGTAAGTCCATAAAGATAAAAGATTTCATTTTATTTAATTGCATTTTCATTATATATAGAAAGACAGACGAACACACACACACACACACGCACATATCTATATATATATATATATGTATATGGGCAAATGAAGCTGTATTGCTTGTGGGTCTACGATTTTCCATTTTTTAAATGGAAGCGAGTCTTGTTTCTATTTTTATTTTTTTTATTTTTTTTTTTTTTTTATAATATTGAGTAGGTTGTCGTTGTTTTGTCACACGACGAGCAACACGCACTCTTTCGTCTTCTAAACTTCAAATAAGAAAAAAATAAATAAATAAAAAATCGTTATCAATACAAGCTTACTTTGTACTGATACCACCTAACACTTGGACATGCGTTCATGCGTAAGGAAAGTATATGTATGTACCTAGAGAGATGCTAGTTGAAAAGGAAATCTTCCCCAACTGTAGAATCAAAACGTTACTATAAGTTATCTTATAGAAAAAACAGTAGCTTTAACATGCACATACATACACACAATCACATGCGCATACACGCGAATACATATTTGTTTGTACATTTGCTGGTATTTTAATAACTCTTCACGTAATGCAACGCTTGTTAATTAACTTTATACGGATATGGCGAATGGTAAAAAAAACCATAGAAAGAGAAGAGAGATTAAACGAATAGAAGAGTGACGAGGATAGAAATAGATAGAAATACTAAGAAACATTTTATGATTAACATTTTTTTCATTTTAATTTCTTTTCTCTTTCTTTTAAGCCCATTAGTGTCATTTTTGGTTTTAATGGATTAAACCGCAAACGAAAATCGTTTAGTTTTTTTAATTAATTTTCTTTCGTGCTGTCTTCTCACTAAGTTTCTTTTATTGTTCAAAAACGAAAAAGGAGTTAATTGCTCATTTGTCATTAATTGTTGGCATTAATTGTGTTTTACAACACAATTGTGATAACGAAGACCAAATAAAACAAAAAAAAAAAAAAAACAAAAAACAAAAAAAAAAACAAATACAAAAAATGGTAAACAAAAATACAAAAAAAAATATGAAAAAACTTTTTTGTTGTTGTTATGGCATTTTGTTGAATTTATGAGCGGTATGCGTGTGTGTGTCCGATTATTTTTATTAATGATATTATATATTATTATATTGAAACTAGATTTCTTTTCTTTTGTAAAGTTATGTGTGGACAACAAGTGTTTTCATGAATTGCTTAAGGATTACACTTAAAAAAATATTTACGAAAGAAAACAAAATTTTTATTATTTTTTTTTTATTTTTTTTGAAAGCAAACAAATTCATCTTCAAGTTCTAATTATCCATTGTTCACTTTGATTTTCATTATGTCGTTGCTTTTGTAATGTTTGAATTATTTGAGCAGCATGAATGGATTTTTTGCTTTCCTCCTAAGGAAGGCATAGCTAATCGAATTATTTCAATAGATATTACTGCGAGTTGTCCTCGCAATAGAACACTCGTTAAGCTCAACGCTACAATATAAGCTCTCCAGCCTAGTTACAGACAACGTAGTGTTTGTGAGCCATGCATAGGTCGCTCGAATTATGCTGCAACATATAAATCGTTACCGATTTTTCTAAGTACGGACTTGAACTGACAAAAGTCACGATCCAATTCAAGGGAATCAACGATAAACCCGGATATCTTCGGCATAATGATATAAAAAGAATAGCAAACCAACGAAATCAAAACGCTTTTAGCAACAGTAGAAGAAATGGGGTCAGAAGATAAATGAATAGCTATCTGAATGAGCGAAAAGATCTTATTCAAGCTCTCATATTACAAAACACATTAAAAAGATATTAGCGGAACTAAATCGAATCGGTGCTATTTACACCCCATTTCATTCACTAGGAACTCTTCTTCCAGATTATCACTAGTAACTCTTCTTCCTGATTAATATCTCTTTCAATCATTGACTTATTTGTTTGTCTGACCAGGACAAGATTCCATTGTACTCCTCCAAAGTATTGTGCTTGCGTTCGTCACCTGTCAGATTTTAGAGGTGACTCTGGATGTTTTATTTGGGTACTTGCTCGCAGGCAGGCTTCACCCCGTTCACCCCCACATGGAACGGGAAAACTCACAGTCAACAGGCCGAGGATGATTAGTTCTCGGAGGTAGGTACATGGACGTGTCGCTCCATCTGGAAAGAGCTAGGCCTATCTAAAACTCCTGCAAGCAAACTCTTTTGGAAGAAGTTCATAAAGTATTTCAATCTTAAATAGTACATAGCTACTTAGAAATTTCTAAGGTGACGAATAATAAAGAAATTTAGAAAGAATTGACAATGCCCTCCTGCCATCCAACCCCCCACCTCTTCAACTCATTCACTCTCGCGTTCCTCTTCGCTTTCGGTCACTTTCACTCTTCATGTCTATCTTTCTCTCTTTCTTTCGGTCTCTCCAAAAGCTGCTTCTCTCTCTCTCTCTCTCTCTCTCTCTCTCGATCCCTGTCGATCTCTCTATAAGTTTTTCTCTTGACCTGATCTTTGTCTCTTGTAATTTCCCTGTCTTTAGACCGTGTGGAGCAAGTGTAATTATTTTACGTTAGTGATGTTTTAAAGAAGAAAGAAAAACGTAAATTTCCTTTTTACCAATAAAATAATTTTTTTTTTTTAATATTTTTTAACGATCAATATCTTAAAAAATGAAGCAATAATTTTTTCAAGTGTAAAAAACTAACTATAATGATCATGATGATTATAATTGACTGCATGTGTCAGTGCGTGTGTATATATTTTGCGTTCATATCTTTTTCATTTTATTTATGTGTCATATTCAGTCATCAGTTGTACAAGCTAATGGTGTATTTTCAATTAATTCCAGGGTGCTTGTTTTAAAATCATACTCATACTCTCATGCTTGCATACGAACGTACATACACACGCGAATTGTGCATATACGCTTTGCGCCCATGTAGGCATTAACATTATAGCAAATGAAGGCATGAAGATCTCTCAGAGGCATTATAACAAATATAATAATATGTTGTTGCTGTTATTATTATTGTTATTATATGGCATTTATTTACAATGATTATAATGCGAACGATGATGACGATGCTTGTGCATGGATGAATAGATAGATAGATGGTTGGATAGTTGGATAGATGGATGGATGGATAAATGGATGGATGGCTGGATGGCTGGATGGCTGAATGGATGGATCGATTGTTGATGGATGCGGATGACGATGATGATGGTAATGCTGATGTGGATATAAAGGCGAATGAATGAATTGATGAACTGCCATCAGTGCAGTAGCGTTAAACCTATATTATGATGCGATTGCAGATACGTTACACACAGTGTCTGTCTTTCATATCGTTGCTGTTTCTATTAGCTGTAAATGCAACCAACCATTTTGGGTCTTTTTCTTCTTTTTGCTGTTGATGTGTGGTTTGACTCTTTGAAAAACAACATGTCTTCATATATATTTTCCTCTACATGTATGTGTCTACTGTTCAAAAGTCGCTATAATATGACCGATGCATGGTTGAATATCCACGAGTTTTTTGTCTCTCCCGCTCTCTCTCTCTCTCTCCCTCTCTGTCTCTACCCGACCTCATCCCCGTTTTTGTCCTCGTCACTTGCCATCCGTAAGAGTATTTGTTACAAGCAACGAAATGTCTAAACATATAAAATAAATGTTGTGTCACACACAAACACATCGCATTGTATATCATAAATAGCAATGCGTTGCAAATTGCTTAGCAATTAGTTTTTCATTAAATTAAAACGCATTGCAATTTTTGTAACCATACACGGATTTTTAATTGCAATAAAATAAAATTGCAAAAAAAAGAAAAAGAAAAAACAATAGGAAAAAATCAGAAAAAAACATCATAACAACGACTTGTCTTATTTTTGTGTTTTTTTTCTATTGCTGATGTTATTGCAGTTAGTTGTTGTTGTTGTTGTTGTTGTTGTTGTTGTCGTCGTTGCTGTAAGTGATCATTTTTTCGCCTTAAAGTGAAAACGTTTTCACAATCTTTTGCGAATCTTGCTTTACATTTTATGTAATTATACGCCCGAGTGTCAGTTATCTGTCGCTGGTTTTATTACTGTTGCTGTTCGAATTGTTGTTATTGTTGTCGTTGCCGTTGCCATTGCCGCTGCTGTTGCCGTTGTTTGAGTTATTTACCCTTTTGGGTTTTTTGCTTTTTGCGCAAACTTGCTTCATTCGCTTACTTACACTTACTCACTTGCATCAATTGTGTCCGCTTTGGATTTCATAACCAATCATGTCTGTTTCAGTTTCATTTATTGTTGCTCATGTTGTTGTTGTTGTTGTTGTTGCTGTTGCTGTTATTGTTACTACTGCTGTTACTATTTAGTTACGTTTTTGTTTCTGTTTAATTAATACCAAATTAGTTTGAAATTCTTTCCTTGTTTTATTTGGATGGATAGATATATCCAATATATATACAACATCGGCAACACAGCCTTATTTAATTGCAGTCAAAGTGTTGTTATCTGTTATTTTTCTGCCACAAGTTTTTGGTTTTTTTTTTCTTTTCTTTTGGTTTCTTTCAAAATTTCAAGTATTATCAAGTGATACACGCTTACACTGCTGCTGCTGCTGCGCTGCTGTTGCTGCTTCTACCGCTGCTGTTACTGTTATTGGTACTGTTACTATATGTTATTGCCCACACAGTATCGCATTTAACCAAAAATATACGAAAAATTAAGGCCAATTAATGTTTTTTTTTTCTTCTTATTAGCACCTTTTTCGTTGCTATTCACTTAAAATTGTCAATCATTTGATAGTACGTTCAAATTGTGTGTAAATCGTAATTAAATTCTAATTTGGCAATTGAATTAAAATTGCTTAATTTTTTTAACCAAATATGAGATCGTGCGATTTTTTTCCTAAATATAAATATTTTTTCTTTTTTTTTTTTTTCTTTATATTGAAATCTTGTGAGACGCTTGTGAAAGTGGTTTCATTTCAAATCTTACTGCATTTCTTGCAAAACCTCGACGCGCTTTTACTCTCTTACACATTATTATTATTATTATTTCTTTATTTATTTTTTTTTTTTCATATAAAAATTGTAATTTATGCTTAATTTCGTAATGACAAAATGTAACATTAGCTTGTTTCTCATATCAAGCTTTTTGAAACATATGCAAAATGATTAATTAATCAACGTTGAAGTTATGTCAGTTATTTATAATATTGCTTTCAACGACCTTGCAAGGCAGTGGTAGTAGCAGTAGGAGTAGTGGTGATATTGCGATCAAATCTAAACTCCATGATGTCTTGTATCGAATGAATTCAACGCATGCAGTTGTCTTTATGTATAAACCGAATTAGTTCAGTCCCCTGTGCATATAAACTGATGATGACTAGAAAGAATTGGGCAAAAAGTAGGCGATAGGATTAGTTACTTGTTCAATGGTGACGTTATATTTAATCCTTCTAACCTCCACAAACATCAATCGGAATCGTTTAAAACATTCATTGAATGGCCGTAAGCTTTGCAGTGCACTGCTTACCGTGAAGTTTTAATTCCGCGGCGCCCATTGTCATAGATTGTGAAAATTGAACCAATCAGTTGACGTTAGTCTTTGCGTGTCAGATATATAGTTATATTTACTATTCCCGACATTCGTAAATACCCCGAATTAGTTCACGTTATGCAAAATTCGTAATCGCCATAAACGCTTCCATCAGAGTCTTGAAGTCTTCACTTGTCTTAGTTCCGTTAGATTGCAACCGTCAATAGGCATTTAACTCTTGAGTGTGATATACATATATAGAAAAATTAATTTATTGTTAGCAATGAATATTCTGAGCTAATTAGCTGAGGATGTGTCTGGAATTATTTAAATCACTTGACTTAATCGATACATGACAGTAGAGCAATAACTGCCACAAGGTGTCAATATCACGCTATCCATTAACGTATTGAGCGAAAATCGCTGTTTTCAGTGATATTTAGCATCAAATGTACAGAAATATTTCGTACCTTGCATATGCACGTCATTGTCTTTATATATTTTATATTAAAAAAAGGTGAATAATTCGTTGTATATTCTTACAATTATATATCATTGTTATAATTAATTTAGCCAGAGAAGTGCATTTTAAGACTAACGTCTTAAAGCCCTAGCATCTAAGGCTATCATCGACCTTATTGAAAATTCTCCAGCACTTGAGATTTTAATCCAAGACCATTGAGTGGTTAGTGAAGATCATTTGCTTATTCGGCCACTCAGGCAGACAAGCTTAAAACAATAAATCTTATGTATGTTAAAAAAATTTCAAAGAATAATTAAGTCAAGCTAAACATGATACAAAAATAAGTACACATCAAGTGGTGGAACTGTTATTACGCAAAATCTGATCCGAACGTGATAAAAGCGCTTCTCTTGCTTTGGACATGACCGCAACCTTCACGAAGGAGCCTTTGAGGACTGTTCCAGGCTGTAAAATTGCTATATATTTCGTCCTCGAGCATTTAAACTCTGAACATTTGTGTTAAGTTAGACGTTAAACTTTCTTCTCCCAATTTTCATGGCTAAGGTAAGGAAAAACAAAATGCTAGAATCTTATATCTATTCTCGGAATACATTCGAAACAGGAATTCTAGTTTACCCACATCTGTCGTTCCCTGTCTCCCTCTTCCTTGGACTGCCATTCTTTCTAAACATTGTCATGCTTACACGTATAGCTTATCGGAATAACATCATGTCATGATGTCGCAGATCGCAAGTCATATTCTTATTTGTGTGGTTTTCGTCACTTAAAAAGTGTTGTGTGTGGAGCGTTACTGTTGCTGCGAGTTCTCGAATACCAAACTTGATAGGAAGCCACACAAACTACATCAAGAAGCCTCTCTATTTTTTCTTATGACTAACGAGCGTGTTTAAAACATTCAAACACGTCTTTGCATTATGCATTTACGTGTCTTGTCTATAACAAAAAACAAAAGAAAATTTTTTAAGTAAAAATATTTTTCTCTTTTTTGTTTTATGAATTTTGTCAATTTGTTTCGTTTAAAAATTGTGTAAAAATTGATAAAGAGGGTTCGCTTTATATTATGTAATGCTTTAGGAATTTTTTTTTTTTTTTTTGTGGACATGATTATCCTCATTACTTTGTACGTAAAAAAGAGAAGCTATTTAATGTTGACTTTTGTGGTTCAAAGAATTTCCTTTTTTTTTGGGTTAAGCAGTTTTTCTTTTCAGATGTTGATGATGTTTGTATGCTTCTTATTAAACATTTCAATTAAGGTTTAAATTAATTGTAAAATTAAATGCGGCTACTGTTAAGTCTTTTATATATATATATATACATGTATATTTATTTTATACACATATGTGTATATAATTGGTATGCATGTATGTATGTATGTATGTATGTACGTATGTTTACGTGGGCATTTGTCTTTATATATCTTTCATTTGTCTTTTGTTGTTGCTGTTGTCTTTATTTTCTACTTGATTTAAGAGTTGATTGTGTGTTGATGATGATCACAATGGTGATGATGATGACGATTGTATAGCTTTTGGCTTTGTTTCATGCATTATTTACAAATGATGCAATAAATTATGGTTTGCCATTTTTGTTGTAGCTGTTGGTTATTTGGGCTTCAGTCTCTCTCCATATCACGGGTGACCTTCTTAATGCTCTTTCGCCGTCGTTCGTATTATTCTTTTAACGTTTAGTTATTTTGCATTAGCTTGCTTAAGTATGCCTGCCTATACGTATGCCTATGTGCGTTTATGTGTATATGTGTTATTTTTTATTTTTTTTTTTAGTGTTGACTGCTTAACATTTGCATGGTTGCGGTTTTTATCGTTAAAATTGTTGAAAAAAATTCACTTGTTCTTCCAGCGCTCCCAATGAATTCCATTTTCAAACAAATTTTTGTTTTGTTTTTTTTTTTTTTTTTGCTCTCACTCCCTTTCGTCCAAATTAAATTAACTTGAGATCAGTTGCCTTCTGGCAATAAAGTTTGCATTCGCAATTTTCTTTTTTTGCAAAGCAAAATCCCATCACATCAGATCACAGACACCCTTATGTTCGTTTGATTGTTTGTTTAAACGCATGCCTTAAATAATTTCGTTTGCGTTTACTTCTAGTTTTCATGGGGAAATCAATGTCAACACACAAGTGTTTTAAGTTTTAAAAGAAAGAAAAATCTTGAAAAAATATATAAAAGTACAAAAAAAAAAAAAAGTACAGCAGCACCAACAACGACCACAACAATAAAAAACAGTTTAAAAAAATGAAGACACTTAAGTTTAGAGTTTTTCTCTAAAAAAAAAAAAAAAAACAAAAACAAAAAGGAAAAGGAAAAAAATTCTCTGACAAATCGCTTAAGACACCAAATTTATTGGCTGGCCTTGCCTATTAAATGCAATTGTGTTAAATCGTTGCCATTCATTACATTAAAAAAAAAAACAAAAAAAATTTACAATCGTTTGCTTTTATATAATTTATAAAGTTATAGCTTGGTTTGCGTTTCAATTAAAAAACAAAACGAAAATTGAAAAAACACAACAACAAAAAAATAAATAAATAAATAAAAAAAAAAATGCAAATAAAAAGCATTGTCAGGCCACATTTTCTAATTGATTTGCGATTGTATGCAAATTTGTTGTTAGCTTTTTGTTATTGTTATTGCTTTTCACTTGGCATCGTTCGTTAGATGTCGTCGCATTCATGTCAACCGTACATTGCTTACAAATTTAATTTATTTTTAATTAGTGCACATTTTAATATATAGTTAAACGGTGGCAGCACCAGCAGCAGCAATGCCAACTACAGCAGCAACAACAATAATAATAATAATAATAATAATAATACAATAAATGCTTGCGTTTGCTTATTCCATTCGTATTAAATTCAATTATTTTCCCAATGCAATTGTATTGAATGTCTGCTATAAAGGTTTATTAAGTTTATCGTAACAATTGTAATCATCTTATGCGGAAACGACGGCAACATGCGCTGGTATATTACTTCGTACTTCAGCGTTTAATCTAAAAACAAATTAACTTAATTGCTTTAGTGAAAGTTCAGTAAATAAATTAACTGTAATTTTGGCGAGTTTAAACGATTATCGTAATCGGGTGTGAGAAGAGTTTATCATAAGATTTTCTATAAATTTAAAAAAGAATTTTACATGAGTTCCTCAGTAATTCTTCTTTTCCTCATGTATTTCAGTTACTTTTTATTCCTTTTCGTAAAATGTGAGGAACGTGAGGAATGTTTAAATTTCGATGAAAATTATAACAATTAAAAATAAAATTAATGTGGGTATATATTAATGATCGATATTCATTGCTAAATTACTGTTATTATGCATTAATGGCAATTATTACAACAATTTATTACTTTAAAGCGCCAAACTTTAATCAAACGGCATTATGCCGCTAAAGGTCACTTTACGGTTACGACACTTAGTTATATTACATTTTAATTGAACGAGTAATTGTTAACGACGAGAATGATTCCAAAAAAAAAAAAAAAAAATTGGAAAATTTGAAAAAAAAAAAAATATTTTTATTTTTTAACATAGTCTGTCTGCCTTTAGCTCGATATACATTCAATAGCTTGCAGCTCCCCTTCTGTTTATCATCGAAGCATTTTCCGAAGCTGGAATATATACACTAGGACATTGCCTTGATGCATAAAACATTCCTTCTATTGCCCCAATCAAAGCATGGACTTATACTCATTTTCCTCAAAGTTTGACACGCATGCTGTCAAATGATTGGCGTAAAGTATTCGGTCACTGCCGAATAGAATTTTCTTACTTTTTCACAAATTCGGTTCATTTTTTCTTGATATACTCTTGACCTCACTTGACCTGCAACAAATTCGCATCATGCTCACCAGTCATTCCTTTTCCTTTTTAAATGGATATTTGAACTGATAATATGTCTGATATTCGTCTTGACAACGAGGACGGCCTCATTTGTACTCTGACACCTAATATTTTCTAGTTATAAGTAAAAGATTAATATGATCCTAAAGTGGAATCAAGTTGAGCTTTAATATTAATTGGATTAACATCTTTCTAATTAAAGCGTTCTATCAGTTAATGGCAAAGGATCTGTCTTAGAACTTAGATCTAGATGGCTGTCAACTATTGTGCGGTGTTTAATTTTAAACTTATAAAATTCATCGACAATTATATTTTTCAGTCAAGTCGTGTACCTTTGCGACTACTTTCATGCTTCTTCAACTTTAGCTGAAACCTTGACTTTAAACGTACCATGCGGGCAGGTTATGGTCTTAAAATAGTTTTCGAAAAGGCCCACAACAATATCAAAAAAAAAAAAAAAAAAAACAAACAAGAAATGTCGATCTGTGACTTCCAGTCGTAAATCGTATTCTGAAGAACTTCGGAGAAATGTCACAATTCTGAAGCACAAGATCTGCTGCCAAATTCTACAAGTGGCCGGACATGAGCGTACAACCTGAAGGGGGATCTTAGTAGTCCTTGGCGGATTCTATATAAACCGAAATCCCTTCGCCGATGTAGTAGTCCATTGCTTTCGATGCCTGAAAATCTAAGCTATAGGCGCAACTTAATATAGTGAAAAGTGCTCTGCTTAAGGAAGTGTAAGAAGAATTTAGACCATTTAAGTCAAGTTAACCTGTAGTACTTCCTTAAGAAGTGGTTTTTTTTTTCAGATTAATAAAAAAATTTAATGGTAGTGGGCATTGAAGATTCGTTCTCAACGTTTTGTTAAGACTTTCTCTTGTGCAAGTACTTTGTAAATAAAACAATTTCCCCATTAAGTCAATTGGTGATGGCTTTGATGATGATGGAAATCATTTGTTATCGTTTATATACGTAGTTGCAGTTGTTTTTGTATTTTGTTTGTTATTCATTGCATTACAAGAGAAGACGCCCGACCTTTTTTATTTATTTTTTTTGCTTTTCCTCTGTCACATTTGCTTTTTTCTTTCGTTTTGCGATGTCAACACATTAATCGCGAGTGGTAATTGATTGCTTTTCGTGTTTGTTTGGCGAAGGCTGCACCATAAATGTTGTTTAATTGAAATTGTTTTTCAATCTCTTATTTAATACAATTTATACTCATTTGCAGACAACAATGAGCCGCCGCGTATAAAATGTAATTTACGTAAACATAAACCGAATCGTAAACCGCGTACACCGTTCACCACGCAGCAACTGCTGTCGCTGGAAAAGAAATTCCGTGAGAAACAATACCTCAGCATAGCAGAAAGAGCGGAATTCTCTTCATCGCTACGCCTTACTGAGACGCAGGTGAAAATTTGGTTTCAAAATCGCCGAGCGAAAGCGAAACGTTTGCAGGAGGCTGAAATTGAAAAAATTAAAATGGCCGCTTTAGGTCGCGGTGGACCCGGAGCGCAATGGGCTATGGCTGGTTATTTTCATCCTGGTCTCATGCATTTGGGTTAATACCGAAATGTATGAGCGACTGAACAATCAGCTTGAAGAAAACACCAAAGTATCAATTGTTTTTTTTTTTTTTTTTTTTTTTTTTAAATTTTATTTTTTATTTAATTCAAGTTTTTAAAAAAACGTGCGTCTAGTTTTTCTACTTTTTTTTTTCGTTTTTATTTGTATTGAAAACTGAAATTCCCCCCAATTGCTGTGATGTTAGCGCATTTTAACACTTAATGAGAAATAAAATTGAAATAGTTTTGTAAATAGAAACAAAATCCCTAAAAAACAAATTACAAAGAAAAAAACAAAAAAAAAAAAAGGAAAAGAATAATGTTTAATAAGTTGCAATTTTTTGTACATAAAAGTCAGAACGCTTTCACATATATTCCGGTCTTATAAGAATACTTATTGGCAAAAAGCACCTTTTAAAAGTTTCCTAATAATTTCTTAAAAAAAAAAACAAAAAAAAACAATTAGAAAAATAGACAAAAAAATTGATAATTTAATAAGCGCGGCGTATGTATGAAGAAAATTCCGATCAAAACAAATTGACGACAAATTAAATTGTCATCACTGATATAAATTGCAATTTGTATAACATTCTAAATAGTTAATTTGTATGTAAATATATATATATATATATATATATATACATATATGTATATTTGTGGAAAAAAAAAAACAATAAACACTCTGGCGTTCGTTTATTTAATTTAAAACAAAACAAAACAAAAAAAAAATAAATAAATAAATAAACAAAACAAAAAGAAAGAAAAAAAACGCAAATAAACTACAAACAGAATCATGCATAAATGCGATAAGCTTGTACAATATATTATAATTGTATTATAATTGGATAATTTTTTTTTTAGTCTTTGTAGTGGTAGACAGTTGTGCAGTAATAGATATACAAACCTACTTGTAGTTGCGTAGTTTATAACCATAGAGCTTAACCCCTAATCACTCATTCATATCATTCATTTTATGTGCACTTTCTCTCTTTGTCTCTCTCTCTCTCTCTCTCTTTCTCTCTCTTTCTCTCCTTCTCTCTATCTCCTTATCGTCCCCTTCTCCCATTCGCTCTCTTCCATTTGAGCAGCTCATCTTTCTCTCTCGGTCCGGCTCATTTAATTCATTAATA
The DNA here is from genome assembly GCF_014805625.2 of Glossina fuscipes. NCBI lineage: Eukaryota > Metazoa > Arthropoda > Insecta > Diptera > Glossinidae > Glossina > Glossina fuscipes. The sequence goes on from NW_023998417.1 coordinate 11,052,205, forward strand.
TCTTTTACTCTCTCTGTCGCTCTCGCTCTGAACTCACCAATCTGTACTTTGTATTCTATAAATTAAGCAAAAACACAAAAAAAAAAAAAATCATGTCGCTAACATTACGACACGACTTAATTAGTAATGCGGTTCATTATATATTTGTGCTCGAGCGATAACATACACGCACATAAACACACACAAATATCTCTTATGGCATATAAATACTTCACACAAATATCTATATACAAAAAAGATTACCATAGAATTAGTATTATTATTAATTGAAAATGAAAAATTAGCTTTTATTTTATTTAAATCCTAATTAATAATAAATTTAATTTTAATTTAATACTATCAACTGTGTAAAGAGAAAATTTAATAAGAAAACAAAACAAAACAAAAAAAAAAAAAAACGAAAACATCAGAAAAAATATACCGTTAAATATAAAAATATACTAATATAAAAAAAAATAATTTTTGAAAAAAAAAAAAATTGAAATTGTTTTTATACCTTCTTATCACAATGCAGAACTTTGTTTATTCCGATCATAATGAATCGAAAGCTTTCATTATTATAAATTTATTATTCTGATTATCGTGTGACGTTACATTTATAGCTTAGGGTTTTAGTTTAAGCTTTTTTCTATAAAAAAATTTTTAATGAAATTCAGGAAAAACCTTTACATCTTTCCTTGGGCGCTGTTTCTTCTGCCACTTCCCCTCATTGTTTCTTTTCTACTCCGGCTTATAATCGACACAGGGCTCCCGTTCGCACTAGACAAAGCAAAGCTGTGAAATTATCGATGCTAGAAAAACGAAATTCTCCGTTAGTACACTCTGCTCGACTGTACATGTCTGCATTTTCTATTTTCGATATCGCAATCAATGATCTTGGTTTCCATTTAACTAACATTACCATATGCTATTTACGAGCGCGTGGTTTCTGTCGTTCGAGAGAGTATAATTCGAAATCTAAGAAGTCATGAGAAAGTTTTTTTTTTTTTTTAAACATTAGTCAATAGTCGAGAACACTTATCATGCTCTTATCTACATACTCAGGGTAACTGTATACATTCAAAGTTTTTTTCTTGCAAAGTGGACTTCTGTGAAAGGTTTGCCTTACTTAGTGATCAAAGGGGACCTGGACGTGGGGATTGCATCAGAGTAAGTATATTGCATGCGTTAGACTAGAGATTTCGAAACTGTGTGACATTTTTGGGAAAAACCTTCATCCTTGGTGCTTCTGCCTACAACTTTTATATAAAGAGTTGCGTTTGCAGGCAAATTAACGCTTGTTTTCTATAAGCGTTTTCTAGCAAAGCACAATTTTTTTTTAAATTAAAGCACATCTTTTCTGATAATTAGAAAGCAATATTTCTCAGCGAAATTTCGGAAGAAGAAATTTGCTTTAATATAAAAGCGCATCGAGACGCAAAATGTTGTTGCGTTGCATTGTGACAGCAACCGTTGCATTCATAACATGTTGCCAATGCTTACCTTCGCTTTTTTCCAAACTTGAAAACATCTTTGTATTTCGAGCCGCGTTTTTCATCAAACGAAAAAGTTTTACGAAAATCATTATAGAAAATGTATTAAATTCGGAAAGACTTCTTAACAAATTTGGAAAGTCTGGAAAGAGGCCTCCATGCCTCGACCATACCCGGCCGTTAGAAAAAGTAAGTTTGCTTGAAGAAAAGCGTTTTAGCTTATTGAATCTACAGTTCCTATTTCTTGCACTACTTCCCCAACTCGAAAGTGCAAGACTTCCTTGGGTAATAAAGCCAATGTTCTTGTTGGAAAAGTTTCACGGTAGAAATGTAATTTTGAATCGGATAACAGGGCGCAATTCTAAAATAAAGTCGAAAGACTAATTAAGAAACTTATCTGTTCAAATCCCTTCGAAGCCTTTATATGGTAACAAGGTCTATCTCCATAACGATAATAAATGAAGAATAATAAGTCCTTGCACACGAACAAAGTTGGCTTTACTAAAGTTGGAAGACGTCGGTTCACATAAGAACTCATTTCGACATAAGATTTCTTATGAAATGTAAGTCTTTACGGGGCAACATGATCTACTCTTCAATATTTATTATGAAAGTTGATTTAAAAATTGATTTTACATCTAAATTTATTGGACTAAATTTCGACCACATTAATCCCCTAAGGGGTCTCTGCCCTGTCAGACTTTTTATGAAATGTAAATCTAACTTGTAGTTTCTTCATAACCAAATTAAATGAATTTCTTTAGCAAAAAAAAAAAAAACTAAATTTTTTATATTTGGACCATATCGACCCATGTTTTGGACTTTCTGCCTTTGGACCTTTTTTAGTACTCTTAGAGGAAACTAAATGTAACGCAGCATTATGGGAGTTCGAATAAAGTACGCAATGGCTGGCATTGGTCAACCAGAACGTTTTTCATCGAATTGAACATTTTTTGTCCTATCGCTTCTATTTATTGTACAGAGAGACATCAAAATTTCTCAACGTGTTTCTACCTACTTATTATACACAGATCGAAAGATTTAGGACTTTTAATGCTATCAACAACAAGCAGATAGATGGACAAGAAAATCAATTTTGTAATATTTCTCATAAATGTTAAGCAATTTGTTTTCATAAAATAGTTGTGTATGTTTTTTTTTCTTATTTATATATATATTTTTTTTTCATTTTAATAATCTTGACATTCTCACAATTTATAATAATAATAATAATGAGAACGACGACGAGAACAACAATAATGGTAATAAAAAAAAAAAAATAATAATAATTTTGCAAACAATGGAATAAATGTAAATTGCAAATATTGATTATTTTCTTTTGTCCACCAATTCGAAATAACTCAGCCAAGTGAGTGGCACTTGTGCTAAACAAAATCTCAGGGACATGGAGCGACGATGGATAAACGTGTCTTAATAGCTATACGGATAACAAGTTCGTGGTCCGTGGATTATGGTGACATTTATGCGAGAGTAATAATAACGCAAAAGACCATAAGCAACACAGGTTTTGTTGCTCTTTGAATGATGTTGTTGTAGTTATTCTTACTGAATAATTCATACTTGCTATGCTTACGAAGTTGTTGCTTGCTTGTCATACAGAAAACTTCTTACACATAAAGTATTGAAAAACCATAATTATCTCGATCGTTACAGTTCCTTTCTCTCTCCGATTCTCAGGTGATCTGCACGGATGATGATGATGATGATGATGATCACGTTATATATATAAAAAAATAACTTCAATATTTAATCAAGAAAGATCCTGAAACTGCATTGAAAATGTATGCTTTAAAGTTTAACTTGTTTTTGTTATAGTTATTGGTGTTGTTGTTGTTGTTGTTGTTATGATTATTATTGTTATTGTTTCTCAGTTATATCGTTTGTTATCTGAAGATGATCGATCAATTGGTCGTCTAGTTTTTACTTCACTTTACTTGCTCACATGCGTTTCGTTGCTTAGCTTATCAGCCATAAATTATGTTAAAGCTTTCATCTATCTATACGCTGTACGGTAGTTGATTGGATCAGCACTTTAATTGAGACATCAAATTTTTACAACAAAATATTAAGAATTTGTAGTAAAACTAGCAGAAGAGCATTTAAAAAAACGTGTAAAAGCAAATAACAAACCTGTTCCATAAGAATAACAAAGAAAAAAAAAAAAAAACTACAAAAAAAAAGATAAATCAAATTTCTTTATTCCAGAACTTTTTTTTTTTTTCATTCTTGTTTTGTTCCTTTTGGAGCGCCACAAGAAGAGGTCGCAATATATTCTTTTTAGTTAAAAGCACAAAAGTTTTGTAATGAATGCAACACTCTCAGGTAACTTTACTGTCTCTGTCCATCTGTCCGTGCGCTATTAATACTGTAAAATTCGTAAACATAAAAATAGAAACTTGAAATTTTTTTTTGCTGGTCTTCTGATTCGCCAGCACAGGGATTGGATATAGGCGTAAATTGCTCGACCGGCTTCACAAATTTTGAATGATCTTATAATTATTTAAATATTTTGAAAAAATATTGTGAATAATTTCCAAAGCTAAGGTAGATTGGTCAGAGGCGCGACATGCCGACTTCAAGTTTAAGTATTCCATTGGCACGAGTTATCTAACATCAACGATCATGAATATGTTAAACCCCTGGTGCTCCAGGTTACTTATACCGCAGTATGATCCAGCAGTTCTCATAAAAGTGTGGCCTGACTTTTCCCTGGCCTTGGCCATAGCCAAACACTTTTCATTTCCGCCTACGAGGACAACTACAGGAAAATTAAATGCGTAGACCAGTTGTGTTGTTGAAGGACGACATTTTTCAATAGTTTCTTTTGCCTCTTTCTATGTGACTTGCAATCAGATACGTTAGGTATAGAATTTTTAAATAAGATTTGTCATCTAAAATTTCGCGTCTTAACTGAACTATCAAAATGCAACTGTCATTGCGGTAACAAGTAAAGACCTGGACATTTACATTATCTGCACCTTCGGTGTCTGCGGTGTAATTGGAAATTTCTTTCGCCGAAAGTGCAAGTGTTCGACCCTTGGTGCATTATCGAGCATTGTTGGTTAATCGTATTCTCCTTGGCCTTGAAAAGTATTAGAGAATCTGCCATAAAAAGTTCACTCGGTATTTTTGTTTGTTAACTGACTTTTTTTGCATTAAACCAGGCCTGAGACTGTGAAGATGCGTAGATGAAGGGATCTGGTCCGAGCCTTGAGAGTTCGGCGTGCTAATGTACAATTTTCGGTTACAAGGGTAACCATTGTTGCCCGATTCGTTAATTAACACATTCTGCTCTTCATGTTCTTTTTTTTATAGATTTTATTGGTTTGCACTTTGTATTGTTTCTTTATTAAAGCATTATGTGTGTGATATTTTCCATTATAAAATATTCAGTTCATTCAAGTACAACAAATTGTTATCGTCGTTCTGCACACGGATTGCACATCGTACGCAGGCAAGCGATTAAATCAATCAAAATAAATTTAAATAATTATTATTAATAATAATAATAATAATTTATTATGTTTTAATCAATGTACTCTGTTGCAATAACCAGATTATCGCTGAAGGCATAAACTGATACGAGGCACACATACATACAATGAGTACATTATCTATCAAAAAGCAATTAAAATTTAATTAATTGACAAATCAATAGTTAATCAATACACTGAGACGTTGTTCATCTTATTAAAGACTGAGATTAATGAACAAAGAACGACTGAACGATTGAAATCAAAAATTGTGCTAAACTAGCTTTATATGAATGCTAAGATTTAGCTCTAAGCGATTTAAAACTGCTTCGTCAAAAATCACCTGTTGACTCAGCAAAGCGACGGTTATCATAATTTCGCAAATTTTCTTTCTATTCAATGCTATCAAGCGATAAGTGAAAAAAAAAAAAAAAAACGGCCGTTCATGATCTGATCTCTCCTCCCCACTGCCTTCACTTCACACTCTCTTATCAGCAGTGAATTAAAAGTCAATTAATTAAATTGGAAAACACTATGACAATCATATTTAATTGCATACGAGCGCACTTGATCATCACACTAACATGCAATCGGTTTTTTTATTTTTGTCGACTTGAACTGTCACTCAATCAATATTCTAGCAGAAAAAAAGAAAACAACAAACGTAGAAAGTATAATTTAAGGTCAAAGGAAAAACACATTAAGTGATTACGTGAAAGCGTCACTTTATTTAGAATACGAAAAAAAAAAAATAAAAATAAAATAAATATAAATAAATAAAAATAAATAAATAAGCCATTCAAACATTACCCGTATTCAACAATTTAAGGGGTTATCAGTGATTCTATTGGACTTGGAATTAAACAATTTTTTTCTTTCATATTTTTTATCAGCAACGTTCAGCAATGCCGTATAGCATTTATGTACAAAAAGGAAAATATTTCGAATTTTAAATCTATTTTAAAATTTTTATTGAATTTCTTATTAAAAACGAACTTAGACTTTCTTTTGCTTTCGTATTTAATGGTATTGTCTTCTTGACTTATGGGTTTATCCTGAAAACAAACAAAAATCCAAGCGATGCCAGAAGTAGACCATAGGACTTGACATAGTTTCTTTTCACAAGCTGCTGACTGGCTTATATCTAAAATATAGTTAAATGTTCCACAGCGAGTGTTCAGGCATTTTCGATTACTATAGGACAAGGTATGATATCAATGATCCTATCCATAGATTGTGGTACACGTTTTAATGAGAACAACAACTTGAGCGACTTTATCGTCAGCGCTTGTACCATGAAGTCGAAGAAGACCTTGTTCGGCCCGTTTGGGGATCAGCTTAATCCCGGATGTTTTCATATTTAATGTTGTTCTAACTTTTATGTTCAAGTATAAATGTATGACGTCAGTAATACCATACTTAGGAGGAGAGTATTCTAACTATTGAAAGCACACGAATATTGAAAATATGTAAGCCGAGTATAACATTCGTTAGAGCAAATAATAAAAAAGCCTTGAAGTGCAGAAAAGAAAACCTTTAAGTGACAATTCAATGGCGAGTATAAGCCCACCGTTTTAAGGGTCTCTGAATTCGAAGTCGCGATATCATGTCTAACATAACATTGCCAAGTTATATGCAGTGCCTAATACAGTCGTTAGAACCCTCGCGTAGAATTGTAGGTAGTTTGTTACGAAAACCGCCGCTTGGAAGAGTTTAGTCCGTGGTAATTACGAAGGAAGCTTGAAAGTCTTATTTGCCATAAGGGATAGCATTCTATTTTGACACTGATCTTTAGTAATAGGCGGCGAATCTAATCAAGTGGTTTCACTAAAATAGTCGGTATTCCGGTTCCTGTTAAGTACTTTTTCTCCGCATGGCGCGATACTTAAAAATATAAAAAACTTGTTTACGGCAAACTGCGCAACTACCGGAGAAATTAAATGCGTCTCTTCCAATTGTTCGATGTCCGATGAAAGCATGCATGTGCTAATCAACAATTTTTGATTGGGATAGGAACAGGTCGATATTTGCTAGCATTCAAATGGGGGGCACGAACCTTATTTAAATGTGAATTCAAACAATAATAGCGTCGCGTTTCTCATTAGTCACTTATCACATTAACGTGAAATAGTAGTAGTAGTAGTAGTAGTTGTAATAGTTGTGTTGTTGTTGTAATATTCACAGTAGCCCTTAATGCTACACTTTACTGTTTATGCATACATATACGTATATATATGTATATATATATATATATATATATATATACATTTTACCATGTAATTACAGATGCGAACTAAGTAATTAAATGCTATTTACTTGGAATAAATTCAGGTAATTAGGTATTAAAAAGTAATGATAATAATAGCATTTCCATCTCATTTACTTGTTTGTTCACGTTTATGTCCATGTCCGTATGTAAGTATATGTGTACGTAAATATAATCATTAAAATAGTTATGTGGTACTTTGAATTTCTCGCTCTCTTTACTATCTACGTACGTACGTACGTACGTACTTAAGTGCTACACTTTAATATATAATTTAAATACAAATTTATGCGTTGTTGTGGATAGACGAACACAGTGTGTATTATGTTTTTGAATTGTTTTGTGTGCTTTGGTCAAAATCGACTTCGAGAAAAGCAACCACCTGAATATCAACTTCCAACTAAAGCTAAAGAAAACGCAAATGCAAATTCAAATAAGTAAACATATAAACGCACACAGCGCCTATATATAAATAAAACTATATAAATTTTCGTAGTAATTGTTAATTGAAAAACATTTGAAAATGTTTTGAATTTGTGGTAATTAAATGTATGCACATGTAATATTCTGCTCACACTCGCCTCAGACGGTATATTAAGTTCAGTAGAGTAGTTGTAACGCTTAGACGATGCATATTTGATTTAAATGTTCATAGATTTATATATATATGTGTTGTGTATAAGTATATAATATACATAATGATATCCATAATAGTATACATATGAGTATACATATACACATGCATGTACATATGTATATAGATGTACGTATACGTATGCATGCACGCATACGCACATATGTATATATATATATATATATATGTTGGTCTATGCATATAAAACACTTTTCTTCTCTCTCTCTCTCTCTCTCTAATGCACAGCAGACAAAGTTTTTAAAGGCCTAACAAATTCGTCTTCAGTGACCATATATATACCATATTATATGCAGTTTTTTTTTGTTTTTTCTTTCTTTGTTTTTCGTGCAATAATCACTTTGAATTGTAATTGGAACGTCAGATAGGAAGGCAGACAGACATTTATGAGCTTTGTGCGCTTTGATGTACGTAAAGTTCTTTGCTTTTTGCTGCCTTTTATAACCGACACTAAGTAATATAAGCGTATATTGGATTTTCTATTTCACTTACATTTGCTTTTATTAATATAATATCATAAAAAAAAAAAAAAAAATGTATAATAAAAGTCTCAAGTATATAAATCGGTTTAATTATATCCATTTACGTCCTTTCTGTAGTGCTTAGTAATTCTCAAAGCTAAAGCAATGCGTAAGTAAGAGTAATGCTCGATTCTTGTTACGTTCACGGTTTTGCCGACAATATACGTAAAGGTGGGCTAATTCCACTCGAAAACACGCTTTCTGTTGCGAAAGAAAGTCCTCCATAATACTGCGAAAATCTGAAAAAAACTATCGAATTCACGATTGATTTGTTAGGCCCTTGCCTGTCGGCTATTGAGGCGAAACGAAAATCATCAACTTCTCCATAGATATCGTCGATGCAATCTAGGTCTACTATAGATTTCTTATGTTTCATTCGATCATTCATTTCTTCTCAGCGGCATTCAATTCAAACGATCATTCAATGTTAAGCAATAGACTCTCACAAGCGTAGTGTATTAAGGTAAATTAATGTTGCTGATGTGGGTGCCGGGTGTGTGTGCAATGAAAGTGCTGACATATTCATTTGAAAAACTCTTCACATAATTTCATTTTCTTTTTTTCTATTATTTTTTCTTTTTTTGTTTTTTATGTAAATGATAAATTTTCCGTAGAATTTTCAAGTCAATTAAGTATTTCAATTTAACTGTATTTCTATGTCTGCATTAAATAAACGCAAACAAACGCACATACACACACACACTTACTCGGATTCGGCAGTAAAAATACTTCTTAATCATATTTAATGTTTTATAAAAATTCTCACAATTTTAAATTTATTTAAGGAAATTTTCTTTTGAAAACGCAAGCAGAAATTGTGCGGTTTGTAAACAAACAATTGTACGAAAAACAATTCGACCAAGCAGACAGACAAACAGACGAACAAACAAACCACTTTGCCATCATAATCATAATTTTGATAATTTTGCGTTGCTTTTTTTCTTTCTCCTCTTGCTATATATATAGATATATGTATATATATATATATCTTTTCTACGATATAAATACACCTTTCAAAATATGGCTAAAATTTTTTATTTTTAATGAGTTTTTGGCTTTTTAATGGTATTATTATTATCATTATTATTATTATTGTTGTTGTTATTGTTGTTGTTGTTGTTATTTAAATGAAAGAAAAATATTGTTAATACATAAATTTTTTCAAAAGAATAAATAGCACCTGATGTTTGCGTTCGAATTCTGTAGAAAACATAAAGAAAATTAAGAGAAGTGTTTTAGATGATCACGTCAGATCGCACAACAGGTCAAAGCATTGGAATGAGGAAATGAGTCTTCTTTTTTTCTTCTTTTTTTTTAAGTCTTAATAGTCTCAATAGTCATAATATGAAGTAAGTGTATTGGTAATAGAGAAACACATTCGTGTGTTTGTATCTGAAATGAATAGTTACAAGTTTGATGGCAGACATGGTGCCTAAGGTCAGCTAGATCGTATGTCTGACTTTCGCTTGAGATCGTTGACATAATGTAGGCACCAGATAGCCTTATCAACGTTACAAGCTTACGGCGTTAAACAGAAAAGTGCAAGGAAAAACTTTTGCTAGCTTTAATCTAATTAGAGAGAATAGCCGGCAGCAGACTGCGGCATGTCAAGCAGGCAAAACTCCTTTTAGTCACGATGCATATCTTCAACTACATTCAATCGGTTGAGCCATCTAGATGCCATTACTAATGACCATGAGACTGGCGCTAGCTAAGGTGATTGCCTGACCCACTTAATGGCTAAGCTTGTTGTTTTTTGTCAAGAAATTTTGTTCACATAACGACCCTAAACATAGCGTTTTAAAATTGAAATTCGGAATTTTGAAGAATAATAATATACATATGAACATGTACAGGTCCGTAAATAGCTTGTGCTCCACATCATTTTCAAAATATTCTGCGTATATTCTTCAGAATCATCGGATCAATGTATTATATATACATTGTATATAATACCCATAACTAAGCGGCGAAATTCGACTGCGCCTGGCTGCTACACCAGTTAAGATAGAGAGTTCGAATTCAGTTTCAAAAATTTGCGTCGAATATTGACTTTGGTCTTCAGTTTTTTCTACTCAAAACTTTGAAGAGCAACTAAATAGGTCTACCAACAGAGGACTACCATAAAAAGGATTGGTACGCTTATATACCTGCCAGTGTTGTGCTCTATATCTTCGAAAGTCTGCTTTTAGTGTTTAGAAGCATCAGGGTTCTCAAGATAATCATCAATCCTAAGATGCATATTTTCATGTTTTCAAGTTTTTAATGATTCGGAAAAAAAGTGGAAGACCTTGGCTGCGAAGTTTTAATGTACTCATCGTGTAGTTTGCACTTTGCTCCGTCCCACCAATCAGGAAGCCTCTAAGAATCGCGACGTAGAAAGTCCCTAAGAATCACTTGTCCTAAAAATGTTCATAATGCGGTGGTTTTATCACAAAAATGGCACAAATAGCACGAATGGCATCTAATTCGTTAAGAAGAAGTAATAAAACCAAAGTGCATTTGAATGGTGATGAAAAACGGCGCGAACTTTTTCCTTTCGCCTCTAACAATCGATTTGGGTTAGCATAAAAAACTAAGGATTACTAAGGTTAAATTTTTTCATAATAAAATCATATGGGTTTAGAGATCGGACCTATCGAAACCAATTTTTCCTTCGCAAATGAATCCATTCCGCCGTAACAGTTGATCTAAGTACCATCTACATAGATTGCCGTAGTCAGTTACAAACATGGGCGTATGAGCCCTATGAGTATAGAGTGATTATACGCATGTTGATCTTCTAAAGGCTTAGCTTTTTTTCAATTACCTAAAAAGTATGGAATCATATCCTGCCAAAGCCACACATACGAAATAGTCGCCACAAAAAAGCATACAAGACGTTACGGAAAATGTTTTCCCAAAAAGGGTTTAACTGCCTACCTTGAAAATATATTACGCAATTTGACTCTTTGATTGCAATCATTAAAAAATTTAATTTTATAGGAAATTAATAAAAAAAATTATTATTGAATTTTTCGACTTCCCTTTCAATCCTCTGCAATTGCAGATGATCGTTGGTCAGCAGGTGTAAATGAATGCGCAAAACAACAAAAAAAAAAAAAAGGGAAAATTCGTATTACATATGATGAGGCAGTGTGTGAAATGGGATTACGCTGTGGTCCTTTGTTTATTTCCATTTATTTCTCCCTTTTTTTTGTTTTTTTTTTTTTTGTTTCTTGCAATAATGTTACGTTCGTTATTAATTATAAACAAGTGGGCGCTTATTATTAGCAATAATAAGAACTAAGCACTAACGAAATGATTATAACGATATTCGGATAAAATGCGAAACATTACATACAAAATATCTTCATTCATAAAAACTTTTTAAAACATATATACATGCACGTGCACACATACATACACGCATACATACATACAAACAATTCTATATTCTATAGAGCGTAGAGTAGAGCGAACATTGAAACGTTATTTAGTTTAGTTGTCGATATGAGTGAGAGTGAATTACAATGCACCGCCTCACAGTTGGGGGCGTTGACCACATACAGCGTCACTCTATAAGAAACAATATTTGATTGGACAGCTAATGGGTTTTCGATATCAACGCACCACGGAACGCATTCAAAATGATAACTGAAAACAAGCGAGCGATACAAGCGAAACTCTATACACAGTTCAATTCAATTCAATTGCTGTTGTTCTTGCCATTGTGGTTATAGTTAAATAAATTTTTTTTCTTTGCTCGTAATAAAAAAAGAAAACACATTCATAAGCATTCAAAATGTTATAGAACAGCTAACAAATGTGCTCCATCGACTCAGGCGCGCATATCCGACCATTAAATGGAAATAACATTTAATTGCTTGCTGTTGCTGCTGCTGCGCTCCCCTTTCAACTCCATTTACCCTTACACAAATCTCCTTTACATTTACATGGACTTGAGATCGACGTTTTTCAGCTGGTTATTATAAGCCCTATTAAGATTTTATTGGTTTGGTGTACGCGAACGATTTGATTATTGACATCAACGCCGCTGTTTGTTAACATTCGTAAATCCGTCTTCTCTGCTTGAAATGTTTTCTTCAAAACGAAAGGAAAAAAGAATCTTGATTTTTATATGAATAAATGTGCGTAAAGAAGTCTTGGCCCCACACACGACTACCTGCGGTTTCGATGTTTTTTGTAGATCAAATTTGATCTAATTAATAATCAACACGAAGCGATTAAATTTTCTTCTTTTTTTTTCGTTTTCAAAAAAAAAAAAAAAAAAAAAAAACGTAAACTTTCTCAGTTTATTAATTGGCGAGACAATCAATTTGACATATTTTTTCAGATTTTTATGATCGTCAGCACGAAAATGAAAATCTGTTCAATTTGTCGCACGGCTTGTCATCTCCGGACAATACACGTTATCTGCATCAATTTAAAGATAAGAAAGGTGATCTTTTTTAAAAAAGTTTTCTCTTATAAAAAACCTTTAGCCTATTTTTTGCTTCAATCACATTAATCGTATAAAACCGATTATCGAAAGAAGTACGAACATGACAAGACATCTGAAAGAGTAGCCGAGTAGGTAACAACCATACCGTGAGTCAATTTTCGCGAGTTAAAATCTTAGTGCGCTAGAGTTTACCTTGCTCGTAGCTATATTGAGTGTTCAGTTGGCGCGCAGACCCACTAACCGGCAATCAATTTCCTATATCTTTCCTATATTCACTGCTTCTTTCTGGCCGTCGCCGAGCTACGCTAACAGGCGACTGAGTAATTGGTCATTTAAAGAAAAGAAAAGTAAGACAGACAGACAGACGGATATAGACAAACCAATTCAAAATTTTTATCTTTTTATTACTCTCTTTATGGCGTATGATTGTATGAATTAAGAATGAATTTTCAATATTCCTGTTCCTTGTACTCTACCGGTGAATCGTATAAGCTAACTATATATACCGACGCATATTTTTTTTTTTTTTAATTTCGGTTCCGTTTTTTTTCTTCTCAGTGTATACGCAAATAAATGTGTAAACTTAATGTCATACACACCTGACGTGCTGAACATACATAAATAGGCGCCACATAATGAGAAGCAAAACGAAATTAATTTTTTGTTGAATTACAATTCGTAACAGTGGTTGGGCCTTTAACTAATAATTACCTTATATAGCTGGTCGTTAAATAACTTAAACTCATTATATGTGAAATGTTTACAAAAGAAAATAGAGAACAATCAGTAAAAAAAAAAAAAAAATGGAAATAAAACTAAGAAAAAATGAAAAAAACAAGCGTGACTCCATCATAAATCTAACAGTTATAATATCAATTTGTGTCGCTTGTAATTACCAAAGATTTTCAGTTAAAAAAGCGAAGCCATGATTTCCAGTTTTGTAGCCATTAACGTCATTAACAGAACATTGTACCCAATCATCTCATAAAATGGATATAATTCCCATCACCGAAATACTTTGAATGGACTTTAGATTATTCCCCTCCTAGATAGTCGCTTGGACTACCAAGTCGCAAAAAACTTGGACCGACACCGTACATGCACTATGTTCCATCACAATTAAAACTGAGAATATTTTAAATCCCACTAGACATAAATTTAAGCGAAGAAAAATCTTTAAGAGAACCCGAAATATTAACCACAAAACCCCATTCATTGTGCTTTCGCCGAGTGAAGCAATCTTGGAGCTGTATAACAAGCGGTAGAGCTTACTAAGAAGAAACTAAATTTAGTACTTGGAAGAAAGCGATGAAAAATTTGAAAACTACGGCTCAGCCAATTTTCGAAAAATATTTGGATGAATCCGTTAAGTTATTCACTTTGACGACGACAATACGGATAATTGGTGAATAATACATTAAGAGTTCTTTCGTACCGAAAATGGATGAGCAAGTGTAAGAATATTTTTATAATGAAGCGTCAGAGACAGAATCCGATCTGACAAAAATTACTATTATCACAAGTAAAAATATAAACTTACGCAGGAATAAATCTTTATGAAACTTAGCAATAGTATGCGGCGCACTTGGCTGTACTGCGGGCATTACCCTACGCTTTTTAGGGAATGTCTAGCTTAAAGGTTAAGTAGCTCTCTCTTTTCTCTGGTGCAAGATTAACTTAGGTAAGTAAATCTCTGCGAATAGGTTTTTTATTTTAGTTACAAAAAATGTTTTTTCAAACACGACGACTGCCGAATTGATGTGCTATACATCCTGTCATTAGAGAATTTATGCAATTGTCGTTATTATGTTGATAGCAAAGCCCAAGTACAAACGTAACCGCCGTAGTCATATTTTAGAAAGAATTTAGTGAAAAAATTCCAAGAAATTGTAATCAAAAATTTCAATCTTTTCATTCTGTTGCCAGCTGTTATTATAATATAAATACATATATATACACATAGATATATATATTTTTTTAAAATTAATTTGTTTTGAGATTTCTGTGTTAAAGATGACTTATACAAGTTTGTAGGAATGTGACGTATGAACGTATGTGAGTAGACCGCTATGTCGCACACGTTGTGCAGATTACATGCATGCATCTGTTTGTTTGACTTTTAATGTAATTTTCGCACTATTTTGACATGAATTAAATTAAAATATAACAGCAACAACAACAACAACAATAGCAATGAAGTGAGCGAAAAAAAAAAAAGAACAAAACTTACATGCATTGAAAACGAATCTCTGGGCTGTGTAGTACACATTCAAGCGCACATACATTCACAATTTTAATCCGAACAATTTCAAGGAATTGTGCATATCAACCGCGTCGGCACGCTCCGTTTCGGCCCACAATTAATTTTCCCTATGAGTTTAATAATAACAATAATAACAGCAGCAGCAATGATTACAACGATGATGACTGAGATGATAATGATTCAATTTACTGAACAAAAAAAAAATTTTTTTTTTTTTTTATATGTGAACTGCATTTCGAACAAAAACAAAAAATGCTTCTACTATTTTTTCGTTCTTTTTTTCTTTTCTTAGTTTGTAATTTTTTCTTTTTATTGAATGGAGACGAAATAATGTTTTCCAAATCATGAGAAACGAAAGAAGAGAAGAAGAGAAAAAAAACTTGAAAATTGAAATAAATAAAAAATTTGTCTGAAGATCACAATCATTGTGCCGTTGAATTGTCCTATAAGGTGGTGTTTGGGGTGCTAATGCAATGCAGTCAACCGACAACTACAGCCTACTTTTTTTTAGTAGATCCTATGCAAAGTTAGCTATGGGTTTTGTATGACAAGTACTTGGAAGGTGTTTGGGTGAAAAGATATCTTTCTTGAGTTTTTTTTTCTTTTTTTTTTTTCATTTTATGTTCACTTAAATGATGATGTTATGTCTTCGTTGCCGTAACAGTTACAAGACAATTCACTTTTGTGCGAAATTAAGTAGCATTTGCAGTCACGCGTAAATCACGCTTCGCCAGAAACTCTGACACACTGAGTACAAAGAAAAAAAAGGATAAAAGAAAAGAGAAGCAAAAAAAAAAAAAAAATTCTGTTCAGTCCATGTGCATTCATTTACAATCTCTTTTCACTCTCTCTCTCTCTCTCTCTCTCTCTCTCTCTCTCTCTCTCTCGCCTTCTATATACGCTCATGGACGTATTGCATTTCCCCTTCGGTCTGTATATTGGAGGCTATAACTAATTACATTCGCAATTATTTCATGTTTTGGCCAATTTAATGGGACAAATTTATCTGTATGGTGTCATCTACTTAGAATTGATAGTTGTGCAGTCGCACACAAACATACATATGCACATAGACAAGCGCTACCATGTCTGTTATTGCAGATGTACATGGAACATGGAGCACCAACACCAGACACAACCCACACATCGTCACGTATACAGTGGAATATATTAAAAGAAGGAAATTCTCGTTGCCACGAAATCAAATGCAATTTAAAAATGCAAATGGAATTATTCTTTTAGACTTTACTGTACCAAATGCAAATTACAAACACTGCAGTTTGAAAGTCTCTAACAATTTGCAAAAGGTTTATATTCGTTCGTAGGTTTTAATGTTAACAAACGCATGTACTTTATAAATTGTACAGACATAATGACTGCAGTGAAAAAACTCGGTTAAAACTCACTTCGAATATACCAAAGAACTGTTAAGTCCTCTAACTATCTTATCCCATAATATCGAAATTTAGAAAACCTTTAACGTTTGCTAGAAAGTTCATCAAGCAACTTATTCGTCTTAGTAAACTTCCATGAAAAATTCATAGGGACTGACACTTTCCCAGTTGTAACTGCTTTTTGGATTGTCTGTCCGGTGGATGGGATTCAATGTCGTTTGGCTGAGATGAACCTATGAACAGTGTGAACTACCTAAATGTAGGGAGAGAGAAACAGAAAGATAGTGGGGTAGGGAGAGGGGAGAGGGAGACAAAGATACTTTATATTGAGATAAAATCTCAAGGTCATATCGCCTTCAACTACTTTCGATTAAGATCAGATTAGCAGCAATGACTTGAAAGAGACCCACCAGTTGTCTACACGCCAACCGGTTTGGAACCATTTTCAATAGCCCTTCATGAAGCGACTTAAGCATCTCTCTCCTTCGTGCTTGTCCTTCTGTCCTGATCGCCTAAGTCTCCATTCCATGTTGTGCATAAGCTAGCAATTTTCGGGGTATATTGATGAAATTAAATATTCTTTCGACATAATCATGAAGCAAATGGCAAATCCGTGTGAGTGGGGCCACTTTCATGCCCATTCTTTATGGAACCCATAATGTGGGCATAGGGTATTTAAAGATCGATCCCATCAATTGATAACTGTTTAAATCATTTTAACGATAATTTTCGACAGATAGTGTTACTAGTCAAGCTGCTGAGCTATTTCGGATATTGAAGTAAGCGAAACACTACTTGCACAGTACATCGAGAGATTATAGTCGCTAATTACAATGTCCGCCGATTTACAGATTTTTTTCGATGCCGCAGCAAGCAGGTTGCTAAATATATCGTATTCGCGCAAGCGGTGGGTTCACGACGAAAAGTACGATATATTTTTTGTGTATTATCAAAACCCAGTCAAACCCGGTTTTTTTCAACTCCTACTCCGGTTATTCAATTCGTAATTGCGAACTCTCTGCAATCGTTATATAGAAATGAAAGCACTATACTGTTGATCTCACTACAATGGTATTAAAGCGATTGTTAATGAATGAAACTATTTGTTATGGCATTGATGCGATGACGATTCTTATTTTCTGCTGCCTAATGACTGGTTGTTAATTCTTCCAGAGTTTTTGTGTTTGTTTTTCTGGCAATTTTCAGACTCTTCTCTAATTTGAACTTTGCAAGCAAATAAATTACATAAGCAATGTCTTACATAAACATTCGATACAAATACATAACAGTACCAATACCATAGATTTTCATCATTATTCTCATGCTGGAGAATGTTCGCCTTTTGTATCTTTAGTAGCAAGTGCCGTTTGACAAGATGTGCATAAAACACAAATCACAAAAGAGAACAATATTTCGTTTCTGGAGGGTTATGTGCTGGGGAGCCTTTATACCAGAAAAAAAAAAAAAAAAGAAATCAATAAAAAGCCCATTCTCTTCTCTTCAATTATTCTCTGCTCGTATGTTTTCTTGTTAACTGCAATTTTGAAAATAATTTCTTCTGTTTTTTTCTTACTTTGCTTTTCATTCTCTCATTCAACGTAGCAAAAAAAAAAAAAAAAAAAAAAAACACATCCTTTACTTCGTTTGAATAGATAAGTCTGTCCTTTGCCTCTTCTCATTCCGTAACAAATACAGTCAAACACCGGCAATGTATATACAAATATATAGTGCATATATATATATGTATATTTAAATAATAATGTTCACTACCATGAAATTACATTTTCATTGTTCATCTCTTTCTTACTCGCCTACATGATACACAAATAACACACAACCATTTGTCTACAATTCTCTTACCAAACCATTTCATTTTCATATCTGTATTGACACCTTAGCAGCCTTCTCCGCAACCACTACTACTATCACTAGTACTACTACTACTACTACTACTACTACTACTATTATTATTATTATCATCATCACTACTACTATTACTGCTACTGTCACTTGGCTGGATTGTCAGTAGCAGCGCCTGAGACACAAACACACACACGCACGCACGCATACAAGTGAAGAGGAAGAAAAAAGTACTTCTCATATTTGCCCCATAATTTAGTTGCAGTTACCAACAGTTCAAGTACTTTTTAATTGGATTGTTCGTTTTGCTGATTGCCGGCCTATTTAACTGACTTTTTACATTTATGCACACAACCATATACGTGAACTGATTTTCTCCCTTGAAAATATATATGTAAACGATGTGTTGATTGCTCTGTTGAATTCCTCCATAAAGCCTTACCACACACACAGCACACACACAGCACACACACACACAAACAAACATACACCTACATACACATTCAATTGCCATAAACTTGGCATTCTGAACTTTTACAATTAAATTACTTTGCTATCCTTGTTGTGGTTGTTATTGCCGTAGTATACATCCCCACGCAAACGCTTACAAATATCTATCTATTTTTATACTCTTAGTTATAAGTCCAACCCCGTTATCCTCCCATCCTTCTTTTCCACCATTTTAGATATTGTATGCATGTGCGTCCTGTATGTGTTCGTTTGAATATATACACAAGTACATTGCTAGGAGTATATGCACTGATGTATTAAAGTCAAGTCTTTTTCCTTTTTTTTTTTTTTTATAGGTTTAATATCAAGGATATTATGCGGTGGCGATATCCTACATGATTTTACGTTTTTTCATCAGAGTTATCAGCGCTAACATCACAGAACTTTAGTTAACGTAGCAAGGTTTTTGCCTTCGATGCTATTTAGATTCAAGGAAGAACGAGAAAAGTTACTGGACCCAAAGGTATTTAAAAAAAAAAAGAAAGTCAGTCTCAATGCATGCTTTTTATAATTTTCAATCAATTTTTTTTTTTCCTGTATTTTTTATTGAAATCTTTCGAATTTTTTTCTCTCTTAATCGATTATAAATCTCAAGTCAGCCAACATCAGAGTAGACTCATAGTATCCTATAATTTCGGTGATTGCGAAAGCGTTGCAGAGAGCATAACTTTCATAGTTTGAAAAAGATTTGTAGCCCATTAGGAGGTTGCGAGTCATTTTTTCAAGTAGTAATGATAGAATCATAAACCAGGTATGAGGGATTTTTGATAGAAAACGATCACTCTCTCAAAAGAGAAAGAAATAGTTTTGAAAAAGATCAACAGTTGCTGTTAGTTATAAAATTAAAGGCTTACTTACCTGAATCTATATACGCTCCACTGTTGGCTTATATCTGAACCAAGGATTGTTCAAATTGTATAAAATAGGGCCTAAATAAAATTTTTGTTTAAAAGCAAGCTTTACTTTCAGGGTTGATATCAAGTAGCCGTTCTCATAGCAATTTTGTCTCTACGAAAGTTCAAAGGTAAAGGGCCAAAGTCACACTATTGGATGAATTAAAGCAATAGAACATAAGACTTATACGCAAGACCAACATGACTAGCGTTATGCGCAATGGATGAAATGATAGCCATTGGCCATTATATCAGAAGGCTACCTACCTTAAGGTTTACAGCAGACAATATGCGGACTTGTGAAGTGTGTACACAGCGTACACTTTTCCCAACTTTAACTCTTAGATTTATTTGGGAAAAAGTTTCTCAAAGAAAAAAACGTCATAGGTGATGGAGCTACGCTACGTTAATTCGAATCAAAGAAAAACCTTAAAAACCCTAAAGCATGCTATATGTATTTCTAACACCCACGATATGATTAGTGAAGCAAGGATCATGCAATTGGTTAGATGAGGTTAACTTGTAGTACATTATGAGCTGCTTCAATCCAGTCAAACCGTCAACCGGGAAGTCGGCTAATGCAATTAAGGCGGAACTATCACAATTTACCAAAAGCTTGGTAGGTTTTGATAATGTATTACGTACGCTACACTACATACCATGGGATATTAATAGTAATAATCTTATAAGTTGATAGACTTTATTGTATTTTTTTTACGCTTTAACGTAAATACCGTTGAGTTTCAAATAAACACATGTCAAGCAGCTGTAAATAGTTTCTTGCCTATATCATGCCTGAGTGTGGGTGAATTACTTTCAAACTACAACTTTTTAGATGATCGTCGAAGTAATGAGTATAGGTGAAGTTAGTGTTTCCGGACGTACAGACGGCCAGCATGGCTGGCGAACATGCTTAAATCGAACAGCAGTAAGAGCATGTACTTGTTCTCCGTATTCCTGATTGTTGCCAGATGTACGGCGAACCTATTAACCTCATAAAAATATAAACTTCCATTTGCATACCTATGGTATAAGTGCTTTTGGTGTGCCTCGTTTATTATTTATTAAATCTCTAATAAATGACCACAAAAAGTTTATTTAGGTTATTCTTAAGTTTTTTCAAGCATTTCTAGTTGTGTGGTCGTTTATAATGAAAAGGAAAAATACTCATACCGCTTGCAAACTTTTGTGGCCAAAATATCTTTCCGAAATCGTTTAAATACGTGCGTGGAAAATTTTTATTTAACGGGCTTAAGCACAGAATATACTGAGAAACTTTACCGTTGTAATTTATCAGTAATAAGTAAGAAATCCAAACTTATTTATTTGAAGTTGAGCTCACATTGTATTGCGGGAGTGTCCTATGACCTATTCGGCCTTTTTTTAACATTGATTTGCTTGCAAGAATTTCCAATATTTTTATCAAATTTCAAATCGATTTCTTCACCTGTATGAGGGGAAGAATGTTCGCCGTAAATGGGCAGACGGACCGTTTGGCAAAAAAAAGCAATAAGAAATAGTGTCGCAGGAAGAGACATGACTGGATCGAGTCATAATTTTGAACTGATCAACGGATGTATTTCTAAAAGCTCCTTTTCTGGTTATTGCAAACGTTTGGTGGATGAAATAAAATCCCTAACGTTTTGGTGATGGGCATTGAAAATTTATGAGGAATTTCTGAAACTTTTCTTCTTTTGACCGATATGGACGCATCGAGTAGTAATGCTCTCGAGCTTTTGTTTCCTCATGGGTTAAGCTTGAAAATTTTTTCCTATAGGAGCTTATTGTTATTCGTTTCATTCTCTACTTTTTCTTCCTTCTTATTTTTGTACATTCCTTTTTTTTTTTGTTTTGGATGAACGTTTTGTTAAAAATTAATTGAAAACAATTTATCAAATTTATAACATCTACTGGTTGAACGAACACCTACAGAGGTTAATTAATTTCTTTTTCTTCTCTATAAAATAAAAAAAAAAAAAAAAAAAAAAAAAAATAAAGCAAAGGGAAAACTATACATTTTCACTTGCTTTTTATTTTAATTTTAACCCAAAACAAAATGGAACAATTTTCGTTGAATGGATAGACGGAGTTAAGACATGAAGAGATATCCCTCATTGCTTTTGTTACGATACCAGTACCAGTGGATGTGTTCATCTGCGTACACACATATATACATAAGTATATATGTGTTATAAAAATGCTGCTGTGATATAATTTTTATTTTATTTGCCCCCCATTATAAGGATAACAAACACATTTACTGTTACAGCAAAATGAAACCTTGCCATATAACATTATATACTAGTTACAGTTGTTGTCTGTCGTCGCTGTCGTCGCTGTCGTCGTCGTCGTCGTCGACGGCATCTTTATTATTGTTGTCGTTTATTCTGTAAGTGAGTGGAAATTTGTTATATTATAATTATTTTCCACAATTGGACATATTGGTATGGTTACCACTGTATGAATAGCTTTTGTATATATATATATATACATGCGCGGAAAAGAACCAAAACGAAAAGTAATTCAACACATAACAGAGCGAAGTGCAACTCTCTAGAGGGGAAAGAGAGATGAAAGCAAAAGCATAACTTTTTGTTTTCCTTTTTTTTTTTTTTATTTCTTTTTCTTTACGATTTGTACGCCATTTTTAAAGTTTTTTTACTATGGTTTCTAACAGCAACAACCACTACTAGTACTACTAGTGCTACTACTACTACTACTACTACTACTACTACTACTACTACTACTATAACCACTACGAAACTACTACTGTTGCAGTCTAGGAAAAAAGAGTATCGTTTTCAAGCATATATATGTTGGAGAGCCCTTGCTATTATCCTTTTCACTCCAAAGGCAAAACGTAAGCCTCAGTTAAAATTGAGAATCGTTAAATGAAAAAAGAGGATACTTTAACACAAAGCGCAAGTACAAGTAACCCCTGAAAAACTCCCCACGCATTTAACACACATAAGCACACATATTCGCAGCATACGAAGAAATTTAATGTGTTGAGCATGCGTTTCATTTCATTCTCATACTTGAGAGGGGTAACCAGTTACTAAATAAATATTGATTTTTGATTTTTAGAAAAAAAAGTTTAAAAAACAAAAACAAAAAAAAAAAGAAGAAGATATTATCATAAAAGAAATTATATGAAGTGAAATTTGCAGCCGCAGAGTAGTACATAATTTATATATGAACACATACACACATACGTATATATATATATATATATATTTACATATATACACATCTATGTATATATAATAAATATGTATAAACCACTATTTGTTGTTCAGCCAGCGGAGTATCATAAATGTTTGACTTTATTTTCAGTAATTTTTGTTTCCGTTCTATTGTGTCCTCTTTCTCGGGCCATGAAGGGTGCATATATGTAAGCAAACGGACGAATCGATTCGTTATATGTACAACGAACTATCAACAATACGGTCTTGTATGGTTCTAATTTCAATTTTTCCGTACGCTTACAAACTTTCACACACACACACACACACACACACACACACATACACACACAGCCACATCAACGTACACTTTGTTACTTCCTTAGCATATATTTTACAAATGACCCAACATTGTTGTCCGTCGTTTATAATTTTGCTTAGTAAACGTTTAGCAGTTAGTTCGGCTGTCGTAACCGTAATTGTCGCAAAAACCAGAAAGACTCTCATTATTTACTAAAAAACGAGAAATTGGGGAAAATTTGTTACGTTTTATATGCTTGTGTTAAGCATGGCGCTTTATATTTATATATATGTATATATATATATATATAGAATATGGCAAAGTTTTATAATTTACCTCGTCCTGCGACTGCCTTCGTTATTTATATGTTTGTGTCCCTGTAAAGCAGTTAATGTTGTTGTAGTGTAAGCATTCCTTTATTATAAGCACATATATATACACACACACCCATGCACACATATAAATATGTATATTTATCTACACGTACATATATATAGGCAAGCTTGTGTAAATGTGTTTCGCTCGGCAATAGGAAATCAGGCAATTAGACTCATATTAACCGTAATTAAATTTAATTGTTTCATTTAACTTAAAAAAAAAAAAAAAAAAAATTATATGATAAGAGGAAAAATGAAATATTCATAGAAAAGAAGATTTAAATCAATTCTGATAGAATGGAAAATGATTTATATTTTAATTCTGAATATATATATACATAAACGAATAAAGGATCTTTCATTGAAGCTGAGACTCGTTAAGAACGACACTTTTTAAAATTTGGCAACACAAAACGAACAACTCGACGTATAAAAGTGAATTGTGTGCTTTATTTCGAAGCTCAGACAGTACAGTTATGTTCTGAACAAAATCCCATTCAAATATCCAGCAAGGTGTTGAACACATTGATGAATTGTTAATCACTCTGTCCAACATTACTTGCGTATCGCCTGCGATAGCCCGTGCCTCTCGAAACTTTACCTAACTTAGTAAATTATCTACAACTCTAGCATTGCCTTGGTCTTTAACGTAGTCCCAAAGAAAAGAAGAAGAATTCTTGGGTACTAACTCACCCGATTCCGGCGGCCAGAGTAAAAGAACAGTGGTGGTGACACACTTTCGTTGTGAATAAATGATAAGCATTTACCACTAAGACGAAACTGTAATGAAAAGTTTTAATGCCTTCTAAACGTTTAAGAAATCATTGAGTCTCTGCTGCATGACGAAACTGCAAATTGTTCTGAATATTTGTAGCGCACAAAAAAGTATATTTTAAACTGGAAAATACGATTTTCAAAACTTTCGCTCTTAATGAAATTTTTTTTTTTTTTAACAAATCAATGCAACTCTACAGCAACTGCATTAATGACGGAGTGACAGCTTAGTTAACTGTTACTACTTCTTGAAGTTCACATAAGAAGGTAAAAACTTTTATTACGATTTTTCTTAAATTCATAATCTCTCTCCCTTCTCTCTATCTCTCTTTCTCTCTTTCTCTCTCTCCCTCTCTCTCTCTCTCCCTAAACTTTCATTTTTTTATCGTTTAACCGGTTTCTCGTTCTTACTCTTCATACGTATTTACATGAATACCAAAATTGTTGACTTTACAGGAAAGATCAGCGAAGACCTTACAGTAGTTACAGCCGATACTACCAATAGTTGCACTAATTTTTAGATCTCCGCCGTGAATAGTTTGGAAGTAAATGAACGAATTAGGATAAGGCCTTTTCATAATTTGACAATAGTTCCAATATGCACATGTTTTGCAAATTCTTTATAGATAAAATTTTATAGCATATGTCTCCTACCGCGGGGAGTGCAATTAAAAATAAAAAAAGGCAAAAAGAAAAACCATTTAAAAGCAGGTGTTCTTGTTTAAGTGACACTTTAAAGAAATTTCATATACGGTATCTAATGAACTAAGAACTATTTAATGGCAACAGAAAAATGTCATTTTTACATAGTTTCAATGACATGTTGTTAATAATGATGAATGATGAATTAAT
The DNA here is from genome assembly GCF_014805625.2 of Glossina fuscipes. Taxonomy (NCBI): domain Eukaryota; kingdom Metazoa; phylum Arthropoda; class Insecta; order Diptera; family Glossinidae; genus Glossina; species Glossina fuscipes. The sequence continues at coordinate 11,077,463 of NW_023998417.1, forward strand.
TATTTACTGAATATGGTTGTGGCAAATACCTTATGAGGATTGATTACAATCAACTTGAGTTGTAATAAATATTAAAGTTCTCATATCATTCAAAGAATAATTGTTGATATTATTCTTACAAATGTCATTTAAAATCAAACTCATTGATCTTTCTTTCTTAATGCATACTTCAAATACCAGCATCTTTTGGCCAACAAATATCAATAAAAATATATGTATGTATATATGTACACATTTGTATTTATGCTCTTGAAGAGATCCGTTTCATTTCTAACAATAGAAGCTATTATCATACACATAAACGAGGGTTGACTGAAAAGTTTGCCATCTAAGAAAGAAAAGCAACACTTTTCTTGCAAAATGCGAGTGCAATGCGACTCTTCAGAAAACATACCAGAGATCTATAGCAGGGGAGGTCTCTAAAATCGCCAAACCTCCCTCCAGTGTCCGCAGCGACATTACCTTTTTCATTAAGATCTTTGCGATGAAGATAAGAGTCGCTAAGGTTTAGATCTGGAGGATATGACGGACGGACGAGCATATAGAAATTCCGTTTATGCAATTTTGCCATCGCAGCCTTCCACTAATGAGTCGACGAGTTAGCTTTTTCTCGCGACAATCTTAATTCGAAATGCCAGAGATAAACACACTCTTTGAAGATATTCGGCGACGGCCGTTCAACACCATCGAGGTGTTCATCAGTTTTCACAGCTTTTCACTATCACGAACGTTTCTCGCCATCCAAGTCGTAATGGCTATCTTTCATTTGAGCTATCCAAAATCACAACGTGACAAACGATTGCGTAGCATCCACATACACACAGCATCCAAAGCGTTTTTAATTTACGTAAGCGTATGATTCTTCAAAAACAAATAATTAATTACAGGCCGACGCTTGATTTTTTCCGTATTTAGAGAAGCGTTTGTGCCGATTCGCTCAAGCGAGCATATGAAATTGTTGATGTTGGCGAAATATTGATGAGTAGTAATCCACACATGTACGAACATATGTCATAACTTTTGTGGATAGAAATTTGAAAATGTTATGAAAGAGTTTCTATACAATTTTTTTTTTTTTTTTTTTTCTTCCTTTTCATCATAAAGGGCGACGAAATTATGTCTATCATAAAAATCCGGTTCGCTCGCACATTGTTTTGGCAGCCAAGTATCAGAAGTTAAAGTAAAGCTGATCTAAGAGAGAAAACAATCAAACGCTTATATTTAGTTTGAACTCAAATTTCAATTGTGTTCGGCAAGCAAGAGTTTGTTGTGAATTGTGTCCTTTTTTTTCTTTATTTATTTATTTATTTTTTATTTTTTATTTTTTTGATTCTTTTATTCGCGATTAACCATTGTTAGCACACACTGACCATTGTTAAGGCCACATTTGATTAGCAAAAGCAACGCAAAACACAGCAATAGTGGAATTAGTGACATTGCTATAGTTGTTATTATTGCTTGTAGGCAGCAGCAGCAGCAGCAGCAACAGCAGCAGCAACGGCAGCAGCCGAGCGCAACGTTAACCTAAACGTATTGTGTTTTGTTGATATTTCAAAAATTTTAATTTAAAATTTTCTTTGTATTTGTGGTTAATGTGTGGCTATTGATGTTTGTTATTGTTGTTTAACCAGCTAAGGGTTATTGGTTTATATCGCGCATCGCGCATAAGTCCTCTCCTCATATGATGCGAAAAAAATCCGATGGAAATGTATGCCGCCATAGCATCAGCGTGTCGCTTGTTTGTTTCTGAAGAAATTTCAAAATTCTCGCAATTTCATGTTTGCGCTGAAACTTTTCGGTATTGATTCTACAAAAATAAATTGAATTGTTAAACGTGCAGCCAGTAAACGTTTTCTTTCGTTATTTCATTTTTTTTTACATATAGATATATATATATACATATATATATATATATGTGTTATTTTTTTTCATTTTCCTTAACCAATTCAATATATTGCGATTCGGGCGCATATTTAAACAAATGATCAACAGATTTGGCGTTGAGCTCCAGGAAATTTTCATGCATAACAGCAACAATAACAACAACAAAAACAATAATAGTAACAATAACAATAACAACAACCGCAACAACAGCAACACGAACAACAATGACTGGCATGAGACAATAAACCTTCTTAAAAACGTTCGCATATCTCCTTGAAAGCTGACGATGTTCAAGTACATATCATATATACATATGCATATACATATGTAGATAGGTATACCTGTGTGTGTGTGTATGTGTTTACAAACACCGCCATAAAAGACATAAATGCAATTTCAATTTAAATCAAGCACTAAACCAACTAAACTTAAGCCATCGGAGAACAAGCAACAATCATCAATTGTAAAGGAATAACAGCAACAAAAACAATAACAACAACAACAATAACAACAACAATAATAACAACAACAACAACAGCAACAATAGAAGCAACAACAGCGACAACAATAACCAAAACATTGTCGTTGTCATCGTTTATTATGGTGTACAGGTCTCAAAATTTTATTTGTCGTAGCGCCTGTGCACATGAGTGAGAAAATGTGCTATTAAAATCCAAATACAACAACAACCAAAACAACATGCATACACTTAGCAGGAATTCAATTTATGATTGTCTCTTGGGTTATTGTTCGAAATGATTAGTAAAATAAATGCCTTTATGTAAATTGTATCAAAATTCATCTCATTTGAATATTTCATTCATTCATTCATGCATTCTTTCTCTCTTTCCCTCTCTCTCTGTCTCTCACTACTATTTTTGGTTACCACAGTTTTCTTGATTGCATTGCTGATCGAGTCAGCAGCCAATACCATTAACATTAGCAATCGCCAGAGAGTCAAGCCAAGTCAAAATGATGTCTTAATCTCTGCACTCAACTTATATTGCAAAACATAAACATACACACAAACACACATGTACATATAAATATGCATAGTTTATATATATATGCATTTATATATATATATATATATATATGCATACATACAGACATATATGCACATCCAGGCAAGTATAAAATTTACAAGCAGGACCTGTTTGTTTGTTAAGTGAATTGATTCTGATTCTGATGTACGTACGTATACAATAATGTTTGTTACGCGATGTTGTTGTTATTGTTGCTGTTGTTATTGTGTATGTTATTGCCATCATTAGTTTAGCTAACTTTTTCGAGGATGGATGGTCAACCATTGCTTGTCACATATAACTCTATAAGCGTTTATATGTATATATATGTGGTATGCAAAACGAGAGAAAGATTTCCAAGTAGTCGCATACCATAAAAACGAAAGAAACTAAGAAACTGAGAAACTGACGGACAACAACTTCATTTCTTAGGAATTGTGAACTTATAACAAATTAATGCAAAAATGTCACATTATTTGGCAATTGATGTATACACATTCACATGAATGCATAGCGATACACACACACACACACACACACACACACACAAAGATACATACACATGAGAATACAAAATATCTGAAAAAAGATTTGGCTTCGCACAAATTCAATAAATTACTTCCGCAGGTTATTTACAGCAATAAAATTCATTATTATTTTCATTATTGTTGTTATTGTTGTCGTTGTTCTTTTTATTATTACTATTATTTTAATACTCTGTTTCCTTTTCTAATTGAATTTACTCAGCTTAAGTTCAATATCATTGAGTCTTAATTTATGACTGCCAGGCTTTAATATTAAACTCATCTACATATGTATGTTTACAGCACATATACAGGTAGCAGACACGGGCGCAGCAGTCCAAGTAGCCTTTTATGCCAAATTTAATAATTAAAATACATATACCGTATCAAGATCGGCTCAAAAGTGTCCAACTCTGGTTGGTCTATAAAAAAGGCGAAGCGTTTAGTGACAAATAGTAAAGTAAAAAATAGTTATTGGCCCATATTAAGGGCCAGAAAAGTTAGCGGCACACTGTAAAGAAATGCATTTTTTCTTCATACGGCAATGTTACGGCGCCGTGTTGCGAGCTAGAAAGGGCAACGCGTAACAGAGAGCATCAAACTACGTTCGAACTTGACTTTTGAAGCCAATGTAAGGTAAAAAAGGATTGCTTCATTCATTTCCTTTAAAGTTGAGGCGTAACTTCGTCTTGCAAAACTTTGTTAGATTTCAGAATGTCGTTGGTATAAAGCCATTACTATTAAGTAAATAGTTCAAGTTCTCTTTATAGCGAAGGCGCCTTAAGGCAAGTTGCATCTAACTGATAGTTTAGTTTCCTTCGTCCAAGAAGAACTCTTTGCATTAAGTCACCGTTCGATGATGACAATATCAACGTAGTCGAAATCTAAATGTGCCAAAGGCGGATCGTGTTAATCCAATAAGAATAAGATAAGAATATTATTCTAGCATTTCTAGTTATATTCATTTCATAATCATTCAGGTAAAGAAAACTGAATTGTGAACAGACCTGATCAACAAAAAATCCCTTTATATGTAGACAAAGTTATTCAATAATCATTTGATTACACAGTGATATAAAATTGTTTTTAATAAAACTTCTTCAATTTACAAAATTAACACACGTTCTACGAAAAAAAAAAAAGCCCGCGGGTCGATGCATGTACAAATTCAATTATTCATTAGCTATATGAGCCGTGTTTGTTGAACGCCGGCCCTTAAAAGTCATCAAATGTAAAAAAAATGATTAGAATAGTAAAAGATTCACTTATGTTTATCTTTCCCATAATACACTCTTGCAGTTGATCACTCTTGCGGAATGTTTTCCAACAACTAAATACATTAATAGAATAATTTCGAAATCATCAGCATCATCGTCGACCTTTGCGTAAGTAATACGAAACACATCCAATTGTTACAATCTGCTTAAGGAGAATTTTGGATACCTTTTAGCCGAGAATCACTTATACAAGATGCCTTTAATAAATATTTGGTTTGATTTTAAACTTTTGTACGGTCGATTTCTATACTTGATCTTCTTGTGCGATTTGTTTATTCGTCTCAATCTACTGCACGAAAATACGTTTCGAAATACTATCGTATTTGTATACTAATCGGGTATTTTAGAAGCTCTCGTAAGAGAAAGGATTCAAAACAATTTCATCGTCCATCTATAAGAATGTTGATCAAGAATAATAAATAAATCGATTTTCTAAAGTCTTTTTAGGGTTAAAAACATAGACGGACAAACAGACAACTCCTTCGTGCCAATTATATGTAATCTTATTACTTTCATGACTATTCTATATATGTATGTATAGTAGAGTTAACTGAACATATCTATCTGTTGTTGGTAGCGCGCATAGAAATCAAAACGGCAGGCACAACAAACATTACGAGCACAATAGCAAATCATAAAAAAATATAACATATATCCTGCTTCAGATTTAAGGGCTGCTGTTGATATCAACCCCAAATTATTTTACTGACTGCATTCGTCATTTTTTTACCACACAATGTAAAGCAATATGTTTTCATACATTCGGCCTGAGAAAGTCAATAGAAAATTTTGTGAACAAAATTAATCCGATTAGTTGTTGTTTAGTAAAGAGGCAGGAGACATGCGCACACAATCATTGCCCGTTATTGCAAGCTGGTCTTACAGGTTACAAATGCATAAATCGCTGGATGGTTAGATGGTTGATGTGGATGGCTGGATAGATTGGCTGCTGGTTTTAAGCAGATTAGTACTTGCTATGTCGGTACAAAGTGAATTTTCTGTAATTGCTTGTTTGCAATACGATGTGATGCCGGGAATTAGCGAATAAATCTTGTTATTATTAAATGACTTTTTTTTTTTTTCATCTTGTAGGCGTATGTGTGTATGTTCAACTCACTCTTTCGTTTAATTAATTAAAGGTATATTAACTAATTCGACTGTTTCGTTTATGAATATGACGAAAAGATCTTAAGAGTAATTATCTGGAGCAAGCGGTCTTCCACATACCACTTAGTCATGTCCATTCGAGTGGTCTGATGATGGAACTAAAACAAAGAGAAGAATGGATTTTAAATGTTAAAAGGCAATCTATTGCATGAATAAATCGAACATAAGAATATTCTTTGTATAGATGATAAGTCAGATTCGGCCTAAACTAACTATGATTCGCGTTTTCGTTATCGCCATCTTCACCGTTAGAGGGTTAGATGTTCAATTTGATGAATGCGCGAACAATTATGAGAAATTCTTGTTTATGCGCACGCGGCGATACTTAATGAAACTACATTTATTTACCTTTCCTTAAATGATGCTTATGTTCCTCTATAGCCTATAGGCTTTAATTAGATTTTCTTTGATTTTTTTATATCTAGATTTGCTTAAGGAAAGGAAATAAGATTTAAGATAATATGGCGATATCTTTTTCGCTGACTCAATTGGAATAATAGGCTCGATTTAAGATATTGTCGGGTTCTTTCGTGTCGAAACGCTTAAGAGTTCAATGTTTGAACGATTCCAAGACAATGCAGGACGTAATTGGCTTAAAGCAACCGGTTTTTTTTTTTTTTTTTTAATGTGATAAAGAGATATTCCCTGCGGGAAGAATTAGCAGTGAAGGAGGGACCGAAAGAGAGAGAGAGAGTAGTTGTAATCGCTCGGCAGTTGATTGCTGCTATCGAAAGAAAACGCATAACACAATCTGCTGTCAAGGACATATGAATATGTAGATGTCTCTGTTATGCCCAAGACCTCGTTAATGAACACCTACCTCGGCGTAAACGATCTTCTTTTTACTATTACTAGATACGTGCGTGTCATCTCAAGGCAATTTAACTTGTAATCAGCTTAAGGAAACCAGTGAAGTATAATCGGTTCGATAACATTACCTTAGTGTGATCGATTCATTGCAACTAATTGGCCTATTGGCGGCTACCTGGCGAAAGGTTGAGCGCGTATGATCTCAGTATTCTTACCTTGCATCTTTTAAGCCATGTTATTAGCCTTACTAGGTTATCCTCCAATTTTTTTAAAGTCATATATATACATATATATGTATGTATATATATATATTTATATATTCTTTTGCGTTTATTTATGTGATTATAATAAAAATGTGAATAATAATTTAAAATTTAGCTAATTAGGTAAATGCTCGTTAGTTGCAATTTAGCACATTTTTTTCAATCCAATTAAGTGTCTGCCTTCTTTTTTTTTGGAAACGTTGAACCGCATGGCCTTTATTTATGATATTTCGTAAATGCAAATATAATTTTTTTCTGCTTTCTACTCAATTAATCTTCAAAATTGTTGTTGTTGCTGCTGCTGTTATTTTCTTTATATGACGAAATTGCAGCTGTTATTGAAATTTTTAAGCTCATAATAACAAGCGTTTTTCAACCTAATTCATCAAAAGGACACACAATCAAAGTGACAGTTTTGAAAATATCAACTAAATCGACATTTTTACTTCGTTTTAAAAATATTTTGCATTTCTTCGCTGGCATGGGTTAGCATATGAAAGAAGTGTCCACGAACGAAGACAAGACCATAAGACAACTTATGACAAGTTCTCTAAAATAAACCTTTTCATTGCTTTGGTGTCTGGTTAAAGAGCAAAGCATATCTTCTACTGTTTTTTATTGGGCCTTTTTTTTCCCCTCCTTTTTTATTGTTGTTGTTTTTGTTTTTCGTTTGAATAATATTTTATTTTATTCACTCACTTGCAAATGGTAGAAAATTGACATTTTTAAAGAAACGTCTGATGTCACTTAAGTAGAAAAGCAACCAGCAACAACAATAACAACAACCGGGGAAAAACGTCAAACGCACCATGAAATGTCTTTAACGTGAAATGAAGATTTTTTTCTCTTTTTTTTTTTTGTGTTTTGTTTTGTTTTGCTTTTGGTCGTAGCCTTTTTGCATATTTCTCTTCATCTTTTGGCTCAAAAAGCTAAAATGCAAATTATATTGTTAAGCCTTAGCATTCCAACATATCTTCACATATTCAACACGATCTCTGCTTGAGATTGCATAAATTTATTAAAAATAAAGGAAAAACGAAAAAGTTGAAGAAGACAAACGAACAAACGAACGGTGTTTTTCTTTTCTTTTTTTTTACCAATTTTTTTTTTTTTTTTGTATTCAATCTGAAATCAGAGCACAAACCAAATAGGAAGAGAAGAGAAAATGTTTTTATGATAAGTTTCTAGCAATGATTAGATCGCGATTTTATATTACTGTTAGGGAGTAATAAAGGAGAATAATAAAGGGATATGTAGATTGTATAGATATCCATATTATCTAACTGTATAGGATGGCGTCATTCTTAAATTAAAACATTTTTTACATTTTTCTTTGTTTTAAAAGATTATTGCTAAAAAAAAAATAAATAAATAAATGAAATGAAATGAAAAAAGGCGGGTATTTAAAATAAGTGCGACTTTAATTGTTAATCATATTTTCGGACAAAGATCGAGATGTGAATTACTTGTTCAAAGTCGAATAAACTGATTTTGTTACAATTAGGTCGAGTCTTAATTAACTTCCGCTTCCGATCGGTGCAATACGCAGACACAAAATAAGTAAAAGTTCAAATAATCTTTCGACAACACTTTTGGGTGATACCCGTTCTTTTAAACCGTTGCTTATCATCAGTAAAATGGAGTAAAAAGCAATGCCTGAACAACGCAATATTCCAAAGGCAACAGTAGGAAAAATACGCTGTGTACACGATCTAGTAAGCGATCGAGCAATTTGAAATCGGTTTGCCAAATTAAGTTCTATGGATACGACTTGAAACAATGAACCTGGCCTCCGGTGCCGGTTAAAGGATAACGAAATACAACGACCTTCACTCGTATGACAAAGACATGGTGATGAAGTCATCGTCTTCTAAATATTTCATATGCTATTGCCTTGAAATTATGTGGCGAAGCGTCAAGCTCTTAACAACAAAGCAGAAAAAATCCTTCTAAAATTTCTCCCATATTTTAACTGTATTTTGTTAGACATGGCTAATGCTTGATGTTGACTGTAGTATGGTATGGTTTAGAATCACATGATAATATATTTATAAAATTCAAAGAAAAATTCCATAGAACTAGTCTTGATAATCATAAGATCAATATGCAAAATATATTAAAGCATTACACTCAGTTAAGGCAAAACACCATCTTCTGCACCTTGCAAAGACTCCTTCCAGCGCTAAACCGAGCTTTAAATTACCTGACATTACTTTCGAATAATTTGCTCAATAAATGGCAGTATGTAGGAAGCTATCTTAAAAAAAAACTCCGATCCAGCAATCTTCTCTTATTTACATGAGAATATATCGAAAAATATCGGTTACCTTACTTTGAGGCTACGAAAAAGAAAAACCTTCAAAACCTCAAGGCGTTGTTACGCTGCAGCATACGCTGATTTTAGTTACAACATCTACCTCAACATGTTCCCTTGTTTTTTACCCATATACTTATGTATATTTCATTATTTTGCTAAAATATTCTTTTTGCAACGATTCATTTTACATACATTTAAAATTCATCGTTTTTATGAAAAACGAGCATTTCTAACATAATAATAAAAAATAATAATAAAAAATCTCTCAAGTTAACGTGGGTTTTATTTTTATTAGTTTTGTATGTGTACATGTATATGTTCGCCTTTCCCTCACTCACACTAAGCTACTAATTCACACCTATTCTCTCTGTTACATTAGCTTCCATTTTTGTTTTTTTCCATTACTATATGTGTGTGTTTGTGTTTTTATAGTAATTTGCATAAAATAATTTTCTCACTTTTGCTCGAAAATTTTTATTACAATGAAAACCGTTCATAAATCTCTACATACATACATACAAGCAAATATATGTATATACTTGCATATGTATATATATATATATATATGTATGTATGTACATAAATATAAAATTACTTGGGGTGCGAACAAGTGTTTGTAGAAAATAAAAACGAAACACAAAATTTTATAACTCATCCGCTCAGCGGCTTACTTACGTTCTTCAGACATGACTCAAATAATACGTAATAATGATGAAAGTAAAGCACAGCATGAATAATTGCAAATTAATGTAAATCTTTTATAATTTAATTTTCTAGCTTTTCATTGAAAACGAAAAGAAAAGAAGAAAAAACACGAATGACTTATTTTGCGTACCTCTTTTTTTATGAGAAAATCTTGTTAGGAGAAGTGTATAAAAAAAGCTAGCAAATCCTTGTCGAGCTCACCATTATTTGTGCAATTTTATGAGTCGCCAAATAAAACTAAACTAAGCGAATTTTATTCGAGATCATAACTCAGTGTAACACTACATAAAAAATATGCATATAATTCTTAATTGAATTGAGAAATGCAGATAGACGTAAGAGATAATAATTACTAATGCATGTAAGTAAGCTTCGAAAAGCCTTAAATGTTCATACTGACTGATTATATTGGTTAAAGAAACCTATCATGTGTGGCATCATCGGCCGAAAGATAAAGCCATAGTTGAAGCTCAGCATGATAGATGAATGATAGATAGTAAAAATGCTTCATTAACACTTGACATCCTAGAAATGAGCAGATGCCAAGCAAATGCTTGGGGTAGCTCGTAAAAATTCATATGTGTCACGATCTTAGCGAAGATATCTGCAAGGCGAACGCTAATGCATAAAATTACTGAATGGGGATTAGAGCACATGCCGTATGTATGCCGGAAGTAAAAGAGACGTAAAGACAAGCACACTCGACCTCAACTTTCTTGCAGCGGCAGAGAAGGGGGAAATAATAATAAAAACATATGAAATACATATGAAAGCATTTCAAGTCCGAAAATCTGCAGAATTTTCACTTCAGGCATTTTCCGATCGCTAACAATGTTTTAATTGCAACATATGCGGATGACATAAAAATTCTCATTTCATATTCTTCTTCATTTCCGCATCGAAATCTCTCTCTTCCAGTGCTCGCCTAAATGGTGAACTTTTAGAGCAGAACATGATGAAGTTTCTAGCACGAAAAAGTAAAACACCTAAATTTAAGATCCTAGCTCGGCTAACATATGTCACCTACATATTCACCTACATCACGTGAATCCATATAATGAAAAATGCAGTCAAAATTAAGTCATATTTTGGTCAAAGTCATAATATTAAGCGAATTAAAGAAATCGTATTAATTCTTACAAGAGAGCATTTACACACACACTTGCATTCAATGTGGCTTGAAGATAGTCCTGCAAGGGATAACTCACCTTGTCTAAGGGATGTATCTTTCCATCTTAGCGAGATTATGATTAACCGCATGACGTAAACAGAAACCAACAAAATGATTATAGAAATTAACAAAGTGGAATCCGCCTCAGTGGACGAAGGCGAGGAATCTCGACTAACAACTCAATGCTCGAGGGCTCGAATCTCAAATGCGGTAGAGTTTTTATTAAAAGCCTAAAGCCTTAGATGCTAGTCCCTTAAAAGTTTAGCCTTAGAATTTATTTCTCTGGCGAAATTACTTATAATTATAATAATGATAATAATAACAAAGTGGAAGGATTCAATTTAGTGTTTTATCTATATGGGGGATTTTTGGACTCTGGACATGCCAATGAAATTATGTTTTTCTGATAGCACTTAATGTCCTTCAATGTGTTTATTTCCATACGATTGTTTATAACATACTGCGTACATTGTAATTTTTTTTCATCATTACAACTAACATACGTCATAAAGTACGTAGTATCAATAAATTTTTTTTTTTTTTGTATTTTTCATAACATGACTCAATGGGATACCGCTTTTTATTTGTGTTTGTATTTTTGATTTTTGTTCAATTTCCATAATCATTTCTTTCGCCTTTCAGTGCCGCAAAAACGCGACCAGATGTGAAGATGGTCTGTCGTTCAGCAGAACCGAAATTATCGGAATACGAAGAGCAGACTAAATCCACGCCAATCCAGAATATGTCGGTATGTTACATGTCTTTTAATAATCTTTTAATTGTTATAATCACACCATTTATTCTTGAATATCGCATAATTGTAAAATATCGCTTAGCAAAGACCACCACCGAGAGACAAAAGATTGACTTGACGCTCTACGCTGATAAAAAATTTAATTTTCTACGAGTCCAAGCGCTCAATTCCATTTCAAAAGTTTGCTATATCGACATGGACTGTAATCGCTTAAGAACCCCATTTTCCAACAAAGTCGCCAAGCTTCTAAGTGTTGCTAAGAAAACGCTTAAATCCTTTTTGCCTATTTTGATCAGGGAATCTTACTAAAGTCATTTTCACAACAGAATACGAAATTTGTTATATCTATTCTGATTATTTACATATAATAGTACACATGCCCTACTACTTAGAAGATGCAAATTCTCTCAATTGAACGAGAGAGGGTTTTATTTTCGTTTTTGCCGGCAGCTGTATTTGAAATATTTTGTTTTAATCCTCTTTAAAGATCTTTGTGCTTCATATTTCATAATAAATATTTGCTTAGGTGTCGTCTCTAATATTAAAAATTGTTTTGAATGCAAGTATAGATATTCTTGATTTTATCTCAAATGTCAACATAACCGCCGACAAGATCGGCCATCATTAACTCAATCATTGAAACGATTCGGTTTCTTTTTAGTATGAGAGGATAAACAACACATTAAAAATTCAAATTATTTGTATTGTTTTAGAAACTTAAACACTTACAACAAATGCACACACACACACACATATATATATATATATATATATATATATATATAAGAAAATGTGCCGCTGAAGGTAATTAAGTATTTTTTTTACAAGATTTTTATTATTTTAAGGGATTTGTGTAGATTTTGTGTAAACATGGTTTCCCGTTTTATTTGTTAACCCTTTGATTTCGTCAGCGAAATATCTTCCTTTTGAAATAATTTCCGCTTTACAATATTCACCGGATATGTTGGCACTTTTTTACGTTAAGTTTTTTTTTTTTTTTTTTTTTTTCTTTTTTTTTTTTTTTTTTTTGATTACTTATTAAAATTCTTATAAAGTGTTAACAAAAGCGATTATAATTTTTATACCTACCTATACAGAAACCGTTGACACATCAATATTGCCATCAAGTTTCCCGGTGATATGAGAGAGAAAAGAACTAAATGTCTAATCATGGAAGGAGAGAAAATTTCCGTTGTCACGTGACACATGTCATGTAAAGCGTCGTTCATTCGATTTTTTTTTTTTTTGTTTTTTTTTTGCTTCGATGGGCTTTGGTTGCTTACTAACTAAACTATTGATCGCATTCATCAAGATAAACGTCATAGCGGTGATTGTTAGCGAGAGTCTTTCCATTTTTTTTATTTTTTTATTTTTTTTGCCTTTTAAACTGTAAAAGATTTGTTACCAAAACTTATTAGACAAGGAGAACAATAACGGTAGCAATCGGTGGTGTTTAACTTGTAACAGAAGCATTGATTTCGTAGCCTAATGTCAGTGTCAGTACGCGCGACAATCGTTCGCTTTGTTCATGTTAAGCTTCTTATAAAGTTAAGAAGGCCCATTAATTAAACACGCGTCGAGATCTAAGTTTACCGGTTGCAATTGCAACATCTCGGTTACTGTTACAAACAATGACATTTATTGTTCTTTTACTATTATTGCTTATTTATTTATTTATTTTTTTTTTTGCTTTTTGTTTCTTCGTTTTTTTAATCTCTCTAACGTTTTGATTGATCTATTGTTGACTTTTCTGATTTAATGCAATTCTAAGAAAAGTTTTAATTCTTGTTCAGTTAAACAAGCATAAGCGCACAGGTAAATGTGTACAAATAATCAATAGTGCAGCTCGCATACATTTATGCATACACGCACACAACACAAAACATACATATATTCGGCGGTATCTGCATACGTGTATTGTTACAATTTTGTATCATTTGCAAAAAGGCTCTCAAACAATGTTCATAACTGGTTTAATTTCTATCTTTAACGTTGCCATTAAATACCCTACAACATTAGTTTCGTCATAAGATACGAAGAGTTATACTTTAGACTCATCTGAAGGCTTACAATACACGAGAAGCCTCATAAGGCAGAAGGATCCTAAAAATAGATTCGTATGATCCAATTCTAGCTCAGTCTGTCCATATATATCAAATCGCTATTCAGGACTATTTTTTAACATAAAATAATAAAAAGTAAATTTTACCGCCATATAAAAGCTTACTTTTCCTCCAAATTCTTAAGCGGGGTGAGGTTGAAAAATAGATCCATACGATTGAAAATTAGCGCAAGTCACAATCCCGGAGTAGTTTTCATTAGAAATTCTAGAAATTTAGGCTTTAGGCCCACACAAGGCCTTAAGTTGATTTTTTGTAAGAATTTTTGTGTGAAAGGTTGTTCGGGAAGTTGTGTTCATCGACATGCCGAAACACTATTCTTCGTGGATTTTTGTCTAAAAAATATTACAAATAGCAAATTGTTTCCATATGATCAAGTTTTCAAAATCTGGAATTGCAAGTGGAGAAGTTAAATAAATAAGATTTTGTTCATATTAATATTTAATAGAGTTCGTCCTTGGATCACTTTGTCCTTGAAATCACTTATCAGCGTACCAAATTTGATCAGAACATCTTGATTTGTGTGTTAATCACACAAATCGTTTCAGAAAACGATTCTAAAACTGATTCGACATAAGAGGAATCAGTCTATGCTAAATTCCTCTGATTGTTACATACATCACTGTAAATTTAATACATCCGTTGTGAAGAGTAGAAACACAAACTCTTTCCCCTAACATAAATACACATATATATGCAAATATTTACACAAATAACTTTTCAAAATGTATCATCATTATTATCATTGTTACGTCGATATGCACATACATGCGCCGGTATTTGTATTCATATACGTAGTTACGCTTATATGCATGCATAAAATGTCAATGATTTTCCAATAATAACCAGCGGAAATATCGCATTTAGTTGGTGTTGTTAAAAAGTAGAAAACTTTTATAAACACACCATCGCCATCATTATAATCATTTGTTGTTGTTGTTGTTACCGTTTCTGTTGTTTACACCAACTATGTACATATTGTCAATAATTCGTTTACTATGCTATTTTCCGTTATATGTATGTTCGAAAGCATTCCTTTTTGCTCCTTATTTTAGAAAACAGTTCAACATACACCGTATCACTGAGATTTGCATTCAGAAATTGTAAAGTTTTCTTACCCATCACACGGGACATATATTAGATTTGTCAAATGCTTGCAACACATAAAATAATCCATCAGAGATCTTTTCCTTGGTAATCGTGTATGATTGAATAAATTTAACTATACTTGCCTGACTATCTTTACATATATATGCTACTCCGCCACTTTATTTGTACGTCTGCTCTCTTGTCCATCTGGTTGTCTTCTCCTCTGTCCTTCTCTTTGAGGATGTAATGGCAACAATGTGGCCCTACTGTGATTACGAAGAGAACTCAGCCGGAATTGTATATGCATTGCCTCTGTATGGGTCCTTACGGATCACTGATCCTTCCCATATTGTCCTCGCATCGCAGAATAGTATTAAAGATTCGATTTCATAGCGTAATGTCGTCCACAAAATTGAGACAACTCTCTGGAAACCGGTTTGCATAAAAAATATTCAAATAGAAGAGAAGAGAACGTACGTTAAATTGGCGGAAATAGATCGAGAAATTTTTAAACGCTGCGTTAAGAAAAAAATTATTTCTTTTCTTCCCAACTACAGTTCAACACATAAAATTAGATAGGTAGGCATGTGGACCTGATTGTTCTTCTGTCTTTTTATATTCTTTTGCGTTTGTTCACTTGTCCGTTTGAGTGGTTGCTTGCACATCTCTCTGCTCGTCTGTCTCGCTGTCTGCCTGGCATCTGCCCGTCAGTCCAACATTCTACCCTCCTTAACTCCGCCGTTCAGGTTCAAGGCTTCGTTTCTCGTTAGCTTATATTTGATAGCAAAATCAAAGTCCGCTTTGCAAGATGAAAGCTCCATCAGCAATTGGGTGCACGGGTCCGCTCGCATCTGCCGAAAAGTAGAGCTTACTTTACTCCCTACTTCGTCAAACTCCTAAATTTCTCAAGTTGTTTCTTGCTTCCTTTGAATGTTTTGAAGGCAAATACAAAATGAAGAAATATGCCATTGACAGATAACTAGGCGAGAGTAGGAGGAAGTAAATCTAACTATCTCGTACTTCAAAGAGATGATTTGCAATGAACAGAATGACTAGATCTCACATCCTCTATCTCACAGTCAATCATAGACACGACACGTATGTGTGCCAACGGAGCGTATTAAAATATTCGGTGTAAGCTAAAAATAAGTATTTTTTTTTTTTTTTTGTTTTTTCCTTTTTATTTTATTTGAACGCACTTGTTACAGTTACATGTTATTATTATTGTAACTTGTCACAGAGAATATCGATATTGTTATGACAACGTGCGGCTTATTGTTTCATATATTAAACAAATAAATAATTTGAATGTAAAAGGCAGGAATCGTTGCGCATCAAAATGGTATAACTACAATACTTGAAATATCTCAAAATATTTAATTTCGTTTAAAGTAAAATAAGTAAAATTTTTTTACTTATTTTTTTTTTTTTTAATTTTTTATTGTATCTGCTTTTAGTTTAATTACACGGTCTTTAGCAATAAAGCCTTGCCCTATTTTCTCTTATATTTTTTCCCCTTTGCGAAATTTTGACTGACAAGGTTAAGAAAAGTTTTGAGAAAGTTTTTCATAACATGATTTATTCAAATCATTTGTTATTGTAATTCTGCACACGACGTACATTTTCATTGAGAACAAATAGTTGAAGAAAGTTTCAACTATGATGTCACGTAAATGTCTATTGATCTTTTCTCTTTTTTCAAAAACATAATTGAATGATAGGAATAAAGATATTTGCAATAGTCTATGATTCGAAAAAATTTTGAGCCTTAATTAAATGAAAGCGTATGCATTCATTTCCCTCGTTCAGTTCCTATTCATTCGATATTTGGAACTACCTAAGGTCTCCGTTATATTCATGTTGTGGATTGATTTAGTCATATCTGGCTGCGTATACCATGGCTATCTCTATAGATATTTTTTCAATATTGATACGACAAGATCTGCTGGTTCTTGATCTACGGATATAGACAAGCTTAAGGGGAAGTAGTCAAGCAAAAAAAAATTACTATGTACAATCCCAAAAATGGTCATAGAATGTAATAATAAATGAGAAAATTGGTTTAAACTTTATGCCAATATATTGTGGCCTTTGGACGAAACCGTGTTTGGCTTAAGATTTTTTGATCCCAACAAATTTTCATGTCATAGGTCACATTAAGTACATTTCATGTTTCGTTTTCTTTCGCCAACGAACCTAGATTGATATGGATTGACTTGATTCACGATTCCGGAAAAATGTATATTTATCGATTAAAGTCGGGTTCAGTTCTGTTTCTAAGGATCAGCTCTTTGTTTACAACAACAGGATATTGATTGAAAGGAGAATTGAAACAAGACCGTAAGAGTTGCTAAGACAAGGATACCAGCAATCGATCGAATAATACGATCACGTCAGAAATGCCAAAACAAAAATCCGAAAAATTATATTAGAAGACCGCCGATTAAAAGCCTGTAAGCAAAAAGCTGCACATCTCACATTCCCTGCAAATGCAGACATACACACATAGGCATATAGGCAGCATGGCTTTCTCGTTTAGCCACAATGAAAAAAAAAAGCATAGCGGGAAAGTTAATCCATCACTTCACACTAGATAAGATGAAGCAGTCAATCCAAAGGGCTTAAAAAGGACGAATTGGCTGCAAAGCCGCAAGACAAGACCGTAAGCCTTTGGAAGGATAATTTTTCATTGGTTATATTCAAAAAAGAGAATCTATCAAGGACAAGTGTTATGCGAACTTATTGCAAAGTTCGAGTGATAATAACAAAAAAAAAAAACCAATTTGCATCGCATGAAGACAAAGCGCCAGCTCACATATCCCTTATCGTAAAGACCAAAATCAAGTAGCGAAAGTTCCTCCATCGCCCTATCGTCGACTTACTTTATTCTTCTAAAATTTATAAAAAATGCCTCAATGGTTAAACATAAAATAATAGGAAGAGCTTGTGTTTGGTCGCTAATTTCAGGAGCTCTACGTTGCTTAGCGGAAAATGTGTATCAAGTTCAAAGATGGCTGTACACAGTACATTTTTTGTATTTAATGCGGGCAAGCGGTACTTTTTGATCGAGTGAATATTACAAAGTAATTTTTGACGAACAAGCGGTTCATAAATTTTCATTTGCAAAATCGGGACACATCTTAAGCAGAATACATGTACCAAGAATTGGACATAGGTTAAATGAATTGGTGTCACATTTCCTGAGATTAAAAATTTTTTATTTTCTTTGT
>NW_023998417.1:11095898-11149465 GCF_014805625.2 Glossina fuscipes
TTTCTTTGTTAAACGGAAACGGAGACAAACGTCTCTTGATGCGGCATTTTCACAAAAACCCACATTTACTTCTGCTTATATACAATGAATTTGCCTACGTACGCGTATGTAAAAGTTTGAAATGCGCCGTCAAAGTGAATGGAACGCTCAGTTTTTTTCTTCCCTTGTTTAATAATAAGAAAATTAGTATTCGCCTTAATTACGTTGATTCCGTGGAGAAAAGGTGTGAATTATTTCAAAAAGAAAAAAAAAAATTGATAGAAATATTTCTATTAACAAATTAGTTCAGAATCATTTTTAGGTACCATACCGAGAGGATGCAAATCGCATCTGCCAAGCAAGTGTCCGTGGATTCGGTAGAGTTTAGCTTGAACGCAGCTATACTGAGCACTCAGTTGGTAAAGGCATAACACTCTTCGATTGGTACCCACTAAACTTCAGCCATCGGCACCGTGCTATTTCTTTCTCTTTTCCCACCTCTGTCCGACTGTCACGGTGTCACGCGTGTAGGTGACATACCCTGCGTGCGTGGTCACATCAAAAAAAAAAAAAAAAGAAAAAAACATAGCATACGAGCTTGAAATCTTCAACATTAACGGTTCAGCTAATCTTATCTTTATATGATCGTAGTTAACTTAAACCTGGCACTTGTTAAGTTTTAGAATCTTATCTCTGTCGCTTGAACGATAATCGCTCCAGTTATGAACTTTGCACGCTATCCCATTGGGATGAATAGAAAATAATTGAAAATTGCTTTTTAATCAAAAATTTCTTTGAAATTTTATTTTCCATGTAATCAAATGAAGCTATACGTTGTGAGGGAATAATTTTCTAACAATTTTCTCGTAAACCATTTTGTTAAAGAATTTTTCCATTTTATTTAGATAAGGATGCTTGCTTCCTCGCTATTGATTGCTTTTTCTTTTCTTATTATAATTGAAAAATAAAAAGCTTAATAAACAATTGGTAAACATTTGAAATGTAATTTAAATAGAAATTCACTTATGTCTGCCTCTGTGTGTGTGTATATATATATATGCGTGTGTGTGTGTATTGAAAACAAAATGAACCATAAACGAACAATTGCTTTGCATACCAATATATGTAAATGCAATAGGATTCCTTTTGTATAAATGTATTCATACTTAAACACACGCATACACACGCATACACAAATATATAAACATATATATGTGCATACATTTGGTACATGGTATCTGTAAATCGCTCAATTTGATTGAACAAAAACAGTTGCCAATCAAAGGCTGACTGCCTCCCCACTTTGGCAATAACAACGATAATAATGACGTTAATGATCATTACAATGATGATGATGATGATGATGATGATGCTGATGATCATTACGATGATGATGACGGTGATGCCATATTGATGGCAATAAACAAAGAAACCAACTCATATACGGAAAGGGGTTGGGAAGGGGGGGGACATAAAAAGATGGGTACATAAACGTACACATATACGTTATGTATAGAAAATAAAAGCGACGAGCGAAAGGAAAACAAGAAATAAAACGATTTCTGTATGATTTTCATGCAAATTCACAATATTTTCAATTTCCATGAAGCCAATGAATATAAACAGCATCAAGAATATGGCGAATAAAATAACAACGGAAATCTCACGTAGAATCGCGTTCATTTTTTTGCTCGTTGCTCTTTGCTTTTATTACCAATTTAACAAAAAAAAAAAAAAAAAAAAAAAGAATAAACGAACGCGTTTCCAACATTGAAACATTTATTACAAAATATTTATAGGTACAAACGTAATGCATGTATATATATATATATATATATATGTATATATATGTATATATAATATATAAATGTACGTGCGAACGTACGAAATAAATGATGACGAGATTGCATTGCATAGTCTATGCTTACATTCATACATACCCATATAAACAAATAAGCTGATATCATTTTATGTTAAATGGATCCTTTCGAGTGCAGAATTGACTGACGATTTATAAGAACTGTGTGTTTAAATTAAAATATTTTTCATCATTCAATGATTTCGTCCGCTTTTCTTTTCTTTTCTTTTTTTTTTCTTTTTCTTTTTCCTTGCACTTCAAATACATTTCTTCATACATAAACAAACGTATAAAAAATATTAATATATATTGAGTCAAGGAAAAAGTTCTTAACGTTTCTCTCAATAGTCAATTTTATATTCATCCAGCATCTTATTCCATCGTCTTGTGAAAGGTGACACAATCCTTTCGTAATTAAGAAAAGAAAACATTGCGTGACATTTGGTAATCAACTCGAAAATAATTACATGATAATGAGAATAAGAAAATCAACTAAGGTTTTGCGAAAATTTGTGGTATTTTTGGTGAAGACACGTTCTCAACATTACCAGAGCGTAGTAATTGCTTGCTAATCTCTGCTCTGTCGCACCCTGGTCTACCGAGTTCCGTAAGAATCGATGAAATTCTTTAGAAAATTGAAGGAAACAGACAGCTAAACGATTTCGAACAACTTGAATATGACTGAATGAGTAGTACATGGAATAGCATTAAAAAATGTATTGAAACGAAACGATTTCGAGATGTGTTTGAAGGGATTGATAATTCATAATAGGCGATGGAAAGCGGGTTAGATATCGCACTAATGTGCGCAACAGATCATGATCCAAAACAGGAAAATTTGCCTGCGGTTAAAACCGTAAAGTAATGCTTTACGTTGGCGGTCATCGTGAGCCAAAAGCCGAGTCGGCCAATTGGGTCATTAGCTAATACGGTTAAAGCGTCCAATTGACGTAAAGCATTCAGAATTGATTAAAAGAAACTACTGGTTAGAAAAATAAAAAAAGGTTGACTAAGCAATTTTTGCGATTGCATCTTATAACCTAGACCAGCTGTATCTCGTCCCTCTACACTTTGCTTCGTTCGGCGCAGTGTATTCTTGGTAACGGAAAGTTCAAAACATTTTTCGCTTACAAAGCATAAAAGTTCTTTAGTAACGGTATAAAGATTTCATCATCATTAGAGAAACGGGAAAAAATTATCGAACACACGCGCGCACAAATTTTTATTTTGATAAAATTTATTTGAAATATAAGAAAAATATGTAGGAATTTTGATGAAAAAAAAACGCCACGAACTTCTTCTTTCATCTATTATGTATATATCATATATATATATATATGTGTACATATGTATGTGCATAAATATATGTATGTGTATGCATATATCGTATGTATGTTGGCATTTTTTGTAATGTAATGATGACGACGACAATGGCAATGGCAATGATTATGCAAAGATGTATGCGTCTATACGTGCATACGTACAGCGCAATGGCTGATTGCATGGCTGCCGATGTTCAAGCAATGGATCGAGCTACACACAAGAATCTGTGACAATTTATTAAAAACATTTTCAACTGAAAAATCACATACACTAGCACGCACGCACGCAAACATACACACGCTTAATGAACCAACGCATACATTGATATTTGAAACGTTTTTGACATGGCAGTGATGTCTTTATAACAAACTTGACACAAACCACAAACAAACTCAACTACTTGTCAGAGTTTAATATATATATATATATATATATATAAATGTATAACTAAGTAAGTGCACTGATTGGCAATATTATGCTGGAATCAATTGCTGCCATATAGAGGCATGACGCAGCGCCCAATTCTCGAGATGACTTCTGGCGTTTCGTTAAAATGTAAAAATTTATTTATAAGGCTCACGTCAAAGACTGAATGAGTGACTGACTGAGCGACTGACTGACTGATAAAAACAAAAAGAAAAGAAGGCCGTCTAATCGACGTGCCAGCTAAGCAATCATTTGAACAAAACGAGCGAAACGACGAACGTTGAAGCGTTGAAGCGTCGAGCATCATCAACAACATATTCACAATAATGTTGCTACTGCTGTTACTCAATGACGTGATATTGCTTTACACAAACATAAATTTATATATATAGATATAAATATATATATATATATATATATATGTATAATATTCGCATAAACAATCTTACGCATATGCTTAGCTATGCGTGCGTTTAGGCGAGTTTTTCTCTTGAACGAAATTGGGGTGGTGGTGGTAGTACTGCTGCTGGTGACAGTAGTAGTACTAGTAGTGGTAGCAATCGTGATGATGATGATATTGATGATGATGATGATGGTGTTGGTGGTGGTGGTGGTGGTGGCAAAGTTGAGGTATCGCTAGTCTCTTGCCTGAGATAGAGTTAGTTATACATACATCTGAGATTTTAGGAAATTGAATTTAAATTCTCGTCTTCTCTTGAAATAGCCATTGTATGCTATAAATGAAAGAATAGCCTGTAAAAGGAGTTCGTTATGTGTGAGAATTTCTGTTATTTATGCGCCTGCATTGTGACGCTCACTTGGCTTAGCTGACAGCGTAATAAACCAAAACATAAAACCAAAAATGCATTGATTGAGTCACTTAAGACATCATGTCATCATTCAGGCTACCCTGACGCTGTTGTTGTTGCTGCAGCAGCAGCAGCTGCTGCTGCTGCTGTTGCCGCTTGTTATTGCCATAAAATTCGCATAGAAAAGGAATTTAAAAATTGTAAGTAAAGTCATCCACACAATTTGGTTAACTTTTTAAATTGAATTTCATTTATATAACGATGCGAAATAAATATACGTATTATGTATGATATGGCAACTTGTACCCAACCTCATCGTCATCGTCATTGTCATTGTCATCGTCATCATTATCATTATAATTATCATCATTGTCATAGTCGTCATATCGGTGATTATATGTAAATTGTTTACGTATTTGTGTGCATGTACATGAATGCATAGTAGTGGTTAGCGCCTTGCACCCTTTTTTTTATTTGGTCATGAAATGTCACAAATTTCGAATCTGTCAGTTACGCTAGTTTAAATATCAAATTACACTTCCGCCGGAAAACGACGTTCATTGCTCGTTAGTCTCATTTTACGCGCACGCAAACTCATGAAGAAATTAACGATATTGACGCGTATAAAAGCGATAGAACATAAATTACATTCTCGATGTATATAAATATATTTTCCACTTAATAAACAAATTTTTATCATTAAGCTTTGCTTGTGAAAAATCAAAATTGTACATCTTCCACATATTCATTCATTATATATTTACATGGTCAACGGCCGACGTTGCATATCTATGGCTGAATATACGCTAGACTTAGTGGACTAGCTTAATATATAGCACAAGCAAGGCATGGTGCATCGATCATCAGGTCGCCAGCGTAAGACACAACAAGAGCTTTCGACTGTTCAACTGCTGCATAGGTGACTGACTGATCTACAGAAAACCACATATAGATTTTTGCTTTTGCTATAACAAAGATAAATTTAGTTAAAAATTAATAAGGCGAGGCTTAAGTTGTTAATAGGGTGAGGGTGAAAACACCTTTCCTGAATAGACGTAACTCCAGTTCAATATCATTTCATTTTCACTTCATTCACATGAGCAGCCGAGTAGGCACGAATCGCGTCAACCAAGGGATCGAATTTCAACGCAGTCGAGTTTACTTTGGTCGCAGTTATTGTGGATTGGACACATGCGCACTAGCCGCATGCAGCCGCTTTCCTGCTTCCCTGTTTCTTTCCAGCTTCCTATTTCTTTTCGACCGTAACCGTGTTACACGAACAGTGGACATAGCCTAAGTGATTAGTTATATAATAAAAAAAAAAAAAAAAAAATCATTTCAATTTAAACGTAAATTTCAGTTCAAATCCACTTTGATTTAAATTCAAATGAAATTCCGTTCAATTCCGATTCCCGTTTGGCTCTCACTTTGCATTTTCGCTACCTGCAGACCTTTCTATGCCTATGCTTTTCATTTCGCCATTCTCTTCTTCAGGGGCTATCTAAAGCTTTTTGAACTAAGGCTACTTTCCGCTATATATAAGTTTCGCTCATCGATAAAGCTATCCAGATAAAGCGCTTCCACTCGCTTATGTAGGTTCCACTAGTACTTGACTTTCCTACGACTTGTGGCATCACTTTAAAATTTAAGCAAGAGACTGTGTGAGTGCAAAATAACTATTTTTCTTCTCTCCTCCCATTCAAATTTTAGCTCACGTAACGTGAAAATGAAAATTGCATTATTTATAGGATGAGCCAACAAAAAGCCAGAATAATACAAACTAAATTCACTATTGCTCCCCCCTTCGAATACTAAGCTAAGTATTTCATGAATTTTCGCACGTGCAACCTTATAACACTATGTATCATAGTGAAAGCTATGTATAGTAAAGAATAATGAACTTGAATGATAGACAAGACCGAGAGACTGTTTAATTTTAATTAAAAAATTATGGGATTACATATAATAAACGCAATATAAATGCAAATTTTTTTTTTTTTTTTTGGGTCTTTTGTCTCCTGAATTTATTAGCCTATGAATTATAATTTATATGCACACAAAAATACACACAAACACTTATACATATACGCTGAATAAACAATTTACTTGCATATTGCACGGCGGTTAGGCAGTTAACAGTTAGTTTTTTACCCCGTCATCTGTAGATGAAATATTAATAAATTTTGCCAAGGTTTGTTAGAAGGCTTAACTGGCATACGTTACTTGACATAAAAGCTCACACTTTTGTATCAATTTCCATGTAAAGTTAAGGGAGAGAACTGGATAGAGAGAAATAGTGAGAAATGCATATACAAAGAGCATAAAGCAGGCGTGCAGAGAAGATATTTAAGAATATTCATAAGCAATGAAAAAATTATCATAGAAGATATGAATGGTTTAAGGCATAAATCTTGGACCAATCAACCGATAATCGTGATAGGATTAACTCGTGTGTGCGGCGAGGTTTATCTACAAGCAGATATATCATTAATTACAATTTCAATTTGCGGTGATATGAAAGAAACTTTGTAACAAGTTATGAAAGAAGAGACGGAAAATTCTCAGGAGCAGCGATAGACAACCACAAGCCCGTGCGCGCTATGTTTAAAATTTCAAATAATTCAATCTGCACCACACATAGTAATGTTGCAACTAAATTGTGTCTGTTTTCGCGTGTCGTGCGGTTAACAAATATGAAAAGTGCTTTTTTTTTGATCCCTTAGGCGATAAAATGAGTGATTGGAGAGTGAAGGAATGGAAAATTGATTCACAAATGCCACATTTTTAACAATAGTTGGATTGTCTTCTGGCCGCCGCTGTCATGTCACTATTAAAATTGGCCCCTTTGGACGGAAAAGTTACCCACCGCTGCTTTAAAAGCCTAGTTATGTTTCATTAGCACATACGGCGGACACGAACTACTGCTAGAGATTATCTATGAAATATGAAAAATATTTTGCTATCAATGGCGCAATATACGCGCGAAACAAGTTACGTTATTCTCTTTAATAACATTTTGATTGACTGCAAAGAATTTTCATTTCTCAATCACGGGCTGAAGAGCGGATATTACACATTTTTTTTTTTTTTCTTTATTTGCGTCAAACGGATATCAATACTTTATTATCATTTAGTGGTTGACTGCTTGCGCCTAGAAATTGACAGAACTTCACTGCCGTCTAGAGAACAAAAGAGATATAGTTTTTATTTCCTGTTTGCCTTTTCTTTTTTTCTGCTTCTTCCATAAAAATAACATTTCAATAGTTATCGATTCGTATTGCAAACGTTATGATATGCATATGAACCGATAAATTAACAAAATATTTAAAAGAATCAAAAATGACTTTGAAACTTCCTTTCATATAATAAAAGGTTTGAT
Organism: Glossina fuscipes; assembly: GCF_014805625.2. Taxonomy (NCBI): domain Eukaryota; kingdom Metazoa; phylum Arthropoda; class Insecta; order Diptera; family Glossinidae; genus Glossina; species Glossina fuscipes. Next base: position 11,103,673 of record NW_023998417.1, read on the forward strand.
TAATAACGCGAAGAACCCTTTCGTTGTCGAGATTAATGAAATCTTAATAAGATATCAAAAATGTAGTTGCCTTTGCTCCATCAATTAAATCTCATTATAAATAATTCACACCACCCTCATCTAAAAGAAACTGTAACTAAGCAAAATCCATGCCAAACGATTAAGTGATTTTATGTGTCCCGCATTTGTAATTGAATTAATAGCAGTACGCATCATGGAAAATTAACGAGATTGCACAAATCCAACAATACATGAATACACCCAGAAAAAAAAAATTTATTTTCAATCTCACTTAAATATCAATACAGTTCTAATACCTGAAGCAAGAGCAGAGAAGATCCAGACTACTTCAAATTGTAATCAGTCTGGCAGGAAAAGAATTAAAATGAAGAGTTGTATGCACTAAAGTAATCTGACTGAATAAGATCCGCCTGCAGTTCTTTAACACTTTCCTTGATACCTCGAAAAACTAATTTCTATCCTCTACGCAAGTCCAAGTGCCCAGTTTTGCTGAAATATATAAAAAAAATGCCGGCTAAAAAATTAGTTTCGAGCAAAAAAGTCGCTCAAAAAAATAAGCTTCGAATATCTGGCGGTTTGTAGTAGTCGCGTCGACAGCCGGCACATCGTTCCACAAATCAATCTATTCGACACTTTACCCGAATGACGAACTTTGCTTAGTGTAGTGCAATCTTCTAATCGGTTTTGTTGTATAATATGCCAAGCATTCTTGCTGAAACCTCATATCGAATACATGGGCGTCCACATGTTTGTTCTATAACTTAGGCTATAAGTAGATCGCAGGTACAATGGATTTCTGAGAAGGACAAGTCGTCGACTAGTCGGCGAAAGGACTCTCCACACCGAAGTACGCCTCCAATGAGATAATTTTCTCATCGGTTCTGTGCTATACGACACACTCTTGCTGACACCTTCTTATATCGATCACTTTCTCGAGTTTCGATCACATTCGACCATTTGCTGGAAATGGTGAATCGTTAAAAGGACCCTTGACAGCCAACTTTACTTTTCAAAATATGACTTTAACAGTAGTTGTCTACAACTGAACGCTTTATTCTGCTTCCTTTCTGTCGGAACAGCAGCCGGCATCAGGCAAAACGTTCTCTTCTTGACAAAGCAAGGTAATCGATGAAATATGGATATCATCAGCACTTCTGGTTTTGTTCAGATCATTCTTTCTCACAGCTCAAGTATTATTTGGGCGAGAATTTTATAAAATATAAATTTCCGTACGATGATTATAACGATCGAATATTGACTCAATTGATCCTTCATTGAATGGATTGCATGAGAAGAGGAACAGAGCAGTGCGTCCTTGTTTTCCCTCGTTTTTAAATTTTATTTATTTTCTAAAAACTCGCTATATCATAAGCCCTACGACAGGCACCCAGTTTTTGCCATACTTTGATTATAATAATGTTGCAAAGATTTCTCTCAGTGCAGACACGTATAATCTAAAGTTAAATGCTTTCGTTTCGGGGATAATAACACAATCAACATTAAAACTTAATCACGCGTTGCGATATGAATATTTTCTCTTATGGATATTTGTACAACAACACAATCATTAACACCCACAAGTAAATCACAAATGAGCGTATATATGTATACATGTATATATAAATATATATATATATATAAATGAATGCGTACGCCTGCCAAGAAGAGAAGAATGAAAACATTTCTAATGTTGGGTAATGAAAGCAAAGAGAAGAGAGAAAATAACTGCAGGCACACAACTAAGTAGAAAAGGAAAAGAACATATTTTAGTTGTCCTCACATCGCTTATGGGTTGAAGCGTATCACTGGGATTAAATGGGGGTTGTTGTTGTTGGGATAGATAAACATACATACTAGCATACGGCACGAATAACAATAAACGGGATTATGATGAAGTTGTTTGCGCTAGACACGCCTGATATGAAACTTAATAAACTGAAGGCTATATGTGACTATTGGGATTCATATACATACATATAAACTATATAGGGGTGGTCGACTAACTTACTAAATTGACACAACACGATATGAAAATATGATTTATTAGAAAAGTCTACGATTATATATATATATATATATATATATATAGAATAAAGAAATCGAAAAAGTATAAGAAATATATGTCGCACCATTTCTGTCACAAACTATTTAAAGAGAAGTTTACGACTTACGATGTAAGAGAAGAAGCAAAATTAACTAAAAGTTTGTTTAACTTAATTATCATCATCGTCAACTGTTATCTTTTCATTTCTTAGCATATTAGCTTAGGAAAATAATTTAAAATTAATTAAGAATACAACGGATCTTCCTTGTTTAACATCACTCAGATGTTATGTGAAATTGTTGTGTGCTGCTTATGAAAGCGTTGATGTATGTGATGATTTCGACCGCCAATTAAGTTGTGTCAATATTAAACAAAGGAAACATCTACGCATACGTACAAAGCCATATACATACATATACGCACGCACGACTCACCATTTAGTTAAGCATAACATATCTACAATTTGTCAGCAGCTAACGGACATTTAAGCCGAATTCAGCGACAAAACCGGTAATTAACATTATCGGCAATGATACTGAGACAAGAGAGTAAGCCCCATAAGCGAACACTGATTTCACCTCAACAACATCGATGTAAAAAAGTAAACAAATTTTAAACAAATCTTAACATTAGCAACGAGTCGATTATTAATGCTCGGCAATCTTAACACACTGCAGAAGCCACTTACCTACCGGGTAGCTTGTAGAATTTCTTTAAAAAAAAATGGTATTAAAAATCTGAACAACTTGGTTAATAAGGTATTTGGGATATAGGTGTGTGAGTGTTTGTACATATGAATGCAAATGTCAATATGTTTGCCTACCAGCGGTACGATCAAATATTGGTAAAGGCAAGTCGAAGTCGACGTAAAAAAAAGTAAGAAAGAAATAAACGAAAATTTAAATAAATATTTAAAAATAAATATTCATTAAATTTCAATTTAACAACGATTTATCGCTTGGTGGATCGTTAAGACCCAACAAGAAAATGTTTTACTTAAATAGACAGATTTCACCTATCAAAATAATCCCACGAGAGAGATCTAAGTAATACCAAAAGTATTTTGTGTGAAAAGCAACAATCAAGCCTAAGAAAGGTTCCTGAAAAGATTCATATTTTTCATTTTTTCATCGGTGTTGTTGAGATCAAAGTTTTGTGTGTATGTGTTGTATTATGCTATGAAAGAATTCAACGCTCTTTAACGAAAGTTTTCTTCGAAAAACTTGGCTACTGTTACGTTCAAATACTATCGTATTCGTCCAAGTAGAATCTATCGGATTTCCTACTTCTACTGAAGAAAAGTCGAGTTTTTCAATCAACCAAGCTCCTGAAGTTTGGAAGCGTTACCTTCTCTATTCAAATGGAAGGAAGTCGCTCTTCAATCGTTATATGAATCTGTGATGAAAATGAGCACGATTTTGTTTATACAATACCATCGCGCCCTAACCAATAAAGAAGAGCAACGCGTATCAACTTTGAACCTAAAGTGGAATATCTTTCTCTCGGCCCTGCGTTGAGCGCAACTAGCTGGGTCTATAGTGTGTCAAAACTATATCTAACCCAATGGGTCCACCGCAACAGCTGTAATAATTACGTCCGTCAGTCATTAAGAGGAAAACGATAACAAACGTTAAAAAGATATCGCGGAGTAATTTTTCAGCACAATTGCGCGCTGCCTAATATTACGAAACACTCGCCGGGAAGGCTTATATCATTGAATCGAAATCGGTTAGCCATCCTTTATGCCTCCTTCGTTATATCCATTAGCTATTCTTCTGCTTTCAGATTAATCACTGTCTGAAACGTCTGAGCAACGCTTTCATTCCTATTCCAGCCACAGAAATATAGTACCCTTCGTAGACCTTCGTCTCGAACGTCCAGACTTCTGTTTTGGCATGGATTTCATATTTTTAATGAAAAAGATAAGAAAAATAAACGGCCAGCGATGGAGAGTACTTTGAACAGAACATTTCTTGCCATCATTCTCTTGAAATAAGTGCTTTTTTGTTTGCATTCGAAAAGAATCAAAAAAAAAAAAAAAAAAAAAACAGGTTACGACTGATTTCTATATGTACTTGGTATACATGACGTGCTGATTGTTAGATGTAAATTTGTCTATGACTTTAACTGGCAATGTTTAGATGACTGTAAACTAGGTGTTAAAATATTTATTTAAACATTTATTAAAACCTTTATGTTTCGGAAGCCTTTGATGTTTCTTTTTTTTTCTTTTTTTTTTTTTTTCGTTTTCTCTTCTCAAATCTGACTTCTCTTTGCTATTGTTTATATATGTACCTATATATAGACGTTATGGAAAACGGTTTTCTTTAACAATTAAATCTAATTGTCGGTAAAGTATTTGATCATCAGATAACCAACTAACTACCTACAAATTGTATTTAATTAACCTGAGAAGCAAAGTAAAAGTGTTTGGAAGTGAAGTCAAGTTTATCTGCTAAAAATATTGCTTTCACTTTTACTTGATTCAAGATTACAAAATGTTCTCAAAAATTAAAAATTTGGAAAATTCATAGCTAAAAGTCAAGTAAAACAAAACAAAGCAATCGAGCCAAAAACGAAGAGGATGGAATATATTTGTGAAAAGTATTTGACTAATTGCGATATTTTCTAAAACAAAATTCTGATATTTATGATTTTTCAATATATCAATATATATATATATATTGGTTATCGCACCCTTCCGCACGCACAAATCCAAATTGTGCACAAAAAAAAAAGTATTGTTTTCATATGGTTAGCGATATCTTGCTTTAATCTTTGATCTCAGAAAGGATCAAGCAAAGTTAAAAAAACAAAAAAAAAAATAATAAAGAAACAACTATCTTAATAAATCTCTATGGTTTGAAAATGTATCGTTTATGTTGATCTTGCTGATCTTGCTAATGATTTGTTGAATTTGCTGCAACGACGCTTTGTTCATATAAAATACATTCAGAAATACAATAATAAGGAGAAATAAAAATAAAAATAAAAATAAATAAAAAAAGCCGCCACAATACGCAAACATTGATAAAAATCTTTGCGCAAAATCCAAAGCATTCAAACCGTACATATCTATAATGGATGGAAAGGATTGATGAACGGACGGATGCAGAGGAGATACAAAACAGCAAATCTGTTAAATATATATACCGAAGGATTATATGCATTTGTTTTTTTAGTTTAGTTGTGTTTCATATTCAAGCAAAACAATTTTCAAAATACATAAATCTCTGATATTACACATGTTTGCATACAAGCATCGATATCGATATTTCTGATCGTTTCGATCGCGTTTTATATAACCGTCAATCCTCAAAAAAAAAAAAAAAAATGATATGTATGCTAAGTTGCCCAAACTCTTGGTAACTTGTTACATATTACCTCAATCAGCTAAAGTGACCTTAGTAAGAGTATTTGCGCTGCTTTAACCGGAAAGCACGAAGCAGAAACGTAGTTGCATACGATCCAAAGTGAATCCGAGATAGTAATACCTTTCAAGATATGATGCATAACATACTTTTCAAATTTTGGAAATCATTATAATCCGAAACTACGTGTTCTCTGCGTCTTCTTTTCATTTTTGAATGACGCAAATAGCGGATGATATTGCGATATGCTCAAGCGAAAGTATCACAGCTTACGCCGCAGTACACTTTAAGTCTAGAAATTACTCTTTCTTAGGATATGAATGAGTGAAAAGAGGCCATCTATTGACGTTACTGCTTCTCCTACTCAATAATGAAAAATGAACGGATTACGATAACCAAAATGCAAGTAAAACCTTGCGGTAAATATCTTCGCAGGAGATCAACTTAATCTAATCTTTCTGTGTAAAGGAGGAAAGCTTTATGCACGAATTTCCTGATTCTAACCTTTCTCTCATGTCTCTCTCTCTCTCTCTCTCTCTCTCTCTCTCTCTGGCTGTCTCTTTCTTTCTATCTTAGACTAGATTCCCAGTTAATAGGGTATTAGAATATAGATCGTCTTCGTTCTAAGACAAAGAATACCTCTCTCTTCAGTCTTCTCAGTCTCTCTTAAGCCTTTTTGCATGTTACATATGTCCGCACTAACTTAATGTACACTGTATGCACACAAATGGCGTAGGGTATAAAAAGACAAAATAGCGTAAAAGAGTGTCGTCTTCAAATCCATACTCTTATATGATTGACGGAGATCTTTCTTTTTTGTTTTTTGAATGTTCGAATACGATACGAAAACTACAAAAATCGAAAATGTTTATTATATTAATATTATAGTGTAGTAATCGTTATATCGTTCATTTAATTCAATTCATATTCACTTTGTTAACGTTGTTTTTATTGTCGGTTACCAATGTTGTTTGTTTGCTTGGTTGTGATTGCTTTTGTTTCAATAGAATTTATTTAGCGATCTTTAAATGCAACGCCTGCGCATGATAATCACAGTGTCGGCAATTTTTTTTTGTTCTTTCGATTTTTCGCCACATGATTTCGCTTTTGTTTTCAACTACTAAACGAACTAGTTAACTGTCTACCTGTCTGTCTGTGTGTGTGTGTGTGTGTGTGTGTGTGTGTGTGTGCGTGCCTGTGTCCCTTTATGTCTTCGCCAATGCTATGCCAACGCTTTAAATATGTCCACCCGCTGATAGTCGCCGTTTGAATAACAATTCATATTAAATATTATGATTTTATATTAGTAAACTTTTTTAAAAAAAAAAAAAAAAAAAAAAAAAAAAAAGAAAGACATATACTAATATTTGTTAATACGAATAATCGAACTACCCCTCACAGGTGTTTGCTTCCTTTCAAAGGTTTTCTGCTTTTAAAAAAAAGCTTAAGAAACCTCCTCTACTCTACCTATTATCTCCAATTAATTGACAATAAGCTGCACTTACATATGTTCTTAATTAATACCAAAAAAGAAAAAAAAAACAAAAAAAAGAAAAAAACAACCCCTATAACGAAAAAGACAAACATGACAACATAATTGACAATAATCTGATTTCAAATCAATTTTGGCATCTGCTATAGTTCAACTTCAATTTAAATATCAGGCGACACTCTATAAACTGCAAACACCAAAACACCAAGAGTCGTTTATTGCAAGCTAACTAAAACAGGCGGAGAGAGACAGAGAGAGAGAGAGAGAGAGAGAGAGAGAGAGAGAAAGTCAGAGATTGATCTCTAAGACTTTTTATATATACGTGATTTTTATCTTTCTCATTAAATATATATCTATATATATGCGTATATGAAGCAGCGACCTTATAACGATTAATGATCGGATAATTTTTTTTTTACTGACATTATATTTTTAATCATCACTTGATACGATTTTGTGGGCGTTTAAAGGAGTTCGTCTTCTTTAGGGACAAAAAAAAAAGAGAAAATTAAATTTTCTTAAATGTCAAATAAAAAACTCAGTTCCAACGACCAAAACACGTACAGTAACAAAAACAATTAGTATTACATCATTTCTGCTTCTTGTTTGGCGAGACAATTATTTACCTGAATTTTCTTGTTACCGTGAAGAAAATTCCTTATCGTAAACTTCTTTTCGTTACCATTGAAACCTTTTCTTTCTTTCTTTCTTTCTTTCATTTTTTTTTTTTTTTTTTTTTGTTGCTTTTTTTTGCTTATCTTTGACTGCTTTTATTACTAATAAGGATGCACTTGCGTTTATACGGTAGCCGGGTGCGTACGCAAAATTTAAGTTGACATTTTTAATGATCTGATGATAATCGGATCTGATGTAAATGAAAGATAAAATATTTTCGGAAGAAATTTTATAGTCACTGTTGGTTTCTCTTTCAAATTGTGCAGCTAATGAAATTAGATGAAAGAGCTTCATATTTTCCGTAAAATTTTATCGAAAAAATTTTTTTTTTATATAATTTAAAAAAAAAAAAAAAAAAAAAAAAAACGAAACGAAACGAAATAAAAAAAAGAAAAGAAAATGCAGACACATAATTGGGTGTTGCTACTGTTTGTTCATCTGATATTCACATTAACATCTCTATTAAAGTTAGAGCAAAGGAATTTTATCGCTTAGGTGATTTTTATTTGGAAAAATGAAATTTTTTTTTTTTTTTTTTTTTAATTAAAGACAATTTTCGAGCAAGACGAATCTTAGAAGCCCTACATTTGAACAAATCTGTTCTTATAAATTGTGGGATTGTCAGCTGAAGGCTAGTAAGGAACATTTTTCTCCCACTCCCCACTCCCGATAAAATTCAAGTTCATTCAAAATATATTTGTTACATAGTTTAATAATTGGAATATGCATCATCACTAACTACGGTCTTTTGCGGATACTTTCGCAATAGAAACCTTATGCCTTTGAAGCGGTTTTCTCACATCTTCAACTTTGCAGCGCCACTGATCTGCAAATAGGTTTTAATGACGCCGTGACGCCATAAACTGCATCGCACAGTAAGTCACACGTTTTTTTTTTGAATTAAAAAAAAATAATATCACTCTTAATGAAAGACACTTTATTTGAAACTCGCTCTTTCTCGAAGCGGGGAAAATGAAATTTTCTTCTCTTATGTTACATTCCCGTAAATTTAAACATTTTCTAACAACTTTCTATAAACGTTTTCTAGAAAAAAAAAAATCAATATGCAACAAATATACCAAAAAGATAAGCATTTTCTATATGAATGTATGGCAATAATGTACAGCCATGAACATATAAATAGCGCACATTTCATTATGAAAATAAATAACTAAAGAAAAACCGTTATTTTTAATACTTAAAACTTTAATGAAACAAATAAAAACATTGTAGTAAGCTATCAAGCACGGTAGGATATCCTACAGCACTGCTCTTAATACATTTATTATGTAAGGAGAAGAGGAAACTTTTCGCCATATAAAAGCCTACTTTCCCTGGGTATATGTAAACGGGAGGAGGCTGCAAAAATTCACCCTTGCGATCTGTATTCTTCACTTCTACTTTGAATGCCGATATTCTTTAGCAGCTTTTGTCGAGAAGGTTTCTCAAATTGCAATTTTTAGAACCCACACAACTCGCGCTACAGGGCATATTAACTTTGCGGCCATGTACGTAACACCCAAAAGAATCTATCTTTTATTATGCCGATCGCTTGAAAAACATTTTCTGAATCGATTTGTATGTCTGCTTGATGTCCGTCTAATTTAAAAATTGCGCTTTTTTTCTCTTCAAAACTTTTCCGCTATATGAAGCGTGACCGTAAAAGTGATAAGATCTTTATTCATTTTCAATCGGATTTGTCAATGGACCCAAACACGTTCGTCTACCAATGCTTCAAAAATCACGATCTTTAAGTTAAACACAAGTATAAAAGGAAGACCGATGGACAGACGCCAAAAAAGCTTATAATCAATCTCTGAAGCGATAATGAAACGGTGATCTCTCTCAAGTTCTTATGGGCGTTATATATATCCATATAAACTGAATGGATTCTTGTACCGCAAGTGGTGTAGGATGTAAAAAATAAATATGAAAATTATTATCGGGTAAGGGCGACCATGAAATAGCTTACAATGTATATCTAATAGAATTTTCCAATTCTTCTGGTGAACTCTCACGAAGTCTGGTGAATTATTGATTGTTAATACACGTATTACTACACTGGGAGTGTGGTTCAATTTCTGTCGACTTTTCAATAAATTTCGGCGTAGATTATAAGATAAAGGAAAGAATGGAGTCAAGTGTTGGATTCGAAGTACAAGCCTTCATTAGCCACGACTCTTATCATTTAGGTAGAATATAAATTCCATGCGGTAAGGATGATTGGCCTTATAAAGCTTTTTAAAAAATAGCTACTTTTTGGCAGCGATTATAAGAAAGGAATCTTTAATCGAACAGACAACAATTCATTGATTGAAAGCGGTGTTAATAAATGTAAGTAATATCTGGTCAGTACAGCGGGGAAAGTATCACATTTCTTTTGAGGGCAGCTAACGTAACGTGGACAGGCGTTGCGCTTCTGTTATCGTAAGGCATTCATTATTCGTCCATCATTACTGTCCAAGTGGATCAGCTTTTGAATTAACCAGAGTCTGGTACTTCTCGAAAATGACTTTTATTGGGCACAGAAGTCGATCTAGCTCCAAAGCTCCAAAACCCTGCAGTACTGACAAAGCTTTTCTTTTTTTCTTTTGAAGTCTGCGCCATTCAAGTGTCAATGGCTGCACATGTACATATGTAAAAAGACATATGCATGCTTACATATATATGCACAAGCATATGGACTCGTAAATACCTTGAACCATATAACCATTTGTTTTTGTAACGTTGTAAGCTTTCAGCAAAGAGGAAAAAAAAAAAATGTATTTTTTTTCTCTTCTCTTCTCATACTCTACACCTTTAATAGTCGCCTCCGCCGTAGCTGGGAAGGGTATCATTGCACGCTGGAATAAAAAAAGCACCTTTAACCAATTCAATCATTTTATCTTTGCCGCCACGTTCCGTTTTCTCCAAATTGAATCGTTTACAAATTTTGTTGCTCGTCGTACATACGAATTGTTGCAAAAGTTATTTATGTTGTTTTTGTTGCTGTAATATTGCTATGATTATAACCACTAACTAACAACGTCCAATGCGGTTATGTATTTTTGTGTGTGTATGCATGTATGTTTGTATGAATGCGATTATATACATATATATTGTATGCATTTTGTGCATATCTCTTGTTATTAAACTTTTTCTTGTTGTACTCAATTCGTTGGCTGTTGTATACAAATATCGCGAGAGTTGTAATATATGTATATGTTATAAGTAGACATTCATAGAGAATTCAGTTTACATGTATATATGTATATATATATATGTATATATATATATATATATATATATATAGGTATGGATAAAACATCACACATTGAGGAAACAAGCCAATATACGATTTTATGTTTGGATCAATATTGAACGAACCACCAAACCACACCAAACGCACTGTCGGTCTGGCAGTCAATCTTTAGAAAAACACGATTATGATCTGATCTTTTTCGCGGGGTTGTTGGATATAAAAGTTTTAACCGCGCTTACATTAATACATATCTGTAGATAAATAAATATCTATGCATATATATATATATATATATATATATTGTATTAACGTGTATATGTGTATATGTGTGCATGTATGTGGATATGCATTTAATCAAAAGGATTTACAAATGCAAATCGCTTTTTATTGAGTTCACTTTGTAATAGTGTTGTTATTATTGCTTTTGTTGTTGCTATTAGTGCTGTTAGGCGGTATTATTTTTAAAACACATACAACATTCATTCAATAGGAGATTCATTGATTTCTCTATCAAAACTTTTTTGCACATTTAATGTCGCTTGTTTACCTTTCTTTAAGTAGTTGCTCCTATACCTAACAAAACAACAATGCTACGATATGTCAAGTTTATTATGCTCTTGGCAACGCATCACACCAAGCCTTAGAAAGTAAAAGAAAAATATCTTACCTGCCCCTTACCTGTCCTACTCTAAACACCAATATTCTTAGCAATATTCTCTAGGCAAAGTTTATACACCTGCTCGATCCATAAATAACCAAATAAAACTTGCATGGCGCACCAAAAAGTTCAGTGAATATCAGTTTTGTCGTGCAAAACTGGCATGCAGTCTGCCTATCCGTCCACATTAACACTATTAGGATTTTTAAGGCCATCTATACCGTGATTGACTTGCGAACTTGGCTTGCATTCTTATAGTCTTCCCTATTCCTTACGAAATGCCCTATATGACACGCCCATATTTAATAGGAAATCAAGTACATTTAATATGTTTGCCTCGTAGCAAGAGGTGTCCAAAATTCGTTTAAAGTCTTCTATAGTATACGCCTTTCTTACTTGTTTAACAGTAATGTTGCTGTTATTGTTTGTTGTATGCTCGTATACGTAAAAGTTCACTTACACATATGCACGCGGTACATATTGAATTATCGTTTTAATAGAGTTATTAACATGTTTTAATCGGTCCCCCCTGACATAAAACAAGTAACAATCATTTCGATATGCATATATCTACATCTATACATAAGTGTTTGCGTACGTGCGTTTGTATGTGTGTGTGTGTGTGTGTGTGTGTGTGTGTGTGTGTGTGTGTATCTGTATGTCAGCGTATATGTGTTATATACAAAAATCATTGGAGGATAAATGTTTCTGTTGATGATGATGACTTTTGTCAAAGCATTAAGTCTTATATGTTGTCATGGCGATAACAATTTATCATTATTAGACAGAGGGACGGACAGAATTACATAGATTATATTATATTTGATCGTCTAAATGATATCGAACCTGTTGAAAATTTATTGATACAAAAATCGATTTCCTGTTGCAAAGTTGCTCGTCGGTTTGGCAAATACAATCCTTCTCCCGCCAATCGAAACGCTGAGGACGCTTAACAACTTTTACTTGAACTAGATTTTGAATATTGGCTTGTTGTTTTTTTAATGCTTTTAAATAAAAGAAGAAAAAAAAATGACCTTTTTGTTGTGAATTTAAAAAGTTTAATTTGCTTTAAATTTTCCTTTGAATAAAATCAAGAGATTGAAAAAAAATAAAAAAGAACAATAGATATCGAAAATTCAGATGCTGCTCTTCTCCTCCACTTTTTCTGCTTCTGAAATGTTTGGATGAATGCCTTTTTGCAATGGTGGTAGAGATTTGGACTTTCAAATTAATCTGTGGTACTTGAAACATCTCATAAAGAATCAGAAATGAAAAGATTCGCAATTTCATTATAATTTCATAGGTAAACTTAGATCGACTGTGCGCAGGAGTCACCAATTGAATCTTATAGCTTAGGGCATAGGGTGTATAGGTTGAAAATTTTCTGCCATAGCAAAAAAACGAAAAATGGAAACTGATAATAAAAACAAACGAAATACTTCTCCAAATATTTTTTGTATTGAGTGAATTAATGAAACCGTACCAATTCCCACATAGAGTCTCTTACACACACACCTGCGTCCAATTAGGCGAAGATAACCCATCGAAGTAGTTTACATTTTTTTTGGTGCATGTCTTAGCTACAAAGTACTACTTATTGTCTGACTTATGGTGACATAAAGAGATGAAGAAACCTAAGCCTTATGTTATTATTACAAGAAGAACAATTCGGCTATAACTGTCAATTATCCCGTAGATTTTGTGTGTAGTTACTGCAGAAGAGGATAAACGCCTTCACGATTTTTGATATGTCTTCAAGGACATTGGAAGCTAACAGAAAACCCGAGTTTTCGCCTGTGGTTCCACTCAAGCAAGTAGAGCACAAAAAATCTTGGTGAGCTATCTTCACTGCAGTAACAAAATTATTTTTTCACATACGTGAGAAACGAAAATCCAGTAATTCTGTTGTTGTTTTGTTGTTGTTATTGTTGTTTTTTTTTTATCTAAAACGTTCATTGCACAAGTGTTCGGTTTGTCTGAATGTTCTTTTATTTGTAGTAATTGATTTATGACCAACTGACCTCTCACTCGGTAAAAGAAATCTTACGAAATGTCAAACCTAATAATTAAGTTGTTCGTAGCTCATAAAACTGTCCACTTGAAAGTATGTACTTATGTACAATAATTGTTTCCACACACGGCACGTTTTGTTTTTGTTTCTTTTTTTTTAATGTTTTTCATGCTTGTTTTTATTTTTACAATATATCTACCTTTATATATAGTTTGTATGACTTTATGTGCATTATATATGATTATCTGGATAACGTTTTACAAACAGATTTTATTTTTGTTTATTTGTAGACATGAACTGTTTTCAATTGCATTCAGTTTTTATTTTATTATTATTATTATTTTTTTTTTTTATTTTTCCTTTTTTAGAAATCTTAAAAACAATAAATTGCCAAGAATCTATAAAGAAAATATTTTTTAATTAGAAGAATCATAAACCAAACGACAATTTTTTAGATTTGCTTTGTCGGTTATCATCAAAGGCGGGCCGGTAACTAGGTAAGACTGGGTAAGCAGGTATTTCAGAGACGGACAAGTGCACCAACCGCGTCATTCAATTGTGTGATAGTAGTAGTTATTTATCTCAAAGAAATGGCCTTGTACTCTTTGATAATCTAATTATAAGCTAAAATTATTATTATTTCAAAAGTTAATAAAATAAAATTTTGTAAGTCAACTATTGCACACTGTAGAGTTTATTTTTTAATAAATTCTACAGTTTTTTTTTTTCAACTAAAAATCTGGTAACATTGATAGATTCTTTAGACACAAACCTATTTACTTGCTGTAACTGCGGGAAATAGATGTTAGGGGCGCAATCTCTTGCATATTCTCATAAGAGAGAATGAAATAAGAAAGAAACATATTTTGCTCTTTGCATCACCTTATGCGAATATCGTATATTGTGGAAAATTGCGAAACATCTGAAATGTCTGCAACTTACGATTTATGAAATGAAACAATCTATAAAGCATCGTTTTGCAAAGTTTGTGATTTTGCTAACTAAACACCATACATTTTATATAAGCTCTTTCTCTCTCTTTCTTTCTCTCTTTCTTTCTCTCTCTTATATGCTGTTCTCACGCTTAACCGTTTGAGTACCAAGCAGCGCGATCGCGCTGTTTAGATTTCATGTCGAGAAAACCCAGACAGTTTTGAAAAAAAACTGTCGAAGAATCCCAAGCAGCGCGATCGCTGAATCTGAAGGCAAACATAAGTTTAAGTTACGTGATTAACCCGCTTGTTATTGATTTGCTGAATTCTAGAAGAATAAGTAGGTTAAGTATACATCAAAAGAAAAAACTTATATTTTTAACTGAATACTGAAAATAAATTTCACCTCTTTTTCGTCCTCTTTAGTTCGCTTTTTATCTGAAGTTTTATCTGATATTTAAGAATAAGCATTATTACTGCGTTCATAGTTATCAATAGTTAGTTCATTAAAATTAATACAAGTATTAATTCAATTTTTCAATTTTCTCACTGCCTATGTACTAAGAATTTTTGTTACAACTGGCCACCTTTCTTAAATTCATTGAAAAATTCAGTTACGATATTAAAAGGAGAGCGAATCATTTTATTGCTCTCCTTAAGTGATGACAAGTGAAAAACCTATCAGCCTAACAAAATTATACTCTGAAATATTAAACGAGATATTGCAATATGTGAAACACTAAATATATTTATTTAAGCCATAAATTTAATAAAGTTTTTTTCGATCTGCTGCTTTTTAATAAATTTGTGTTTATTATTCAAAAGCAAGTGGTTTGAAAAAGTTTGTAGTTTTTTTGCGAAATCGTCTTTTATGCGCACAAATAAAAATAAATGTATGTTGGCAACATTGTGCTAATATTGTAATCAAAGTTTTGTTGTGGAGAAGAAAAGAATTGTTAGTTTATTTTGTTTTAACCAAATTAAAATTTTTAAGAAAGACTTCATGTTTTACTAAAAAAAGGCCTGGTGTGTGCGCGTGTGTTATACGTTAATCGAATATTTCAAGAAAAGAGTATAAAAGCGTGTTACTGAATCGTCGTTATCGAAAAAAAAAAGAAAAAAATATCCAATGTGCTATTAAGTGGAAGAAATCAACCCTTTGTAAGATATTTACAAACTTTTCAATTTTCTTTTTCAACTAAAATTTTCCACATTATTATTCTTAAAAGCGTTGGTTTGTTCATAAATGTAAATTTTTCAGAATTTTCCCCCTAATGAAATTGTACTGTATAATAGAGGAATTGCCGATTTTTTGCTTGTATTAGCCACCGGTTCCTTTTGCAAAACAATGCAATTGATTGGCCAGTGATGTTGTCATATTGTATTTTCTAATTTTAGAATCTTGCTTCAGAGTAACGATTTCGTAAACAATCGTTTCTAAGATTTCTAAATATCGCATTAATTTCATTTAACAAAAGGGAACGTTTTTTTTAAGAAATTGGGTTTTAATTTATATTTTTTTCTTTCCAATTATTTCTATATCTTACAATTCTCTAAATATTTCATATGTTTACAATGAAATTATATGAAATTCTCAAGAGAAGTTAGTGTAGGGAATCTTTAAATCTCTCTTCCTTCTCTCTATTCAGAATTGCCAAATTCGAATGTTCCACTTTAAGAAACCGACTTTCAGTGGACCGAAAGGATGAAGTAGACATGTAGAAAGTAATGATATTGCGGGAAACACTTGAAAATACAATCGAGTATTAATAGTGTCCAGAGTATTGATGACTTACGCAATTTTTGGTGATTATATTGTGTTACATCAACAGAGATTGCCAGTTTCCATGGATATCATTACATTAAATTAGGTCATCTGGAAAAATTTATGCGTTTCTAATCAATGTGAAGAGCTGAATCGATTCAGCCATGTATTCTTCTTTGAAATATATTCCAACGATTGCAACCGGCAGCTTTCTGCAAGCTTGCAAACAGAAACATTTAAAAATTAAAAATGCAAGAAATCAATATATGGACTCGCGTACAATTGGCAGAAAATGACGTGTGTCATTATTTTAAGGTTGCGATCTTTGAAGCTAAAGTTAGTGCTTTCAGCTGAATGATAAAATATTTTTAGAAAGAGCTTTTGCTAGATACAATAAAAGCGTAAATTTTTTTAAGAGTTAATTGAGGGTTATCAAGAACCCGTATGTAAGATGATGTAGCTAAATATGGCTTACAAATAGTCTGTTAAATCACATTAACAATATTTAAATAAATATAGGTTATGGCAGACATTGAACGAATCGCCTTGCCTAAAAATCAAATAAAGAATTATCGGTATAAACAAACTTTGATTAAAGTCGCTGTCCTTTAAGCAATGCTCCTTATGTCCACTTATAAGTCGATATGAAATTCCGTGCAAAGAGGGTTTTAAGCTATCTGCAACGTAGGTTGTAATAATTCTTTGCAACATTTTGAAAAACGAAAATAGTATACCCTTGCCATTTAGACATCATTTTTTATTGATTATTGAACTACTGTTATACATTTGGACGAAAATGTTGAATATGAATAAAAATTTGTCAAAATTTGCCATTAATGAAAGATATATATCGCTTGCGAAAATTTGATCAAGACTTTCACCTACTTGGGTACCCATGTCCATATTTTTGATGACTATTCTGGACGTGACGAAGAAATGCGTCAATCTACACCTACCGCATCTACTTGATTTAAATATATACAAATTAAATACCCATTGCAAACCTGTTTTGGCGGGCATTGACAAACATTCGGGTTTTAAATCATCAACTGTCATAAATAATAAGGTACGAGTTTCTTTCCTGTTGTGCTTACCGAATATGTGGATGATCTTTCTATTTCCCATCCGACCGTAGCATATATGCGGCAACGGGCGTCAATTTAGAATTCTACGCTCATCAAGAATACAAACACTATAGAAAATATAATAAGACAAGATGCGAAAAGAAAGCAAATATGAAAATCAAATGCTAAAAAATGCTTATCAGAATTTAATTCGAATTTAACTAAACTGGATTCACAAGTTAACGAATACAAATCAAAAAGCTCTCTATTAATTCTCTGGTCGTACAACGAATTCGCATTAAACTTTGGGGCTCCCAAGCTACCATTTAGTTGCGTGTCGGTTTATTCTCAAATTGTGGAGTAATTTTATTGATATATTTATCCATTCCTATGCATTGTTTATAGTCCATTTTCAGTAACTTAGAATCAGCGTAAGATATGTTTTTCGTTGGTCATCTTGTCCATGATTAAATAGAATATATTATATATATGGAGTCTAAAAAATAACACATTGCTTGAATATATAAATATATACACATATATTCATTTAATTTTTATTAATTTTTTCGCACATTTATAAAAACTACCGTAGGTAAAGCCTACTAAAAAATAATTGTAATTAAACATTTGGTCTGGCAATACTATACAATTGAGAGAATCCTCTTAGCTGAGTGAAGCAAAACATTGAAAAATTTCCTCATCTTTCTTTTTCATGTTAAACTGTCATTTGTTCTGTGTTTCTTTGATTCAATTTTTTTTTTTTTATAAGGAACTCTATTGAAAGCGCATTCATAAGAAAGAAACTCGCGAGATTTATGCAGTTTTTGTGTACAAATAGATTTTTCTTTTTAAATTTTCTACAATAATCTACAATGATGTTAATTTTAATTTTCGTGCAAAACGCGTAAATTGGTGAGGAATGAAATCGCAAATATATAAAAAAATTTAAATGTCGGAATTTAATACAATAACAAAGTAACTAAAGGGCCACCGTAAAATAGTAGAATGGTTATGATATAATTCTATTGAGCGCGTTGCTTTGTGATAAAATTTTCTTTTTTCGTAAAGAAATTAATTTAAGTTATTGGGATGAAATGTATTTTACTTGAATGTAGGCCAGCTTTTGGACATAATTAAGATCTCTCTCAGTCATGTACTTATGACTGCCTGTCAATGTTTGCAATGCATCCTCTGTTTCATCGCAGGCATGTCAAACACTAGGTGAATGTGCCATATCCGTCTGAACAGTGAATTCACATTTCATATGCTAAATTTGGAGAAGTATTCTCAATACAAAATATATAATATAAAAAATTATTTTCTATATATGTCTAGTTTTCAAATTTTCAAAACGATTTTTGGAAGATTGCATAATTCCTTACGGAGCCCTTGATGTTAAACTAGTTTGACACGCCTGATGTTGAATATTGAGAATTAAGGATTTTCCAGGTGGAAAAATATTGCGTCTGCGTTTTGTCATATTTTATTGATTTTCATTTTTTTTTCCGCTTTGCACGTATCTTTCGTTTTGTGTTGCAACTGGTGTTTTTTCATTATGTAT
The DNA here is from genome assembly GCF_014805625.2 of Glossina fuscipes. Lineage (NCBI taxonomy): Eukaryota > Metazoa > Arthropoda > Insecta > Diptera > Glossinidae > Glossina > Glossina fuscipes. The sequence goes on from NW_023998417.1 coordinate 11,122,508, forward strand.
TTAAATACAAAGCCAATATCAAATATTAAATTGTGCTTTCGGTTTCTTTCGCTCCTCCAGGTATTCAATATTTTACAGAACTAAGTACGCTTTTCAACGCTCACCTTCTACCTCTCAGTTGGTTTTTATCATAAACTTCAAAAGTTAAATCGGAATTTTGTAAAATTCCAATAACGGTTTTGTGTGCGGAGAGTCGTGGTCGTCGTCGTCGTCTTCGTCGTCGTTGTTATTCACAGGTAAACTCGTTAGAGTTTGCAATTTGCCCGCTTTGAATACACACAGCATGTTAAGGCAAGATGGGCGGATTTCTCGATAAACCGAAAACCATTAAGCACAATGACTCTGGCGAAGGCAACAAGTTACTTTACGGTGTCAGTTCTATGCAAGGATGGCGTTGCGAAATGGAAGACGCTTACTATGCGCGAGTCGGGCTTGCTGAAGGTCTTGATGAATGGAGTTTTTTTGCCGTTTTCGACGGCCATGCAGGCTGTAAAGTATCTGAACATTGTGCCAAGCATCTGTTAGATAACATTACCAGTACCGAAGAGTTTAGAAATGGTGACCACGTGAAGGGTATACGTACCGGTTTTTTGCACATCGATGAAGTGATGCGCAAGTTACCTGAACTTAATCAAAATGCAGAAAAATGTGGAGGCACTACCGCGGTATGTGCTTTCGTATCGCCTACGCAAGTTTATATTGCTAACTGTGGAGATTCGCGGGCGGTATTGTGTCGTCAAGGTGCACCGGTATTTGCAACGCAAGATCACAAACCTATCTTGCCGGTGGAAAAGGAACGTATTCACAATGCTGGTGGAAGTGTTATGATCAAACGAGTCAATGGGACTTTGGCCGTTTCGCGAGCACTTGGCGACTACGATTTTAAAAATGTTAAAGAAAAGGGTCAGTGCGAACAATTAGTTTCGCCGGAACCAGAAATCTTTTGTCAAAGTCGTCAAGATATGGATGAATTCTTAGTTTTAGCTTGCGATGGCATCTGGGATGTAATGAGCAACGAGGACGTCTGCAGTTTTATACACTCGAGGCTGAAAATCACTAACGATTTGGTAACCATAGCCAATCAGGTCATTGATACATGTTTGCACAAGGTACCGTATCTCAAAACACGATAATTAATAAACACTACGATTTCTAGTTATTATCCTTATTACAGGGCAGCCGTGATAATATGAGCATTATAATAATTGCCTTCCCCGGAGCACCTAAACCAACTGAAGAGGCGCTAGAAGCCGATAAACGGTTGGAGAAACAAATTGAGGAAATCACAAGAGGTTGTTTAAATCGTCTATTCTTTTGTTTCTAATGATTGCTATATACATATATATACAAACACACATACACACACACACACACACACATTTTTCCCCCTTTTATAAAAATTTGAAATTTGAAAAAATTTTTATTCCGATTTCGTGCTGCTCTATCCCATTCTATTCGATTCTTCCGTAATTGAATTTTTGTTTCCCTCGCTCCTTATACCCTTATAACAAAAAAAAAAAAAAAAAAAAAAAAAAAAAAAAAAAAAAGAGAAAAAAAACCAAACAGTATTATAAAATTTTAAAGCTTTAGTTTTTTGTTTAACAATTATTTATTTCTTTTGTTATTTTTTAATAATATTGACCCCCGGGGTAAATGCCAAAGATAATTATAAAACTTGTTAATATTTTTAAAGCCGTAAATATGTAAATTAGTAAAGAGCGTTTGTTAAAGGAAATCTGAAAGCAAACGTTTAAATATGTACTTATTTCGTAAATATTCGAATTTTTTTTTTCGCGTAGAATAATATTTACCATATTTAGAAAATCTAGTTAGCAAATGCTTTTTTCAATTCTATAACCGCATTAGAAAAATTTATTAATAATCGAAAGTATATCGAAAATCAACTAAAAATATTAGAAAAACTATTATTACTATTAATACGAATCGTTCGATTTTTTGTAGATAAATTAATTTCAGTAGTTTTAAATATAATCGGTATTTCGTATAGATTAGTTACTGAATGCAAGTAATTATTTATTTATTGCCAATGAGATGCTTTCCGTTATGGTTAGTTTTTTTTTTTTTTTCAATAATTAATGAAAGAAACTTAGACAACAAGTCACAATTAGAAACTGCCACCGCCTTACTTTACCTATTATTATTACACACATACAGTAGATACATATAATATTATTATCGATAAGTAATTAAGTATTTCGAATAATCATATTTTTACCTTCGTCTTCTCGATAAGTGTTTTAAAGCGAATTCCCATTCACCACCATTTACAGGAAATCTATTACTATCTTTATACTTTAGTTTAGTCCTCGTCACATCTCAAATCGTAATTATTTCACGCATTTGAGTTCGAAAATTGCTCAATATCTAAAATATTATATAAAGTTTGAATATTATACTACGACCTTAAAGATCTTTTCCTTAACATTGTTGTGTCTTTTCCGTCTTCTCTCTTATAACTTACGCAGTGTGGTTTACATTTGATAATGACGCTCATTATCTTCGATTTCGCTAATTTGCTAAGGCTTACTAAATCAAGATATAAATCTAAAACATTTACATTCCCTTCTTAGCACGAATTTGAGATATTAATCGAATGGAGGAAATTCCTAAAGTATTTTACCAACTTATAGTCTAAATGTGTTTATATGTTTTTCGTCTTCTGAAAGTTTTAAAAAATTCCATCTCTATTAATAACCTTCAACGAATATATATATATAGAAATTTGAGACTTTTTTATATTGAAAGACCTCTCCAGGGACACTCTTTCATCTTCGAAGACAGACAAAAGGTAGGCAAACATTCAATTGTAATTACATTTCGGAGCCGCGTTGGTCTCCGTACGCTTTAGGATTTCTCTAAAGTTGAGAAGAGAGTCGATCTATCAGTAATGGATATAAAAAAAAATCCCCTTTTCTTTCTTATCACCACTTGGACTTACGGTAATTTTCTCTTTCAACAATCACTTTCCAAAGAGCTCAAAATCTAAATTTTTTTTTTTTGGTCCTTAAGTATGACGAATCATTCAGGGGATGTCCCCTATTCGAGTAAAACGAAAGAAGAGAGGAAAGGGAAAGAATTAGAAAGTGATGGCCACAGTCTAGAGGATGCATATCCAATCGATTAGTATTATTATGCTTTTACGGGCTAAGCACTTGCTACAGTTTCGATCAAATAGGAATGCGTGACGCTCAATACGTGGACACTGAATATTGACTTGGTGGTCGTTTTTCCTACCTGCTCATTATAGATTAGTCATTCGTTCGTTTACGTTCAGCCACTCCTCTGTCCCTGTGTTGGCATTTTCAAAATCCAACTAATCCAATCACAAGCTCCACTCCAACTTGTTATATATGCCCTTAATGTTCATACACTCGTGTGAAATTCTTAGAAATATTAAAAAGAAGACCAACAATGAGTTCCTACACCCATAATATAGTTTTAAAATTTCATGGCCTTACTACCTTAATATTAATACTCTTGACTAATTGCATGACTAGTACAAGCCACTATAATAATACTTTAAATTTTCATTTAATTATCTTTTCTTGTACCCTAGGTGGTGGATAGACGATAGGGCATGAAGCCATAATTTACTTGAATGAATTTCTCATATAGAATAGTAATCCCTTTACACACACGCAACCAAAAAAATATTTTTCTATAGATTTTTCATTTTATAGTAATTTAATAGTCGAAATTAGAGAAATCCGATGACAATTAACTGAAGCGTCTTAAAATTTTATGGAATTGAGTAAAGTATAGAAATTGTAGAGAAACCTATATTATAATTTTGCGAAAAATATTAAAATAATTATAATAAGTACATTGCCAACAACGTAAACGTAGGTAAGTGTATTTGTAACTATAAAGCAATAGAAAAAATGAACTGAATTCACGAACTGCTGGCAAAAGAAAATCAAAAATTTTATATGGAAAAAGTAAAAAAAAAAAAAATTTTTTTAGATAATTAGAATTAATTTTAAACAAAATTTATTCGGACCTAAAAACGTATATTTATTATGTAAGACCTTATGCTCACACTGTAATTAAATCGAAAATTTTCTATCACAGCAACTCTCTAGTCAAATTTTACAGCATATACAGATAGATTTTATTAATAACTAAAAAAAGAAAAGAGAAACAAACAATACTAGTTAAAAAGAAAATATATGAACTCCAGTAATTAATTATGTATATTAATTTTTAAAAACCTAAAAGATAAATAAATAACATAACATAATATAAAACTCGAGGAGATTGTTTTGAAAAATTATTTGTAACTTTCTTTGCGATTATCGAACCCGATACTAATTGCAAAACGCATTCTTCATCCTTAATATAAAATATCCTATTATTATGTTAGAAAAGCAACAACAATTTTCTTTAAAATACATTCTCAGTTTATTTTCATTATTATTTCTTCATTTTTCTAATAAACCAAAAAAATAAAAATGAAACGCTTAAAGTAAAATCTGCTTCTTCTGTAACGGTAACTTAAGAAAAATAAAAAACAAAAAAAAAAAAATGTCAAAAAAAACACAATTTTGGCGTATGAGAATCGTGAGAGAAATTTAGAGTGTGAGAGAGAAAGAAACAAAGAGAAGTTAAGTGAGCATAAGGTACGTTAAAGTCTTGTCTGTTCAATAACATAATATTGTTTTCTTACATTACTACACATATATAGTTTTCATTTTATGTATCCAATTGATCGTATGGCAGTTTTTTTTTGTTTTGTTTTTTTTTTTTTCTTTTCCTTATTTATTAATGTTTTTCGTTTACCTTGGAGAAAGCATGCGCTCATGTATACGATTGTATCCACTTTGTGCTATCCCCTTGATATGATTATCCGTTGTTTCGGTGCATACAACAACAAATCACTTGAAAGCAAATTATTACCACACTTTATCTACGATATTGATTAAACCAAAGCTTGTTAATGCTAAAGAAATTATAAATTATAAATTTTATTTGTAATTGTTTACATTTATTTTCTTTTAAGTTTTTAAAAAATCCTACCCATTTAATATTATAGAGTAGTAGTTAGAAAGTAATCTTTGAAAAGTTTATATTTATTGTTAATTAATTTTCTAAATTATTCTTTTTTTTCCGTTACAGAGGAGATAGAAACTCATCAGATCACAGATTATTATGAATTGCTGCAAGCTTTGCAAGATAGAAATATTGAAGGTCTTCCACCAGGCGGCGGTTTACATGCAAAGTAAGTATATATATGAACATTTTTTTGAGTCTCTCTTAAGATCGAATAGGTTAAAAGATCAGTTTTCGCACAAAAGGATACAACTAGTGGCTAGCGATGTCTAATGCTTGAAATGAAGTATTTCGCTCCTTTATTGTTTGCTTTTGTGATGAATTCAAAAAATTTCACCTAAAAATTGGCGGAAATTTACTTACGCTCATAATACTTGCTTATTAGCATCACAATTGGCCAAGTACGAGCTCGTTTTAAGAACGAACGGATGAATTGACCACTTCGCAACCTAAGTGGGTTAAGCGATGGTCCGGTGCCCACAGCTTGCTGAATCAAAAGATTTGAGATTCTCTTTTAAAAGATCGGTTTTGCACCGCATGGATTTCTAAATGCTATTATTTTCTCTTTTTTTGTGTTTTTTGCAGATATCCAGTCATAGAGAGAACATTTAAGGAACTCTTTCCCGATGAAAAATGTGAAGTACGAAATTTGTTTTATAACTTTTAATATATAAATATATACAGCTTTTTATTTGCTTTTTTGATCTTTAATATGCTTGTCTCTCTTTCAATGCGTTTACCATTTTTCATATTTTTTCGATTGTTTTTTATTTTTATATTTACATTTTCTTATACTAAATTCTTCTTCCTTTTCCTCTCTTTTTCTCTACAGTTTTATGAATTTTATCAAATGCTCTGAAAAAAAAAAAAAACGCAAACAATCCCATGATAAACTCCTTTTAAACATAACCTCAAATTTTATGCACAAACATTATCAATCAAGATTATTTGTGCACGCCCTGTTCTCCTACCTCTTCGTTCTCGTCAATAATGTGCTCTGTGTATCTCTTTCTTCTGTTTCTTAAGTTTAGCGCTACCTACAACTAAATTGTATTTTGAACATTATTATTATTATATGTAAAATGCGAACCACAGACATGCGAAATTAATAAAGTTTTGTTCAAAATACTTTTGCTGCCGGAATGAATTTTAAATGAAAATCGAAAGAAATGTTTTTTACCAGCAGAGAAAATTAATTATGTACTCTGTCTGGTTAATTAACGATTATTTAATTGCAAGTCTCAAGTCTGTTTTTTCTTTTTTCATACCGACGTCACATGTTCACCCATTGTTTCTTTGATTTCTTCGTCTGATATCGCGTCTTTCTATAATGTACAACTAATTAATCGCTCATGTTGAATCATTCTATTTAATTATACGTGTTGTGTTACTTGTGTTATAACAAGCGAGATATTTCTGTTATGTCATGAAAGGAATAAAATATACTCCTTAAGTTAGATATGTCCTCGCAAAAGTGTTGGGCAAACATTCGATATAAACCGAACTTCGCATTCGACAGCGAATAGATATTTAATTCTAATATTACGTGTATATATGTATTTTTCCCAATTGTTGTTTGTTCTCTTTACTTACAGACCACAACGCATTGAAATCCTGTTAGACACAAAAAAAAAAAAAAGAAAAAAAAATAGTAAAAAGTGCAAATTTTTTGTTTATTTGTTTATTTAATGAAAAGAAAGGAAAAAAAATCTCTGATGTCAACTTATAACCAAATAGAACAACAATAACTACTATAACAACAAAAACAACAACAATCACTTTAATAAGAAAATCTTTTCGGTATCAACATAATAATAATAATAATAATAATGGTATGATAACTGATAACTTTTGTGCTCTTGTCAACTCCTCTCAATGTTTTAATGATGTCGACTGGACAACAACAAAGTGTATATGAATGCGTTTACCGCAAAAAATCCCAACTTTTGCTACACTCTAACTAACAACAATACCGTAAGAAATACTTAGAACGTATACACATACACCCGGAATCCATATACCTACATATTGAAATTGAATTTTTTTTATTTTTTTTTTATGAGTTTTCTCAAGGAAGAACAATGGATTCAAAAAAGGTTAGCTGTTAATATATTATTATAAGAAATTTAAATTTATACTTAAACTGAGACACGAAGGAAAACAAAAGAATCGTAATAATAATAATAATAATAATGAGAAATTAGTTGTTAAATAACCCAACACGTACATGATTACATATACATACATTTATATATATATATATATATATATTATAATACACATCATAGTGATGACTTAATAACAAACTCGCCCACAAACAACAGTTAATAAAAGAAAAATAAACATAAGTTTTCGACAAAATGTCGAGAAAAGATTTCCGAATGAAACCCTGAATTAAATGTAAAGCAGTTCTTTAACATTACTATGACGATAATCGATACATTTAGTCTGAGTGTTGTCGCATAATAAAGTCTCTCTCCCTCTATCTCTCTTTGTATAAGAGAGATAAAGCAGATTAATAGCCTTTACTATAATCTCTTTTTCTGCACGATGCAGTTAGTTTTCAGTTTCAAACAAGCGAATCACGTAAGCTGAAGTGATCTTAAAAGAATTTTAGTGATTTTCTTCTGTAAAGTCGTGCGGTCGGTCGGTAGTCGGTCGCTAGTTTATGTTTATTTTTCTATACTGCAAACCACTTAGAAATGAAACATTTGTAAATTATTTAAGGGGTTTTTAAAAGGGAGAGAAAAAATAATTTTACTTGTAATTCCTCACTGTTTAGCAAAATATATGGTGTGTTAATGTGTTTTTTTCTTTTTTTATATATTGAATACAACTACTAGTTCTGTTCTTTTTTTTTTTTTTTTTTCATTGTTAAAGAACGTTTCTCTTCCCGTTTGCTTCTCGTTTTTATTACAATTCTATTACAATTACGTTACTATTATTACTCTAATTTTTTTCTTTTTTTTTTTTACTTGCAATGTATGTTTGAAATAGTTTGTGTAATTTAATATAATGTTTGTTGACCATATGCCTCCATTTTATCATTAAAAACTACAACACTTTTACACCAACAAGAACAACTTAAATTCCTAAAACCGACGAGTATGTAGTTTAAAAAGAAAAAGAAAAAAAAAAAAACAACCAAAACAAAAAAAAAAAAATAAGAAAACAAAAAGAAACAAAATGAAAATGATTTTACACTTTTTTTCAACCTAAAAAGAAACAAAAACCAATTAATCTATTTGTATAAAAGGAAAAAAGAAAAAAAAAAAAAATAAATAAATAAAAGAAAGAATGAGAAAGAAAGAGAAGAAAACCTGTGAGAAATAAATAAATAAATATATATACACGTATGCTTGTGTTTGTAGTAGTAAATATTGAAAATAAATTCCAGAAAAGAATAAAAAGTGACTTCAACACTTATACGCACACAATAATAAAAGAAAAACAACTTAGTGCAAGGGTAAGTTCCGTCATTGTTACTCTCTTTTTTTTTTTTTTACTATCATTTCTTTTTTAAATATTGACCGTATACCAATCATATCATCTCCATAAACGACAAGTATTATCTTTGGAAGCGGTTAAAATGATATCGCCACTATAGTTAAATGTACATGAGAAAACTTCACCCTCATGACCTGCTAGTATTTGAGAACACAACCCCGACTCAACTAACCATAAACGGGCTGTGGCGTCGGCTGATGCCGTCATCAAAATACCACCGGCTGGACTAAAGCATACCTATATATATACAAAAATTTTAATTCTCAATGAAAGTTTAGATTTGAGCATAATATACCTTTGATACTTCATCAGTATGACCTAACATTATTGATAGCATTGCTAAGTCACCTTTTACATCCCATACACGAGCTGTACAGTCATTGCTGGCTGTTGCTAATCTTTTGCCGGTGCTATCAAAAGCGACATCCAATACTTCGTCTGTATGATCCCCAATGTGATATAATGCTTTATCAAGTTGCCTCATATCCCAAACACAAGCCGTACTATCTAACGAGCCGGTAGCCAATAAATCACATGGAAAATTCCACACACAATTGCTAAGCTCAGCCGTATGGCCACGCAATTGCGCTATTAAACTGAAACGACATGAAAGCAATTTCCACAAAACTAGTAATTTTGTAGCCCTACGGGTAGCACACACATCTGCTCCAGGGAACTCATAAGGAAATGATGTAATAAAGCCTGACTTTCGGCTTGTCGACTGCAAAGATCGCGATTACAATGTACTAAGGTCGGTTATCGACACAATAGAGTTTAGGATTTCTTTCTCTTAATTTCTAAAAAGTTACGGCGATATTGGCAAAGTGGTGCCCACTTGTATACATAGAGGGGATAGTCATGTAACTGAATGTGAGCTTTCGCTTTTATCAGATAGCCGAATACAATAGCGAAAGCAGAATTTTTCATATGTGACTATCCTCATGATTTTTATACGCACCGGCGAAGGTTAAGAGCTATATTCATTTCATCAAAACGTTTGCAAATTCCACAAGGAAGCGATCTAAATCGATTTAAGCATTTCCGTCTCTGTGTCTGTCCGTCTGTCCAATGTCTGTTGTAAACATTCTCTTGGCCGCAAAGATCTAGTCATCGATTCCAAATTTGGTAGAAATATTGAAGTTCTCGTACTCAGGTTGGTATTGAATATGGATTAAATTGAGCGAAGCACTACAATGGTAGGCAAAGTGAGGACATCTCCGTTTTCTAAAAGGAATAAAAAATTGTTTTTTTTTGCTTGTACAAAAATTTGAACGCATATTCTATAGGCGTTGCTGTACTGCCCGTACAAAAAACGGGGAAACCGGCCACGTCTACCCAGTATTGTAGTATATGAAAATGCAATTTTTTTTCAATGCCTTTATAACGCACAGAAACAAGCTTGAAAAATCCCATAAAGTACATAAACTCTTGAGTAGTTTCAAATTTGAAATGCACCTAAACGTTTACAAGCTTATAGGCTTGTTGTAGTCTTTTGTTTTAGAATCAATTCGTTTTCAATCTTTTTTGTTGTGTTTTGTGATAGCTTCGTAAAATTGATTTTAAAAATAAGGTAAATCCATCTGAATGAACTGATAATTAACAAAATAAATTTTCATCAAAGCTACATGGGGAGTTAGGTCATTTTGGCTAACACGGATCAAAAGCGTAGGTGAACTCTTCGGTAAGAAAGAGATTTCATGCTTAAAAACATAGTAAACCGTAGGGCCTGAATTAATTGCGATTGCAGGCGGCTATCGTAAATTTTATATATTTTGATAGAATTTATTAAGTTGATTTGCAGGAATCAGAATCAGGTGGTTGGTGGATAAATGGATGTAAAGAGATTGCTCTAATATCATTAAATATGTAAGATTCTCAACTGAACTTGTGTTGATTAATTACCTTTCCGATCGAATATCCCAAATTGCTGCGGTTCTATCGAAGGAACCAGTTAGCAGTAAATTGCCATCTCTACTGAAATGTGTTGTAATCACTTCGGCGCCATGGTAAGTCAAATTTTGCAATTCCTGAGTAGTTTCTACGTCGAAAATCCGAGCTGTACTGTCCATTGAGGCAGTGCAAATGGTTTTGCTATTTATAGGATGAAAAACAGCTGCCACCACTTCGCCGGTATGACCCACGTATGTAGAACGACATAGACCTGAAGATGCACTCCATATTTTCGCGGTACCATCAAATGAGCCGGTTACAACGCGATCACTGAAATTAGAGAGAGAGAGAGAAAAAAAAAAATCCTTGTAAAGCAAACGAATCCTTGGAAATTTTTTTCCTTTCTTTTTATGTAGTGCATTTCTAATCTTTTGTATGAACATCATGAACGCCTCGGGTGCGCGTATAATCATGATATACTTATAAACCTATAGGGTATAACAAACGTATCGTCATGAACATAATTTGAAAAAATTTTCTCTTTCCACTACATGTGTATGTACATTACATCGAATAAAAGTGAATGCTTATGAATATATGTATACGAATCATGTGTGACGTGTAATAATAGACATAGTGAGTGAGCTGTAAATGAACGTAAGCGAGTAAAAAAGGTATATATATATATATAAAGATATGTATAGGTATGTGTGCACGTATCGTATTATCTGAAATATGCACATATTTACCATTTTGGTAAATTGAAAGCAACCGAGAAAACAACATTGTTATGCTCCCTGAGTACATGCTCTTCGCAACCAGTTTGGGTGTTTATGATGCGGCACGTTCTGTCATAGCTTCCGGTTAGACAGCGTTCGCCAATTCTATCGAAAGCCACATTCGTTAGAGGCAATATGTGAGCATCTGAACGCGTATGAATATAAAATTTCTTTTTAGTCGGTTCTTGCAGTTTACGTTGTAACTTTGCAATCGCTTTCTTTAAAGCTCTGTCTTCGTGTGGGCTTATAATATCGATGTTGTTGTTATTACTTGTCGCCGCTGGTACTTGACTTTCATTGTAATCCCCGGCCAATATTTTACGTACAATCTCATCGGGATTTGTGCTATAAAAACAACAAAAAAAAAAATCTATATTTTCTTCCTTCTTCTATTATCTACATCGTCGAGTTCTCATAATTTGCACACGTACTTTTTCGTTAAATCCAAAAGATCAATATGTTGCATATATTCGTCGCCATTGTTTTGCTGATAGTTTAATGCTATGCCTGCGATAAAATTTATCTCCTTTAATTTTTTGTTATAATCTAATAAGAAACTTTTTTAAAAATACTTTTCATACCTGGTGGGTAATAACGTAAAAAAATCTTTGTTAAACTCATTTTATTTTTACATAAAAAATAATTAAATACTTGTACATTTTTTTTTTTTTTTAAATTTTTTATCTAAATTTTTTTTACGTCTACGACTAAATTAGTCAGTGAGTAGTTTAAGAGATAAAGGAATTTTATGTTAGCAAATTCCGTCACATGGATATTGTAGTCAAGTTAATGCGCTATTCAATGGTGTTCAGTTTGATCGATAAATATTTTCGTTGTTGAGGAAATACTTGAAAGCATGTGTGGAGCTTTACAGTGTGGTGTTGGAACTAGGAATAATTTGCAATGTTTGAAAATGTCTCGTAATTGCATAAATATCTTTGAAATTGTAATGCTTGCTTCACATAAACCATAGTCGGAGAGCTTTTTAAAAACAGCTTTGTACCCCTGTTGAATGGTTTTCAGAATAACTCAGATAATCAGGGGAAAAAACAATTCAATGATTTCTTAACCATATAAAGTATGCTCAGCTTTCCCTGTCCAAAGATTTCTTCAATAAAATTTTGCAAAATACTTCAACCATTGAGTTGGCAGATCCTTTGTCTCCTCGCTCACTCAGCCAGATGTTACAGTTCCAAGTTTTATAGATCAATCGTTTTTCTCCCCGTAAAGATTCTACTACTAGGTAAAAAATAAAAGAATTTTTTTTTTTTTATAATTTTAAAATTAAGTTTGAAGACTAAAATAAATAGCGATTGAAGTTTTGAGCACAGAACTCGTAGTCATTCTTGAGGCTAAAATTGCTATCAGACGATTAGACGAACGAAGTTCTGAGCCGATTTTATATTATTTAATCTGCCACGATTCATTGGGCGAGTCAGAATCATTTTGGAATAAAAGTTTGTGTATTTGTGTTCAACATACAAGTCGCAATTTTCGAGATATTTCGACGAAATTGGATAAACCAACGTGCTTCGGCCCAAGGTCATACGTTACTGAAAGTGATTCGGATCGGATCACTTTTTCGATTACTTCCCATACAGTCACTTATTTGGAAATGTCGTCGTCAATGTATAGCTGATGGTCGCCCGTGGCACACTATAGTCCTTGCATTTGTTTTTCAGACGCAAAAAGTGTATTACGTCTATTGCTATGTAATTATTGAAATGGAAAAAAAAATAATTTTTCATTTATTCCATTTTTTTTTCTTGGATTATAAAGCCGGAAGAAAATCAATTTCAATTTCCGTTTTCCATGAATACGTTTTTATCTGTACATTTATTCGTCCAGAATATCATAAACTCTTGAAAGATTTTCATCTGCATGAAGTGTCTAAAAAAATCAATTGCTTTTTATCATCATTTCCCTATATAATGGTTATGAATGGCTATGCATATCGACTATGCGTGTATATATGTGTGAACATATTGAAAACTTTACATTTTTGTTATAGAAAGGAAACTTTTATCATAGTTTGTGGCTTTCCGTTTTCTTCAACGATAATAATAATTTGAAGAAGAAAGAATAGAAATACTATTCACCTTAGAATAAATATTGAGGACGTATTCATCTCCTTAGGGTCGAAGAAGTACTTTTATTTATTAGGATTATTTTCAAAAATAAAAGCTTAATAACATTTTTATAGATCTTAATCTTTTATTATTGCTTCTTTAAAATGATAAAAATCAATTAAAAGGAAAAATGCAAAATACTCATCCAGTTCAACTCTGTTTTTATTGTTCGTACGAGGACCATTCTCTCGAGTGATTTTTACAAATAAAATTATTTTAGAAAATTTCTATTGCGGGTGTGAGTAAGCGCTTCCGCTGATTTCTTAGTGGAAATTAAAATTGTGCAAGATATTGCCTATCACTCGCTAGATAATAGTTTCTGCGATATCTTGGCAGAATATGGATTTTGTGCACACGAATGCACGAATAGTCTCTTGCGGACGCTTACACAAGTGCCTCATTTTATGATTAATAAGTTACCAGTAAAAAGCAGTGTTAATCGGAACAAATATGACGATGACATTGCTTGTTAGTGCTATTTAGGTTAGGTTATGTAGGCGTTTGCCATATAAGGTTAAATTTTTCAATCCAGAAAAACTCCCGATTTGGCCCTATTGTGCCCGTTTTAGTCTCAATGGCAATGTTCATTGGTGGGGCACCCTAATGATGGGTTCTCGCAGCACACCACATCTAACGAATTTCTTTGAAATAAGATCGGTATAGACATACGGCTTTATAATTTATTTATGCTAATTGTTCGCTTAGGCTCCATCATGGTTCTGTTGTAAATGTTTACACTTTGAATATCGTAATGCAAGCATTGTCCCTGTTGCAACAAATCGGCAGGAGTATTTCTCAAATTAAACAGAGAAAATCATGTTTCCGCAAATTATGGTGTTTTAGCGCAAAGATGCCAAACTCTATATTCTCGCAGTTTTATTTACTTACTATTTCTAGTTCTCGCTTACACTAGCATTGGCCACGACTACAGCGAGAACTTATTCGATGATGCAATAATCCGAGGTAGCAAAAAAAAGAAAAAATTTATCAAGAGTAACAAGAATTACATTCAATTATTGTTTCTTATTGAATCCCTCTTCCCTCGCCTGTGCGCAACGCAGCGAGAATTTTTATTTATTTATTTTCTTTGTATTTTTTTTATATATCTTTTACTCTTCAATATATTTTCTCCTGTATCTTTTTGAAGGTAACAACATTTTTAGAATAAGTAACGTTTCATATACGATTATTGGAAAATTTTACTCGACAGAAAACGTGTGAAAGTCACGTAGCTATGCTAACATAAAATGCGTTTGAATTGTCATGTTCAGGGTGTATGTGTAAATTCCAAAAGTTATCATCAAAATTTAGCATGTATTTAACAAAAATACTTTATAAAGATTTTATAAATGGGTTTTTTTTTTTTTTTGTAATGTCATTTGTGGTCAGATATCGGAACAAGTTCGATATCTTGGAATAGAGATAAGCTTTACGTGCCCATGTAAGTGTTTGGACAGGGACTTTTTTTTTTAAATTTTCAATTGGTTTAAAACACGTTCGTGTAGCAAATGCCTGGCTTGAATATAAGAATTTAAGGCGGACAGACGGTAGGGCAAGCCTACCTCGATTCTGTCAAGTCCTTCTGTGTGTTTCATGCATCCGCGCAGAGTCCAGTAGGATAAGTTTTACTTGTCCATAAAATGCTTTTAGACAGAGGAGTCATATTTTTCATTCAGTACTTGGTATTGCTAACTACGGACTCTTCTGAAAAGTGGCGACAGCTTACTTATCGTTCCATTAGTTTTCTGCAAATTAAAATATTCTTTATGTATGTACATACGTATATAGTTTTTCAAAAATTTCAATAAAATTCACAAAGTAGTAAATCACAGACAGTTAGTTCTGCTGGGAACGTTTTGGACACGTAAAATCTTTTGTACAATGTGCTGTTATTCATTCAAAACACCGTTGTGGTCCAATTGCCTGCAAAAAAGCAACAAATCAAACACATGATGATATTTGAATAAGGAAAACTGTATGCATTATATGCCAAGAATATCACTGGTAATATTTTGCTACCGTAAATCGATTGAATTTACCCATACTTGTGTGTGTTTGCTAGTTTGTGACTGAAAATTTGCAAGTTGAAAACACTAAGATAAAAAGTTAAAACCCGAAAGGGTTCCCCTTTAAAGCCCGACCTTAGGTTCGTCTATGAAAAATATTAAGACAAAGAGCAACGACATAGTGGTTTTTGTAAACAAATTCATAAATACTTTCTTATGTATTTATATGTATATGTCATTTTAAATTCAATTGATTATCTTTTGTCATTCTTTCGGTAACATATTTATCATATCGCAATTACGACTTCTGAAAATTCTAAATGGAAGTAAGTGATTTTTGCAACTCATCTTATTGTTTGATTCTAATCTTATCACATCTACTACGAAATACCACAGATCCGTAAACATACATCCTGATTAGCCCCTTCCGGAAGAACGGCACTCAAAAACTGTGTTTTGAGGAAAAACTTTACTCTGTTTTACTTAACGTTTTCATAAAAATGGAAAAAGAATTGTTTCAGTTGATGTAAAACTAAAAAAATGCAAAATATTGCAACGTTAGTCAGCGTAATTTAATTTTTTAATTATCAAAATGAACAATGTTGTCTGCCATTACCTACTTTATACTTATTTTATCTTCCGAGATTTCTAAACGACGCAACAACATGAAGGAAAATAAAATAATCTAAGATTGAGTCATATTTTATGATTTATTTGCATCCGTAATTGAAAGACTGGGTACGTTAAGATTGGCATTTGATATCCTTCGCTCAATAAAACACTAGTCAGAGATCCTATACAGTATATATGTGCATCAACTCCCGTAAGGATTTAGCTTTGCTTAAACAATATTTCGATTGCTTTACACGCAAGTATGGTATGTCTGTATGTGTGTGCTTTGTCAAGGTCACCATTTATCCGACTGTTTGCTTGACACATGAGAGTCCGTCTTCCGTCCGTTCAATGCTCCAAGCATCCGTGCGCTCTTCTAATCTGACCTCTCTCCGCTAATTCACATATGTATCCATTACTCCTTCGGACCGGGCGCTGGTCTAGCTATCATACCCCTACATGGCCGTTCTTCTGCCTGCCTGTCTTTTTCTCTATCCTTTCCTACTCTTGTCTGTTATTCTCCCTGCTCATGTTTATGTACCCCCTTGCCCCTCTACAGCACCATTCGCGAAATCGGCCAATCGGACAAGTTTTGCTTGCCCTTGTCTAGCACTATATGCGCTTCTTTTCGATAGAATACATTTAAAGAAAGCCGATCTTTAAAACATAAAAAAAAGAAATCCATGTATGTCAAGGGAAGGGGTGTGGTTTGGACTCTTGGTAGCAAGAAAACTGAAACACATGATGTACAATCTGCGTAGTCCATTGAGTTGAGATTAGATGCTAAGAGACCCGCTCTGTTACGAAATTTGGAGTTTTTGATAAGTGTTATGTGTGTGTGATGTATGTAAGCGTAATTTGATGTATGTCAGTCTATTATTTATCTGTTCACATTAAGTTTGAAAATTTTGTAGGTGTGGTCCTTATCACCTAGCTCCATGAAAATGATTGCAAATGCGTTCGCAATAGGCCGAAATTTAATATTATCTTAGGTGGGGCGGGTGTCATGAGGTAATTAAATAAAAACTTTCTTACTTATTTTATAATAAAAGAGCCAAACGTCAAACCATTTGACTTTTAAGAATGTACGTATATACTATTGCTATAAAAATTTTATACATACCTATTACGTTTTATATTTTTCTTTGAATTTCAATGAATTGTGTGCGCAACAAAGAAGTGAAGCAAGCAAATTTTATATAGCTTGCAATTAAATTCTTTAGGGGTTTGGAGAGAGAATTCTATTCTTTATATCCTTTATAAACAAGCTTGATTTGCTGATTTCAACTGAAAACCCACCAGATATCTACACATACACAATATAAAATGTTTTCCTAGATTGCGTTGTGGCTTAAGGTTCTCTCGTTACAATGTGCGTACATAACGGTTAATATAAATAATGGAAATATTTTATTGGGCTTAAGGCGAATTTTCGCTCATTTAACACATAATATAAACTATTCGATAGGCATATTCCTACCCAACAGTCCAACAGGCGACATTTATGTAGCCTTTGAAATAAATAAAATTGCGCTGATTTATTAGGTTCATGTTTATCCTCATATATCGAATCTATGTATGTACTATACAGCGTCTTCCAGTGAAAAGTCTTCGTTAACATTGACATATGTTTGCGCGAAATTTTCAATTTAATAGCAAAAATACTTTAGATATCAAATTTGGAATTAATTTTAAGTTTTTTCAATTATTTTTCGACCTGATTAAGCCGAAGAGTATTAGTTGTTATGCTTGAGTCACACCTTTGGATAATAGAAAGGAAGAGAAAAACAGATGGACGAAAAGGACGGTCAGACGGACGGACGAAAATGGATAAATCGACTTACTATAAATATATGGATTTTCGGATATGATTTTTGACCATTACTGACTGGCTCAACAAGAAATTTTTACAAAATTCTATCCCAATTTAATCGTTGTTATGAACGTTTTAAAGATTCATAAGTGAATCGTCCTTTTGAAATTTAGTTTCTCATTAAGTGATAGATATTGTTCGCCTTCATTATCAATGTAAGTAATTGATCAATTAATTTCAATTTTTCATCTTAATCCCAAATCATTGAATTAAGCTGCTTAAACGCTGCTTTGCTACGCTTGCTTAAGAGCGTTCTTATTACGGATATCGTTTAAGAGCAAATTCGCTAAAGCGAAAATTTTCAATTTATTCGTGCGATTTTTGAAAATTTTAAATGTTGCAAATGAAAAGGAAAACATATGATATCTTCCGGTGATTATTATAATTATCATATTACAATCTCAGTTGGTTTTAAATCGATGTTCTGGTGGCTTCTGATGAATTTCATTATTGTTTTCCTCTTAAAGACTTGAGGTTTACTTTTGTTTTCTCTCGTTTCTATTAAAATCATTGGCAAAGCGTTATTATCAATTTTATGCTATCATTAGTAACATTCGGAAATGTGGATTGGTCAGATAACCTTGAAATAAACATTTCATCTTTTGATAGTTAAAGTGGATTAAGTTGTAGTCTACAGATTTCTTATTCGTTGATAACGAAGCAATTTTGACAATGTTTTAATAAAATTCATTATATAAGTTACCTGCAGTCGATAGGGATCGAAAGTTCGGCTTAACCAGCTCTCTTTACTGTACTTTAAACTTTTGTTTTTATGATAGCTTTTGTTGGTTTTGTTGTAATTCTCGTTATACCGACGTTGACATTCATCAAGTCTTGGATTGTTTGTTTGGCTGCTTATGTACACATGTCTGTTATAAGGGGTGTTATACAAATTTAAATTCCCAACGCAACGAAGACATAACTAAAGTAAATTCAAACAACCGTCTAAACGCTTGAACACCTATTTTCTTTTATTTAAGATTTACAATATCTTTAAAGAGAAGTAATCGATAACGGCTTGTATAACGTCTAACTTAAAGCGAACAAATTTTCTTTTACTATTCAATTAGGTCAATTAGGAGTTGAAAGGTTATTTGTCCTTTTGAAATTATAAATCAACAAATCATCCTTCGGGAGCTTTTCATACAAAAGCCACTGCTGTAACGAAAGTGATCGCTGCAAGTATTACTATTAATACTTTTTGGAGATAATTTAAAAGCAAGCGAAGTAAACTTAAACAACTATTACTTTAGTAGGTAGACCTATTCAATAAGAGTTTGTGAGCATCGCATTTAACTTTTGTCCTATAATGATTATCTAAGTAATTTACATCCTTGTATAGCCATTGGCATTGTTAATCGCTTAGTGGTCATTAGAGAAAGCAACGTGTTTTCTTCTCGTCCTTTCCTATATCAGTAAAATTATAAAACAATTCTTGTGAATCGTAACACCTCCATGATGTTAGGATAGGGCTTTTAGACTGACTCGAGATGTTAAGGGTAAAAACGAGACCTAATGTTTCTTGTTTTTCAATGTATGAATGAGATGAATGAAAAGAGAAAGAGAAAAACAGTTTACTCGAAATATTGTCTTCTCGTCTGTAAGCGCAAAAATTCTTTTCAGGCTACCCACGTTTCCTGACCAGCCTTTTCACTACGAAGCTGAGCTTTGTCATGCTCAAAAGTTAGTCTGTAGTTTTCTTCAATGGTCAGCGCGATTGCATCGTTACGTCGTATTGAGCGGAGCAGCTTATAATCGCCCTAAGTCCGGATGCTAACAGTATTCGCTTTTACCAGTTCTTGTTAGTCTTTGTCTTGATCTGCTTTATGGTTCGTTGCATCGTTCCCGTCGCTTCTTAGCCACCACAACTCAGCAACGCTTTGTTAGGTATTAAATAAGAAAGCTTGCCAAATTGATTTGATAGACGGATAATTCAAAACCACTCAGAAAATATAGCTAATGAAAAACATATCGATTTTATGGCATCTCAATGAAAATGTTAACTTATCATCCTCGCTTAAGTGACAGTTATAAAAATAAATTGGTGAAGAGAAGCTATATATTTGAGCATTACGGCCATCATAGTTGAATATCCAAATAATTCTTCTATTTAAATTTTCCAGGAAATTAAGTAGCATTCAATTCGATTTTTCCGCCAATCAAGCGTACAATTCAATTCCTTTTTTTTTTGTTGCGTCATCGTCTTACACTAAAAGTTTCATTTATTTCTGTGTGCATTTTTAAATGTGCAAGCGGAGTTTAGAGTCTTATTGCTTGTGACATTCTTTTTGTAGCACTTGTACCTAAACATCGAAAGCGAAATAAAATATTTATTAAGTAATCAAAATAATTATGAGCCCAATAAAGGAGAAACCATTAGTCGGTCTCCGAGATCAGCGTATCAACGAAGAAAGCAAGCTATAAGAGATTTTTCTTTTGTAACGTTCATAAGCAGTTGTTGGTTATCTCGTAGGGGGTTTTTTGAACCGATTTAATCTCTTCTATCTATCTATCTATCTATCTCTTTGTCCTTCTGTGACTGGGACACTTACTAGGCGTATACATTTCTCAGTGATGCGTGCGTCGTTCTCGTATAAATATAACCAACAGAAGCAAAAAGCTATGGCTCATAGTTACAATGGATACTAGAGCTGCTAGCCACCTAGGCTGGGTATTAGATGAACATATAACACCTTTTAAAATTTGCCGCTCGTCAGTATGTCACTAATAACCAATAACGAAAAACCAACTGAATTGCTTCAACTAAAATGTTAATCTTAGCTTTAGGGCATCCAGGAATCGTCATAAGACGAAAAGAATTTTTTTCTCGTTTATTATGTTTTCCACTTGATTCATTTGATTCGTCTTCACTAATCAAGAAAAAAAAAAAAAATAATAATAAGAAAGAAAAAACATTTCTTTCTATCAATATTTGTTTTCGTTTTCGGCAATCAGTTTGTTAGTACTTTTTGAGTTTTGTTTTCTTAAAATTATGCACATCTTATATACACATAATGTATTCCCCTTTAAGTCGGACAATTTAAGAGAATTTTTAACTTTTACACGATTTGTTTTTTTATTTACGTCCATCATTCAAAAATTCATATTTTTCATTCAACTAACAGCGTAAACACTCTACGTAATTGAAATTTTCAATTAAATTCAAGTGTTATTGTCGAAACTTCAATTAAGCGATGAAGTGACCGAGAAATGGATTTCATATAGTGTTTTAAATAAGTGAAATAGCTCAACACTCTTCTATATACCTTATACGGTAACCTTTTCAATGCACATCGGTTTTCATCTCTCTTCTAGTCTAGATGTGTCAACCAACGTATGCGTACGAGTGCGTTTTAAAGGATATATCTTTGATTTGAATAGCGTAAGGTAAAGTGTGCGCAACTAAATAATAAGTAAAGCAAACCGCATAAAGCCAAGACTGCTTTGTATTCATTTCAAATCGATAAGTAAGTCTCTAAGTTATTTGCAGTGAGTGGTAATATGTAATGTAATATGTTTTCCTTAAATTAAAATAGAAAATTTTATCAAGCAGAAAACGAATCGATTGATCTCCCAATCAGAATCAGTTAACCTTTAGTGAATATGACGCCTAGTGTAGGATATCCCATTTGAATGTTTCACAGGCGCTGTCCCATGCTGTCTGGCGCATCGCTTCTGCATGTCACCGTTTGTGTCTTGAGCATTTCTCCTTCAATTAGCGGCTCAAACGCGTTAGTCTCCTTCAATTTTTTTATCTTTTCATGATTACAGTAGATGCAGCTGATGCTATCCTATTTAATGTAAAAATCTTGTAAAACTTATTTATATCCCTATGTACCGATCACTATTGTTATACTGCCGCTATGCCATTTATCTATGAAACAATGCGTGTTACCAGATATGTTAAAAAGTAAAAAGACGCACTACAATATATATATATATATATATAAACTAGAATGTATAGTACAATGTATACTATAATACATGTTACAGAACGTATTCTAGAATATACTACCAGATACACTACCTTATACGCACGAATCTATTGTAATGCACTATGCAACAATCTACAAAATATATAACAAAATACAATCCAAGCTCTACTATTGCGTACAAGCATTTCTACTATAGTATACGCTACAATATACATTACAAGATATTCGTTGGACTATATACTACTATGAGTTATATAAAACAAAATATGCTGCGAATTACCTTACATAGTATCCGGCATTATTAAACATAGCGTACGCAGATATATATTACAATATATATTACACTATACGGTAAAAATATGTCTCACAATGTATGCTACAAAATATACAACGTCATGCGCTATAATATATGCTACAAATTACATTGCAACTTAAACTAAGATATAAGCTATCAGTTGATTGCTTTGTGCTTTCTCGGCCAAATCTTTTTATTTTTGAAATGGAGTCTATTAAAGTAAACAACTATAAATATTAAATTAGCACACATCACTTCTGGCTTTTATAACTTTCGGGCGTTTTTCTGGTTTGAAAGTTTAAGTGGATGTTACTCGGACAGGGTACGATCCAGGCTATACGGTGGTTGCACTACTACCTAAAAAAGCGCGCGCTCATGCTAGAAGATTTAAATATCATTTCCAATTAGCTTGATCTGTTTGATTGAATAATTTGCATTTTTTTTTTTGATGGAAGTATCTGAGAGTAAAATACTTTTAAAGCTTTTGAAAAGTACTGTTAAGTACGGTCATCATCAGAAGCTGAAGCTTTCAAAAACTTTCCATAAACATTCTTTTCTGTCATGAAGTATTAGGTTTTGCAATGAAAATTATTCGCGATATTAACGAAAGCTTAATATAATTATTATTACCTTTAACGTACATTTATCTCCGTGCATTAATAAATGCTATTAGTCCGTTAATGGTTGCGCTTATTTAATTGCTGCAAATTTTATAAAAAGAAAGGTTTTCTTTGTGCGTGTGGCGTAAAGCGATTAACACATCAGCCAATAAGTTTGTAGGATGACGCATAGATGTCGGTACTCTTAGGGAGACCGAACAGTAATCGACTACTAAAGAAATCTTAAAAAGTTAGTCAACAAAATAATTTCCATGATTTTATAATACTTCTTGCCAGGCAGTAAAGGCAGTTGTTCGATTTCCCTTTTAAAAAAGCTCTCCGTTTTTTCACTGAAACACTTTTGCGAGTGCGTTTTCACTTCTCCAACATTGTTAAATTTTCTATCTCTTAACGTATGCTCTAACGATCTAAAAAGATGGTAATCCGATGGCGAAAAATCTGGTGAATAGGGTGGATGAAGTAAAAGTTCCAATCCAAGCTACCTTGTTTTTCTTGTGTTTTTTCTGCAGCCTGCGGCCTCGCGTTATCGCGACGAAACATCCTTTTTGTTGTTATTGATCAAAGAGATCGGTTTTTCATGAGGTTTTGCTTCTTTGCCTCCAGACGTACACGATACACTAGAAAAATCCTACCACACACCAACAAAAACTTTTGCTTTTGTTAGTAAGGATCGAGATATAGAAGTAAGTGCTTCTCCGGAAGAAAGCTATTGTCTTTTTCGTAAAGAATTATTGCATAGCCCCTACTTCTCCTCTCCAATTCCAATTCGTCGCAAAAGAGGATCGCCTTCATACCGAGACAAAGGAGACGCGCAGACGGTACGCGATTGATCGTGAAGGACCCATATTCCTTGCCTGCACAACTCTCCTACGCGACGAAGATGATCTTGAACTGTAGACCAGGGGCAGCCGATCTTCAGTGATAAATACCCAATTGTTTGACGAAAATCTGATTCCACTCGCGCCTTCAGGATATCATCATCAAATTTTGATTACTCTTCCGTCCTTCTAATATTAACGACGAACCTATATGACTTTTAGGGACCGAGAACCTTGAAATTAACTGTGTCGAAATCTTATGACATTCCTACCACATGACGTAGTGTGAATTTCATCTCTCTCGTGCAGATTTGT
Source organism: Glossina fuscipes (assembly GCF_014805625.2). Classification (NCBI taxonomy): domain Eukaryota; kingdom Metazoa; phylum Arthropoda; class Insecta; order Diptera; family Glossinidae; genus Glossina; species Glossina fuscipes. The sequence goes on from NW_023998417.1 coordinate 11,146,357, forward strand.
CAACAATCGTCTTACGTATGTCAGTCCACCAACTTATTAAGTGTTAACGAATATTGAGCTCCATGTTTCGTACATAAGTCTCTGCCCTTTTTATATCATTTGTAGGTTTTCGGCATTTCTTAAAAATATCAGAAATCTCAGGAAAGTTTCACGAAAATTGCCTGTAGCTTAAGTAAAGCCTGCACAAATTTGTATAAGCTGTGTTTTGGTCTTATTAAGTATTCTTTTATACATGTCTGCATATAATTAGGTATGTAAGTGTTTTCATGTGCGAAAGCATAAATCAGCAATTAATTGTGAAAATAATGCCTTACTTCGGTTTATTTCTGAAGCAAATAAATAGAGAAAATTTTAATCAAATTATCCTTAACGGATTAATTATCCATGCAATCAAGCTTGACCTATATAAATGTATATGCTCTTACATATATATATATATATATATACAAAATATATTGTATATTCAAGTGCAAAATGTAAAAAAAAAAACAAACATTTAAAATTTATAGGAAATCATTAAACACCAAGTGAACGCTTTGTTTATTTACGAGCACGAGCGGTGAAAACGTTTTAAATGAATAAATGATGTTAAAGTATAATAGTAGTACATTATGTTAATATGTAACACATATAAACTGACCTGCACCATACACTTCGTGAAACGTAACGGAATAGCTTAACCTAACCCTTTTCGTTTCGCTTTCAAAACAAATTCACACATAACTTGAATTTGTTTCAAAAATGTTACTAACTACAAGTCTCATATATATATATATATATATATATCAAGATTTATCTGAAGCGAATTTAACAGAAGCAGAATTTGAATTCGTTTACTTTGTTTGAAAGGTATTTTCATATAGATGTCCACAACAATATTTTCCTTTTTTTAATATGGACGGAGTAGGCTTTCAAATCCAACAATATCTCAATTGTAATTATTTAACAGAGAGTTCTATTAAATCACACCTTTATATATTTTTATTTATTATATTCGATAACAAAGTTGCTTGAGTTTTCTTTTCCTTTCCTACTGGTTGCGTGTCGATTTATTTCTCTTCATTTATAAACGCAACTATTTGGTTCGCAACGTTATAAGTGATTGACTGCAAAAAAAATATAATGAATTCGTTGAATTTAGCCGAATATTTCCTTACAATTTCCGCGGGAGATTTTGCACGAAAATTTACTCAAATCCAGATTCGTCTTTTCATAATCGATATGATTTTGCTGTCAACAATTAAGAGGAAGAAGCAATTAATTGGGAACAGTTAAACGCTGTATATAACGACCACAATCCCAAATTGCAAATGCAATGCATTGGGCTGTTCGGAGCCTTGACATCTTTATTCCGATTCCCAAATTGCTTGCCGCTTATTCGCTTCCTATTTTGCTTCCGTAAACGTCTTGTAACGTCAAGTTTGGAAAAGAAGATCTATCAAGTTGTACGAAAGTTTTATCAAAGTTATCCTGGTGGCGAAAACCTCTCGAAAATGTACAAAAGTGTTGCATAGTTTTCGGAGACTCGGAACGAAAACTTCAAGTTTGAAGGCACTGTTTACTGTAGTAAATTGTAATGAGGAACATCTCAAATCTAGTCAGAAGTGAAAATATGACGCAATAGCATACAATGCGGACCCTATTCTTTTTTAGTGATATGTGCAAACAGGTGGAACTTACTTAAGTGGAAAGGGAAAAAGAGTGTATCCGGAATAGCATGCAAAATCTGGGAACATTTGCTCGCACGCAAGGTTTTGTGTATAAAAGTATTGCTGCGTAAGGGCGAGGAATTTTTAGGTGGCTTCAAGTAGCGGTTGTAATTCCAGGCTTAAGGGTGGCTTAAGAATAGCAAGCTTCGGATTTTCGGTGGATATGGTAGCGTGTAAAACTTTCACAGTTTTTTGGAGAAATTAGGGCGTGCCTATTACCCAAACCTACCGGTTTATTATTAGCTTGGCCCGTAAAGTGGTGTCGAAGGGATTCTTCCGCCAACTGCAGTAATCCTCTTCAACGTAAAGAGCGCTTAAAATTCTAAAAGATTAATTTTCGGTATCGATATAGCCAATAAAAATTAGCTGCTTCACGGTTAAGACCCAGATTTTTTCTACCAGCGAAATTGTTTTAAGGGGGGCAAAAAGCCACTTTGGAACAAACCGATGTAATATGAACTCAGCTGGTGAGATGTTATGTTTCATTAAAATTATATTTAAGAGAGAAAGAATTATAAGTAAATTATTCATTGCTTGTGTACGTGTGCACTGAATGTATGAACTGAAAATGAAGAAATGAACAAATTGAATAAAAAATTGGCACATCGCTCTTGTTTGTGTTGTGTTGAAATATAAACAATGTGTAAATAATTGTTAAAAATTGCTGCACATTTCAGCTCATGTACATATATATGCAGAAAAGCGCACACACAAGCCTACACTTTATCACGGGCATATAAAACGATTACAATAGCATTTTATAAGCCGCCGTATGCATGTGCATGTTGACGAAATACTTGCATATAAATGTAGAAAAAAACATCACGAAATTAAATAAAGAAAAAATAAATAAAAAACATGCATCGGCCTTTTTGCGTAAAAGTTTTGGTTATTCGTGGCGTACGGTTTCAATTCGTGTATATATATGTATATATATATATATGCACATACACAGACATATGTAAACATTTCCCGGAATATTATATTAAAATCAAAACTTTTACAGTTCCATCGTAAAAACAAAAACAAAAACATATAACAAAAGTTATAATTATGAAAAAAAAAAAAGAAATTAAAAGTTTTCCTCGATAACATTTCACAATAGGTAAACATTAACGCTTTCTCAATTTAATAACCTGACTAATGCACGCCTGCCGGCTATGGCTGCTATACTTCTAAAAATTACATAAGAGCGACCAAGTGGGCTTCAATCGAATTGTTCCAGAAATAATTATCAATGAGAAAAAAGTGAAAAAATTATGGTGCGTCTTGATTGAGTCTCTTATACCGACCACTGCTGTCCTAAAAAATACAAAAAAAGTGGAAGAACTAAATTTTCATACTCCATAAAAAAGATGGGGCGAGGCTGAGTTTTTCTATTTTGAAGATAAAAGTTTTTG